>NC_064236.1:3149402-3463327 GCF_023101765.2 Spodoptera frugiperda | reverse complement strand
TAAATTATAATTTAGATAAAGAGTACATACTGGAGTCGGCGGGTGAGAGCGGCGGGTTGATGGTGTCTGGACTCATACAGTCGGAGGGTGAGGGCGAGCGCTCCCGCTTGGTGACCGGCGCCTGCAGGCCGAGCGCCGGCCCGAAGGCCGAGCCGCCGAGGTGCGCGCCACCCAGCCCCTCGCCCGACATGCCATTTTCGGACAGGAACTCGTCTAGGTCCGCGTACTGCAACAGAAATCCGCGTCAGCGCCGCGCTCGGCGCCCTGCGCGCACCGCGCACTGAGCACCGCGCTCCTCCAGCACTCCACTTACATACCAGAATAGTCAACAGGGTTAACATTCGCGCTGAGCATATTCGCTAGGCTTATCATCACATACATCATAAACATAACATGACTATCAACTACAGTAAATATATGAAAACACCACGAGGCCGAAGCAGAACTAGGATCAAACCCGGTTGCGACCGGGCAGAGTAAAGTGGATCATGGAGGGCCGGGGATGGCGGGATGGGGCGGTTAGCTAGCGTCTCTATTACCTAGTGCGCGGCACAACAACGGCACGGCGCGGTTAGAAAGCCGGTGAGAGACGCACACGACACGCAACACGCAGTAGGTAATAAAGTAGCGAGTACTGACTTCTTGTACCTTGAGATCGGGGTCATAGGGCAGCGTCTTGTCCCATAGCGTTGGCCCGAGGAAAGCGGCCTGCGCCTCCCACAGGTCACTGTCATCTTTCTTGTCTTCGAGCGGGTCCTTACTGTTCACCGACTTGCCTGCAACAATGATGACAGGACGTCAGCTCCGGTGCCGGCGCGACCACCGCACGCGTGGCCCAGCCAGAGCACAGCTCACTCGCGCTGACGGGGCGCGCGATTACTCACTCTAATCATTCGCTACAGATGCAAGCAATCGCGAGGGCAACATTCACAATACATTTGGTACAATCACTATAATACTAAGTCGCACGCGCGCATTGAAATTGTAACACAAGACATATTATGGACAATAAAGGTTGCATGTACGGACAACGTGACGAATTCTGGGCGCAGTGGACGACAAACTGGTGAATGTGCCTGCGACTCTAACAGTTGTACGGGATGGAAAGAAGTTACCCAGAGTAGGAGCCAGTCGCCGCTCCGTCATCTCCAACAACGGACAATTTTGATTTCTTTTTCTTGTGCAAATTATGACACGCATCTCCATCGCGTTGGCCTCCCGTTGCTATGACAACTAAGCAGGACATGATGCTGTGGGGGCAACATTACGAGGGCTTTGTATGACGACGGTAAGGAGTCGTCCCTATTGATTCATAACGTGGCTATCAGAGTTCAACATTCAACAACGTTGTTGTTTTGATAAGTTTATAGTGGAAAAGTCATTTTTATTGTGAAATTATTTATATGTTGAATGTGAGTGGGAGATGCGCACGTGAATATGGCGAGGATATTAGTAGCAGCTGATCTGTCGCCGAAGGCCGGGGGGTGCTCACGTTGTAGGCCACGCGGCGGGGCGCGGGCGGGGGCGCGCGTGCCCCGCCGCGTGACCGTGCGCGGCCTGCGTCTGCCTCCTCCGGCAGCTCTCACATCTCCAGCATTACACGACCGACTGTCTACTGCCTAGTGCTGACCACCCTAGCTTGCATCCCCCACTGCTAACTATTCCACGTATTTTACACTATTAGGGTTGTAAGTGCACTGTATAAGTATATTTAAAATATTAATTAGACTCGTTCATAGCCCACACTAGTCACATCGTAGTTCCTCGCAACATTAGCCAGTGAGAAGGCTGGAAGTGTGCACTGATTCGTGACAGCAGTGTGTGTGTGTCTAGCGTCTAGGCAGACATGTGTTAGGCGACACGCGGCCTCTCAAGGCAAGCCAGCACATTTACATAGCTCGGCGGCTCACCGACCGACCAGGTCAATCGTCACTACACCACGATACCTGTTGGTGTTGCATCTCTGTACGGTACATTATTTTATATCATACTAGCAGACCCGACAGACGTTGTCCTGTCTACACGTCTTTAATTTGTAAATTTTAAACGTTTTTAATAAGCTAAAATATTCTGGACCATTTTGATGAAAATTATTATTCAAATGTTATGACAATGTCTAACGTCATTAATATTTGACAAGCGCCGTCTGTCGGATTCAATGTAAAACATTCCAAAATCAACAACTTTTTTTTATGTTAAATGGGCCGACGTTTGGCCGCTACTAATAAATTAAAAAAACATTGTCCAGCGGACAAAATTGTGAATCTAAACCATTCTCAGATCCCCTTGAGCACACACAAAAAAAATCATCAAAATCGGTCCAGTCGTTTAAGAGAAGTTCAGTGACATACACACTTACAGAAAAATTATATATATAAAGATTAAGATAATATGTACCTACGTATGTATATTGACTGGAAAACCCACTTTAAACTTTAACAAAAACCTTAAGTATAATTAAATAAGTTTACTTAATAGTTTTCTAAGATGGAGACCACCACGCATTCCTAATTAATTGTTCTGTATAAAACCTGAATATCAGTGCTAGCTACATCAATATCATCATTCCCGGCAGCAGCAGTAATGGGCGTATTACTGCTGCTGCTGCGGTAATGATAATAATGATGACGTGACTACTAAACAAAAGGTCCACTTTTTAAAAACGGTTGGCTTACTTAATCCCCGCGTTTATCAGGCAGCTAGAAAATCGCTTGATGTCTATCTAACTAGACTATTTCTAAGAGACAAAATACTACGTACTCGTATTATTAAAAAACCGTCCAAGTGCGAGTCAGACTCGCCCATGAAGGGTTCCGTAACAGCAAATAGATGAGATATTATAAAAGTTACAAAATAACTTGGTTTTACATAGTGTTTGTATGAACGACAAAGTTTTATTTGCGGTTTTTGAAAATGTTTTATTTCTTAAAAACTAATAATGATATCTTGTTCAAACCAATTTTCGTTGTTAGTTTCTATTGAAATCTACAGCATATATTTTTTTTAGTTTTCTCACACTCTTATTTTAAAAATTAGAGGGGACTTTCAAACGGTTGATTTTGACGAAAAATGGTTTTAGGAACCTTAATGTCTTTTTTAAAGACCTATATCTATAGACACCCATCACGGATATGTTAGCTGAAAAAAACTTTTTTGAATCAGTTCCATGTATGGAGTGCCCCCTTTAATTTATAAATTTATTTATTTTTATTCAAAATTCGAATAGCGGTTATCAAAATACATCAACCTAGTTTCAACTATGTAGGCCCAACAGTTTCGGAAATAAATGGCTGTGACATACGGACGGACGGACGGACGAACAGACAGACAGACATGACGAATCTATAAGGGTTCCGTTTTTTGCGACTTGGCTACGGAACCCTAAAAACGTTGTCATTAAATGCTTTACGGAACTTTGTTTACTAATGTTTGTAAACATTTTTATAGTGTGGGAGTACCACACGCTATTAAGATGAATCTGTTTGGGTTAAGCGCTGATATGGCAAACGATGAACCTGCCACCCTACCTACCTACTACAGTTTGATGCCTCCCGTGTTGCAAGTGTACTTTAGCCGCAGTAACCGCAAACATAACAAGTTTAAAGTAAATAAAAACACTACCTAGTCTAAATAGGTCACATTAAACATAAATACTAACTTCATGTTTGCAACAGTATCAAAGAGTGACATAATCGCGGTCGTGGGAGCACACGCGCGCTGCCGCCGTTTCCTTCACAAAAAGCGGTACCGATGCAGCGGTGCAGCAGTGCAGCGGTGGCAGGAAATGGGAAGTAACCCAGTCGCGGCGTTACGTGCGCGCGTGCCACGCTTTCCTCGCTCCACGCCGCGCGCACACCACGCACCTTTCTTATACAATCACTGCGCAGTGGCACGCTGCAAGCTGCCTCATCCAAATCGTCGTATTTGACCGACTTGACGTCATCAATCTCTTAACGTTACAAACTGCCACAATTAGAGTCATTTCATGCTTATTTAAACCATTCCTTAGTAACGATTTTGTATAGAAAATAATTGCTAAGGACTGGGTTAAGTAATCATTAAATTACTCTGAGTGTATGTCTACATTTTACATTCAATTCTCTACATACATTACAAACGGTGACATGATAATAAGTCATCAGTCAGGTGTAGGCACATAGTACAGTATAGTATCATGTCCTGAAGGTTAACAAAAATAATTGTCAGTAAACTGCGTGTTTACTATGTTCCCGTGCATGACGTGTACATCTACATTGCCATAATAATAATAATGATCGTCTTTTACATGAATACTATAGGTAGGTTATACATTTGCATTACACTGTTGTAAACTTAAGCAAGGTCTAATCGAAAGATACTTTAAATATTGCTTATAGACCTGCCAAAGGAATTGTCTATTTTGCCTGAGTTAAGTACATGTACCCAATAACATAATATTAATCCTATATATAAATATACTTCTTCCATTACTGGAGACTGAATAATTGTATGCCTGACAAACAAAAACCGAAACGAATGATCGTAAAAAGCCTAGACTTCGTAGGTAGTTAGTCTAATACGTGGACTTCCTTGTAAAATATTAAAAAACACACTTAAATAAAGTTTTTTTAAATTCTAATAAGTGAAATCAATATGGCAATTTTTATGCTCATAGAAAGTCGCGAGTATGGGCATTATGAGTAAATAAATACTTATAAAAAAATAAATACTTATAATACTAATATTAAATATGTAAGAAGCTGGGGTATATTTTCGAGAGCTAGAAAATTATACTTTGTTATGGAGTAAGTAAATCGTCATGTCTTGTGGTATATCATACGGAGAGGCTTATTTTGAGGAAGAAAGATAAATAATTTAATCCTTAGCCCTGTAAGAAGCGAAAGAGAGTTTCAGACTCATACTGACTTAAAACCGCCCCGTTACAACTCTTGCTTCGAGTCGGAACCACGGAAATTAACCGAAGAGGCTAGTTTCTGATTTATAGCGATAGTCTTAATGGGGTACGTTACGGAAATAAAATTATGAAATATACTCGAAAACCTTTTGAAACCAACACATATATCTACAAACATGTGCGAATCAGATTCTAAAAACCCCTAAGTATAAAACGACGCATACTTTGAAAAACTTGCAAATTATTCATAATATTTAACAAACTACTTTGTCCTTTCTATTTATATCCCCTGGCCCCGAGAAAGTGAAACTTGTTAGCTTTTGTAGAGCCTCGCGATAAAAATAAACTTTTTAGTTTTACGACAACTTTAAAAGAAAATAAAAACTACACAGTCAGGATTTAGAGAATTCGGCGCGTGTATCCCATCGGAGAAAGTATCCAAACCGGCCGAGCTGAGCGCAGTGACGCTTGCACTCTCGCTTTCTTCCGATACGGTCGGTAGAAAGTGACGCGGCGCCGAATCACCTACTCAACATACAACATGCTAATGTCGAGTATAACATGACGTCTTCAAATCCAGCGCACGTGTTCTAGCCAATATGTAATTATTATCTGCAAGAACTTTTAAGAAAATGAGCGCCACAGGTACTGCCCACGGTACTTGTCAGTGGAGAGTGGTGCAACACAGGTAGTGAGCAGGATGTGCAATGTGCATGCAGAGTGACGTCACCCCCGAGTCGATGCGTCGCGATGGAATGCTGCGCCGACATCGGTGAAAAGCTGAGGTTGCGCAATAAGCTCATTTCCTACTCGGAAAATAGGTAAGGAGTGCCGTGAGCGACGTGCGCGGCGGGGGTGAGTGGGGGGCTGGGAGGGGCAAGGCAGCCGTCGAGCGGGAAGTGGCTGCTGCTCTTGCGCAATGGAGAAAGTCAACGTTTTCCGGCGACGCGCGATCATTTTCGTAAACGTGTGAATTGAGCGAAAGTGAATGAGAAAGTTGTAATTTAAAAATTTAGAAGAACTCACTTTGGGTTCTCGTTTGAATATACAGATTCGGTATTATTTTCTTATTTTGAAGTCTATGGATGGGACATCTAACATTAGTTAAACAATTATGGTAGCAAGAACAAAAGTCATGGCGTCGTAGTCTGATTAATTAAACCACTCGATTGCAGGTGCGACTATCTCATATTTTACCAAGGGTATTATTTATCTTCTATAATTATCTATCATTATAATTGTAGAACCAACGGCTTTACGTGCTTTCCGCGCCACCATTGACCTCTCTCCGATCGTGTTGATCTACCGTCCCATCGGGTTTAGAGAGTGAGGGAACAGAGTGCACCTGTGTTTGCGCACACACTTGTGTACTATAATATCTCCTCCGTAATGGGCTAGTCTAGTTAGACATGCTCCATGATCGATAGCAATCGGGAGATTTATATTTTGTAATTATAAGTGCCCTTTGGGACTAAAAGTTGTAGAGCTGAAGTTTTGTCCCACTTGACACGGAAGTGACCACAGCGTGCCTGCAGCTCCAGTCCAACAAAGCGGATATCCCGGGAGAAAAAAGAATCTGTTATCTACAATTAACGTTGCATGCATAACATCATTAATAAAAAATATTGCGTTACTATGCTGTTCCGTATTTTTATCTATTTCTATGTTTACAGGTCTCGACCCCATCTAGCAAGCACACATAGGCTCAGTCTTGTATTTACGAAACACAAACACAAGTCCAGCAAGTCATCCTGGGCCTAGCTCGAGGGCGACTGGTCACAACAAATCAACTTAAAATTCTAGCTTTCTCTACATCATGTGAATATAATCACTGTAGAAAGTAGCCAAAACATTCAGCTACTATACGACAAAGGGAGAACATGAAGGCAATCGATCAGCGGAACGTGTCGGTGCGCGTGCGCATGTCTGTGAGCGACGACGGAAAAGTAAAAGTCGGAAGGTGTTAGGTGAGGGCGAGCGAGGGACCGACGCGGGGGCCGGAGGGGGCTTGATGCGGAAACGCGCCGGAAGATACTTTTACTCTCGCCGAGAACTCCTCCCTCCTCTTTCTCTCCCCTCTCACTGCCTGCCGTGCTCCAACGACACACTCACACTGGTAGTTATGCAACAGGTCACCATTTAGCAACTTTAACGCACATAGCTTAGTGGTCAAGTCAAGATGTGGATACAATTACATCAACACTTTACTGGTCTTCCTCCTGGCCTACTTACCAATATTTTCCATTGATAACATCTAAATTATGCATTGTAATGCATAATGTTTAATATGCAAACAGTTTTCCCTTGCATGTTATGTTAATCAGTCAGTAAGGTTTAGGCGCTCCGATTTATCGATAACAAATCGCAATCATCAACATCTTATTAAAATATGTATGTGAAAGTGTAAATAGCTGTGGTTAACCAAATAAATAAATAAAATTATCATAACCTTCTTGAAGCCCATATTATACTCAAAACAAAATACTCTACAAACATTACCAATCGACGCAAGAGTGTAAGCAGTGAAAGTGTTGATTATCTATTCTAATATTATAGATCTGATTGTTTGTTTGTTCACAAGAAAGACTAATAGGATGTATTACCTATATAAATCTACGCTATTGAAAAACTCAGGACGTTACAGGAAGGCTAAAAGTTGTTTTGTTGTAGAAATGACAAGTATCGCGGAGACTTGTATTTTATGTAAAATTTGCGGAACTAATCTGAACTCTCGTTTAGAAAGTACCTAGGTTGAATAAACAGTATAAAACACCTGCCGTATAGTAGTATGTATTCAAAAGGAACCATTTAAAACGTGCAATAATCATAAACTGGTAGTAAAGATTGGTGGTACGATCGTATTATATGACAAGCCATAATTAAATTGTATTTGGAATCTTTAAAAAGTTAGGACAAGTAACATAGATGAAAAATTAGGCTTTCGAATTATTTTATTATTGCACAATTATAACAATCCTCTTTTAATACCCACCTCAGTAATATAATGGTAACTTTAATAAAGCTACACACGGCATAATGGTAAACGAATTTCTATATCTAAAAGGAGCTAACAAGTTCAATTTAAATTTACTCTTTGCCTCGTAACTTAGAACACCATTAAGTTTAATAATAAAAAGTAAAAGTGGTCGGTTGCCTACGCGCACGCGGAAGAGAGCACGTGTCGGGCGCGGGGCGGGCGGGGCGCGGGCGCGGGGCGGGGGCGTGAGGCCCCAGGAGAAAGTCGCGAAAAGGTCGCCACTTTTTCCCAAATATTCGGAGTGAAAGTATGCGCGGCCACGCTCGAATTGATAAAAAAGATACGCGATGAGATGGCAGGCTCTCTCGGCAGACCTCAAGCATCTCACTTTAGTAGTAGGCCCTCGATCTGACCTAATTGGAGGCTTCCTCTTAGGCTCCTAAGGACTCTTGTTCCAATGTTACACTATTTGTAGCTAACGGCCGTGACTGAGACTTTGAATGATGTAAGGGACTTTATCTGGCAAGGAGTCCGTCAGCCATCAGGCGTGTCACATGGCTATCACGGTACCGGTACTAAGTTGGTACCGGTAACTGTAAAGATATGCGTCGTTGTTCACTGTAACCCCACGAATTACCAGCGATCACGAGCAATCATCTCTTGAACATCATAGGCAACGATCTAATAATTTCCAGAGCAAAAGGTAGACTTAGAACCCTGTGAATCCTTCAAACTACTGGTGCAATATATCGGTATATATTGCACCAGTAGTTCGTCGTAGTATCTTTGCCGTCTGCTGCACACTGCTTACAGGTGAAACCTGGTATAGCCTGAGCGTAGTGTCAGACATACAATATTAGTCGTAAGTTTACTTCAATTGTAAGAAGAAAGCTGTGAATAGGTTTTTGACTTCTTTCTTTCTATATCTGGTCGTATCCTCACGACTGAAGATAGTGATCATCTTGTCATCACTTTGAATTGAACGAAATGTCTCCGTCGGCTCTGATCTACGGCCATTTGCATCGTCGTATAGAATTCCGATGCTGGGTTGTCTTTAAGCTAATCAGACCATCCTGGGAATTGGCCTCTTGCCCTTTTCCTCGTATCGTTTTCAGTTTTGACTTCAGTTCGATTCTTTTTAATCGGTTTTCTGTTTGTTCTTTACAAATTCGATTATTGTCTGCTAATAAAAACTAATAATAGAGGTGATATCTTAATTTATTGTATTGTGACCTACATATCGTGGTAGTACTGTAGCCCTGTGGCGCACACTTGGCGGTAGTTGTCAGGTTCTACCCTGCAGTATATTATGTGCAAGTATGTCTGTTACACCGTTGCGTCTAAACCGTATTCATCGATCTCAACGAATGTAGGATCACATCCTAAATTCCCCAGAACCTAACAACCTCTATTTACGCTACTAAGTCTCTGCAAATAAAACCAAAGAATAGAAAAATCGCTGTCAGCTTAAATTTCTAAGTACGCTTAGGTCTTTAAAACTACTCATCGGATTTTGATTGGATTTTACTTTATAGATATAATAATTCAAGAGTAAGATTTGCATGTATAATATTCGGAATTAAACACATGCGATGTAGCCGAAGCAGTTCTCTTAGTTTTGGACTCACTATGTAGTAAACTACATTGATGACTTAGAGGAATACATTTGCCCATGGAGCCCTTAGTGCATCCACGGCAGTGCTTATAGTGCTACTGCGGTGCAGTCCCTACATTGCACTGTCTGTAACTGCTGACTGCCAACTTCCATTGTACTATGAGTCAACCACAAGCAACAGTAATTAGTGTAAAGCCCCTTTTTATTGAATCTGGGTTTCACCAAAATTGTTATCAGTATGCAATTGGTGAGGACTTGGCTTCCTACCATACTCGAATTTTTTCCTCAGAACTCTATTATGTGCAACTAACATATGCATTAGACAAAATAATTAATAGGACTTAAACTTATTAGACTTGTTATTTATATACGTATATCCTAATTTATATGTAATCTATACGGATATATATAAGTGAATATTTTATTTGATTGAATGCACTTATCTCCAAGACTGGTTCGAAATAAATAATCAATGAATAGTAATTTGTCGAAGAGGGCTTAAAAATGTAACCAATAGGAGTTAAGCAACGTGTGAAACTGCGCAGGATAATAGTATATTAGCAGAGTGACCATTTATTTGGCAGGTCGTTATACAACTTTCACAATAAAGTACTTATAACAATTCCTCTGTCAAGTACAGTACGAAGTTCAAATTAATTCTTCTTTAAGACAAATACAACGTTTTCTGGAATATGACTTCCTGAATTACAGTTGTACATATCAAAGATTGGCAAACACGGGTAAGGCAACACTAGAGTCTACTAATTATACTCATACCAAATACTCCACCAGTTTTAGTATAGGAAGAGTATTCGGTGGTTTTTAAACTCAACGTAGTTATACGTTGAGTTTAAAAACCACCGCTCGTGGAGATAATATTTATATTATTGTAAGAAACCCTACAGATCTCGGAGAATGAATGAATGTGACTAATCAAGAAATTGTAGGACATACAGATCAATTAAAGAAAGACAAAGGTTCTCAAAGAAAACAAAATATGGATGACAGATTGGATCATGAAAAAGGACATAAAAATACATAAATTAGTTCTGAGAATTATGCCTGAAATGTGTGAGAATCTGCTGACAAAAATGATTAATGGAAATAAAATGGTAAAATCGATACTACTATAGGAAAGCCGATTTAAATTAGGAGGAAATAATTTTGAATTTTTCAGAAAATTTGGGTTGAATTCGCTGTAGCGTAGAGTTAATGCCAGAGTAAGAGATGGCGAGTGGTAGAGTAGAGTAAGTAGCTTTCAAATTGTAACACTCTTCTCTATCCATGCCATTTCTATTGCTTCAGTTAGTAGCATAGTAAGTACTCTACCGTGGGTCACCAATTGCTTAGTAGGCTGTATTAGTGATCTCTGCTCCAAAGCACGAGTACCTACAAGAAGTTGTGTTACTGGCACCGCATGAGTCAACTGATCAATTGGTTTACTGCTTCGCTAGTGTACTTAGTGAATACGAGACGCGACACCTATTTAGTTTTACAAAGAGATCGTTGTAATGTTATTAGCGGAACGTTCCGGCGAGTACGAGGCTCGAGCACTACTACGACTTCCTACCTTCCGAACTAATCGGGTTTAAGGTCGAAGTGCCTTCCGCCATCGGAGCCCAACTCAAGCCGTAGAGCCCACCAATTACTATCGAATATAGGAAACAGACAATGAACTGTAATCATGTTTGATATCAATCGGCACGAAGCAGAAACTCTCCCAATGTGACACAAGAACACGTGTCTGGGTGATAAGAGATTGCAGACAGAGCGAGCGACACGTGTACCAGGCGCATCTCCTACTCCAGTCTGGAGTCCTGGGCACACAGCAGGCGCACGGTGACCAGCCCGGAGCTGCCAAGATGACATGCCCAGGAACCGAAGAGACCGACGGTCCACCAGTGCCGAGTGAAAGGCCCCGTTGCCGAAACAAAGAACTCGCGATCGACCGAAAAGTTTCGTTGATATTGGCGCCCGCGCACTTTCTCTTTTTTCACGGCTCTCTCACTCGGGGGCAGCATCAATCACAAATCTGAGCGGGTGAGTGCCACGACGGAGAAAGTGCGCGTGCGCTTCCTGGTCAAGTGTCGACGCTGTGAGATGCCACTGACCGTTGACGAAGACGTGTTGTCTCCAGATATGGTACTGGTTCCAGCGGTCGTCGTCCTGAGCGTGGCCGTGTTGCAGCTGGGGCAGCGAAGGAAGCGGCGGCGGAGGCGCGGGCGGCAGCAACTGGGGCGGCGGCGCCGGCGGGCCCAGCGGCTGAATAGGTTGGTGCTGGTACTCCATAGGTTCGAGTCGAGGCGTTCGGGACGCGCTCGCTCAGTGATCACTCATCGCGGTGGGCGCGGAGAACGCGGCGTGCAAGCGCGGCGGCGTGCGGCGCGCGACTGCCGAGCGGCGGGTCCGCGTGCTACTGCGCCCCGCCGCGCGCCCCCTCCCCTCCCCCACTCAGCTCGACCAATACTTCCGAGCACGCAACACTCAGTTTTTAATTGCGGTGACATAATAGCCGCGATGCGCGATCACTCTCGCCGCCGCTGCCGATAACTGATTACTGTTGGCGCTCGCGCCTGCTGCGCACGTCGTGTGTACATAAGAGAGCACGTGTCGCACGCCGCTTGTAAACAAAACCGACAACTAGGTTATACGAACCCACTGCAGCGCTAACGTGATGATGTCACGTAATCACTTTACACGTACTGATTAATCATTATGAATGTAAGGCAATATCAAATTAGGCTGGGAAATTCATTCATCTCATCATTTTCACTGCAATGCAGTTGTAATTATTTCAGGAAACCCGTCTTCACACAAAAATATACAACAGTAACAATTGATTACCCACTGATACAATAAACATAATATACACGGTATAATTTATTAAAATGAAAATTGGATAATTCATTTAATATTACTCCGATAGTTAAAGGCTTCATGTATGTGTAAAGTATTAAGCAGATACAAATAACTAAGCATCCAGGGTGTAAAAACTTATTTCAAGCGCGCGTTGAAGTCTTTTGCAGGACGCAACAGATTTCGGTCGACTACGACTGCTTGCCGGGTTGCCAACTTGACAGTTTACCGGGATACTATTTCCGGAATAGACATTTAAAATAAACCACATTGGATAGTCTTGTTAATGTAATCCCTGAACAATCATATTACCTTCACTAAATATAAAAAGAAATCTCAACTTTTTCCTAACTCTTTTTTGCCTTGTTGGTTACTTGTATATACAATAGAACATTTTGGAAAAATCGTCGAGGAAAGCAAGCAAAACCAAGTAAAATCGTGGATTGCAAACAAAACCAAAAGTTACTCTTTCACTGAGGGAAGTTGGAAATAAACACAGAACAGGGGCGAGTTATAAATAAATATTATGAAAATCCCTCCCTCATTGCCAGGGCTAGTTTCCATCGAAACATGAACGACGTGCAGTGTTTTCCTCTCAAGTTAATTGAATTATGGGACTTTTTGCATTGAGCAAGCGTGGTGATTAATACTCAAACCTTTTTTGTGCGAGAAGAGGTCTTTGGTCAGCAGTGACCACGTATAAGCTGTTAGTGTGATGTGGTGGGACTTGCAAGGAAGTAGTGCATGGCATGGCAAAATAATGAGTAAAGGAAGATGAGTAACGGATAGGTGGTACAGTGGGGCAGTGGGGCAGTTAGTTGTTGTCTATAGCTAGCAGTAGGTGGCTATTCAAAGCAATACACGGCAATATGCACCGGGCGGTGGGAGGGGGCGAGGGGGGAGGTTGCGCGTGCAGCGATATCGACTACAATGGTGTTTACTTGGCGCGCACCAGCTGGCGTTGACTCACAGAGTGCACTTTCATAGTTTTTTCAGGAATTTCACAACAATCCTAACATTAGAGTCAGCAAGCATTGTGCATACTTATCGTCAAAACGCATAGAATCAACAATGTATGTTAATGTTTACTAGAATTGTGCGCAAGATGTCTACCGGCAACAAATGGCGCCGGTGGGATCCAATCTAATAATTATTATGATACAAACACAGAGACGACGTGTGTTTATCAATGAAATATTCTTCACAGTTCTAGGAATATTTTTCCTAAGTTACATTTTTCAATAGAAATATTTTTAGATTGACATCACAATGGATCGCGGTCCGCGGAGTAATGAAATACAACACCTGATAAAACTGCACACTTGCAATAAATGTACACAATGCACGCACACACATACAGCGCCCACACTAATACTAATACACATACACACTACAGAGATTTGTATCAGTAAACTTAAATGTTTTTCGGTTTCATGAAAACTTAAATCTGCACTTTGTAGAAACAAAATTTTGTACACTTCGTATCGTTACGATTTTTATCCCCGAAGGGTTAAACAGAGGTGAACATTACGGCATAATGTCACTGTACAATGTACACCCACTTTTTACCATTTGTTTTATAAGTCCCATGTAATACTAATAGTCCAGTTAATTTAGTATTTCATCTCGGAATTTGAGATACCCAGCTGTAAATTTTAGTGGAAACTTTCAACGAAAATTGGTTTGAACGAGATATAATTAGTTTTTAAGAATTGATACATTTTTAAAAAAACACAATTAATTTTCCACTTTGGGAGCGTCTATCTTTCAAACGATTGGTTTTGTCGAAAAATGGTTTTAGGCACCATGACGTATTTTTTTATGTCTTATCCATAGAGAACCATCACGGATAGTTTACATGAAAAAAGTTTTTTTTGAAGAGATGAGAGAGTTACCGCGCGCTCTCCGCCCTCTATCTCGAAAACGGTTCACCGTATAAAAAAAAAAGATAATACACAAAAATTGTAGAGAATTTTGTATTCTACAATATTGGTATGGTTGAATGCAAAACCAAAAACCCATAGGAAATGAGACATTTCCAAAAAACCGCAAAAAAAACGATTTTTTCTGAATCTGAATTTTAAGAGTTGCTTACACCCTACCATATGTAGGTTTTGAGACAAGTTTTAGGGGGTCAATATACAAGTATATACAAAATTACAGCTGGGTGTCTCGCATTCCGAGATTCTTACCTAATTTAACCTTATTTGACTGGACTATAAAGACAATTCCAGACTCCGTGCTACTGTTACTGAAAAATTTATGAAAAGATGAAAATTGCTATACTTTGCCCGTTCTAGGAATCGAATTCCTTTGCCTGGCAGTCGCACTAGTGACTATTATTATATTTACTTTGACGTTCAAAAGTACCTTCCTGGTATATTTTACTTCTTGGTATATTTTAATTTAAAATTCTTCATGCACAATCATATTTTACATTTTATTTTTTGCATCGATATAATTAATATTCTGAATAGTGACATAGTTCTGTTGCAAAGCTACATTTCTCACAAACAACAAATTAGTATATTTTATTCTAATCAAAAAAAAATACTTTCACTCCTTATAACTCAACATGGTGTTAGATAAAGTATGGACATGCCCATGGCATATTATTTGAAAACAAGATACAAATATGGAAAGTGGTGATAATATCTTAGAAAAAAAATAATTTCAATCTCTACAGTTATTATTTTGCATTCTGTACGAACAAAATAGAAAATTTCATTTTAGCTTTTCTTTTATTAAAGGCCTTAGGAGATCTCAAGCATCGCTTGATATTGACAAAAACCGAAGACTTTACTCCTAATCGGCAGTCGTGTTTATGACCAATCGGTGAACAAGACTGTAATGTTAGTTCAATATAGACGATAACGTTAGGAGATCTATAAGTTGTGAGGCACCACTAAACTAGCATCACCGACCAAGGCTAGAGTTACCAAACTCCGAGGACTATTCCAGACTACTGCAAAAATAAGTACACCAATCTCCACGCCCACAACCCACAAATTAACAAAGGAAGTATGTAAGAGTCGCGTGCGACGTATGTGCGTGTGTGTAGCTGTGTGCGTGTGTGCGATAACCCAAGGCTATCGTCGTGTGCACTTGAACCCGCATTGTTAATCACTGCTTAATTGTAACGGCATCATATACTATTGTTGTGTATTGTATGTTTAGTTAGAAAACTATACAAGTATACATATGTAGGTAGAACAGTATAGAGTACATTCTTCTTGTGTTGTATTGTATGTTTATCGCTTCATCCAGACTTCAGCGGCGCCGGCGCCTACATCGTATTTCGTAATCTAAACTCAAAGTCAAGGACTCGCTCGATTGTCTGGCTCGTGAAAATGTTGTAACACCTATAACATACTTGCTAGCATTAAAAATTCAAAAGGAGAATTGTTTATAAACATTAGTCGGCTAGCATGCAAGCAATTAGCAGTATACACATACGTGACATTAGCGACGAACTTGTAGGTGCCTATCAAATCCAATAAAGTTAATTCTGAGGTAAAAATAAAGTTCTTAAATTCCAAGTCATGAAAGCGTATAGGTATATACGAAAGACTGCAAATAAAAAAAGAATGGTTTAAAGGTATGAAGCGGCGTCAACGTGCTACATCGGTGGCCGGAGCCTCGAAAGGTGTCACTGCCAAAACCTTGGTCCGAGTCAGCGCGGCAGGTTTCACTTTCATGGGAGAGAGCGGCGGGGGCGCGGGGGCGCGGGGGCGCGGGCCGCGGCACCGATCGCCCGCGCATACCTCTTACAAAAAATAAGCAACTTTTCCTTTCTCAAAAACACGAACACTTTCACCTTAGCCGAAACCTGCGCGAAAATACCGCAGCATTTAATGCGCATATTGGCATAAATGTACGCTGTACGAGTGGTTCCCACTGTCGGCGGCTAGCCCCACGTGTCATGATCCTGTAACTCGACCACTTACTGCAGTCATCTCAATCAATTATCCAATTAATTTTCCATACGTTCGATTACTTTCTTATCGTGCGCTTGTAGAGAGTATATACCTAACGATTTCAATGGCAAAACTAACTATAAATATGCTTATCTCTGGGGCACTCGAAATGTTGACACAAGAACCAGTGCAGGCTACAAAATATTGCTGAGTACTATGGTTCTGCTTTCTACAAGAGTAAGAACTTGTCAATCAGTATATTTATATAGGTACTACCAATAAAATTTTGGCACAATTTGTTGGAACTACGTCAAAGTTCACCAAGAAGCAACTCTAGAGATGTTATGGAGACTAGTCGTAGGGAAAGAACATCAGTGTGATCATCAGATGGTATAGTGCTGCAGCCTGCAGGGCTAGCAATAGTAAGCAGTGCTGGCAGGGGTGTCACCTGGCGGCGCGCGCTTATCGCGCCCTTATCGCTCCATTGTGCGAGCACAATAACATCGGTGTTTACACTTGCAGCACCTGGCTTGCGCGCTAACCACCACGCGTCACTGATGTCAACCATACGTAACACTGGACAGGTCCAGATCTGGGAGAATCCAGGGCCTTCCGACATCCGAGGTGGTCATCCCTAACCTATTTACACAATGAAATAATAGTTTGTGTGTTGTGTGGGTGTCCGATTAGTGCGCTCCCTTTACACGCGACCTTTGTAGCGAACTTGTACGTCTTCGCAATGTTGAAAGCGCGCTCGCGACCTTGTCAATATCTGAAAACAGCGGCCGCTGGCGACGTGTCGCGCTCGCGAGGCGCTTTCACCACTCTCCTCCGCTCAGTGTTTGGTGCCCCAATTCATTGTGCCAAACTTTCTGATAAAACACTTTAATAGATTTATTCCACGGATTCATTATATTGTTTAGAAACATTGATGAAATTTGTATTGTACTGCTGGGTCTCCAGGTCAAAACTGGATTAGGAAGGAAGTGATGTTTCGTCAGTAAGGGTGCTTATCCAACAGATATGTGCTATGTAGCTATGCTACGAAGATGTAATAACTAAGCTGTGGAACTACTTTCATCTTTCTATATAAAAAATATAGCTTAACTGAGTCTGTTTCCACCAGTGTTAAGCTATGTGTACCAATGAATATATGATTGGTGGAAGCCAAATGCATTCACATTTGAATTTGGACTAAGAAAGTTAGAGAAAAAGAAAACTAAAGATAACATAATCAAAAGAAACTTAAAAAGATTCTGGAGAACCAATGAAAAAAAAAAAGCTAACGAAAGATTAGAAAACCAATGCAAAAGAAGGAACACCAGGCAAGACACTATACGAGATACTATTATACATTATACGCTAAGCAACTATCTTTCACAAAGACCAAACAAATATCGAAATCACTAAAGATTTAACCCAAACTAACAATACTGAAACAATAGTAGTATAATACGTATATAAAGTACTTACAGAAGTTTACTTACAATTGAAACAACTAACACAGAAGCCCAGGTCTTCAGGGGATAACAAATGAAACCCTAGAAATAGGCACACCACGTTTAGGAGGCTGTCGCATAGATCTGATCAATTTAATAGTGGAAAAAGAAATTGATGTCCACTGCACAGTTGGCGCGGTGGCTGGGCAACCGGCTGCCGCGTAACGTGTAGCGCGTTCAATTCCCGCTCGGAACAACTCTTTGTATGATCCACAAATTGTTGTTTCGGGTCTGGGTGTCATGTGTATGTGAACTTGTATGTTTGTAAGCGCACCCACGACACAGGAGAAAATCCTAGTTTGTGGGCGTTCTTTTTTTTATACTAGAAGTTATAATGCAAGTCGAATATTATAACGGTACAAAAAAGGTAACCAGTTTGATAAACAAAAATAATAAACCAACTAGTTCATTAGCAAATGTTTAGTATCATGTCATCAACTCTTGCAAAACGCCTATCCTAATACTAACTTGACAAGGCACAGCAGTATTTTGCTCTGTCTATAGTACATTAGACCACATACAGCCAATAGAACAAGTAATCTAAAAAAAATAAGAATTTAACAAATCTTTGGACCTAGCGTTTTCTATTTCTATATCAAAGCGTTCGCATAATTCATAGCTTTCTATAATATGAATCACTAATGAACCTAAAAATCAACTTAATAAAACTGAATGCGAGTAAATATACATAACTTATTATATTCATAACAGTAATCTCACTATTTCGGGAATTGATCGGTACGTCCAATAATCCCGTGCCCCCGCCCGCGCCTCCCTCCCTAAGCCTGTGTTCACATGGCAAGCGTCAAGCGCGCCTATTGATAAGCGCTTTCAATGACATACGTTTTAGAATACATGTGACATCTGAACGGCCTGAATAAAATGTATGTAAAAGGCATGTAGTGAACATTGGCTGATTTTTTTACAAAAAGCAAGGATTGCGAGTTACACAAAAGCAAATTGCAAATTAAAGTCATGTATATAAATATGTTAATTTGTCATTTTACAGTTAATATATATATTTGACTGCACGGTTGGCGTAGTGGCTGGGCAACTGACTGCCAGCGGGTGTACGGTATCAGGTTCGATACCTGCACGGAGCAACTCTTTGTGTGATCCACAAATTGTGGTTTCATATCTGGGTGTTATGTGCATGTGAACTTGTATGTTTTTAAACGCACCCACGATAGAGAAGAAAATCTGAAAGTGGCAAAGTTTTTTTTATACGTACAACAAAATATTTATTACATTTATGAGATTGTTTATTTTATTTATAACCTGAGACTTCTTCACAATAATGTAATATTGCGAACGTTTTAATTAGATGGAATAGTGAGATTATACTAAATGTCAAACAAGAGTCAAGAGGTGAAACAACAAAAATTTAAGAGGAGTTAGATATAAAGTCCCCTTTCTCCTAATTTATTTTTGTGGTATTAGAAAACCTTCGTATCGTAACGCCTTTTATCCCCGACGGGGAAGGCAGAGGATGCACATTATGGCACGTAATGCCACTCTACATTATACAACGAATGTACACCAACTTTTCACCGTTTGCGTTTTAAGTCCCATAATAATAGGGTGAGCCTATTGCCATATAATATTGTGTGCATTTCCAGACTTCGTGCCACTACTGAAAAATGATTGAAAAACTGTAAAAAATCCAGTAATACCTTTCCCGGCCCGGCAAACGAACCTGAGACCTCTTGCTTGACAGTCGCACTTGTGACCTCTCGACCAACGAAACTATTAGAGAACCTGTTCTGAAAAACCATTCAAGAGCGAATCAGGCTCGCGCACAAAGGGTTCCGTATCACTCGTTATAGCAATAAACGTGATTAAATCAATTTGATTTTATGGGAGAATTATTAATTATATATTTTTTTAATATGTACTGTTATAGGTAGGCGATAATACAAATAAAATACATCATCTTTCTAAATTTTAACTGCCTAGCCATTACGGTTCATGAGAGATAACCCGGTGACAGATAGACGGACAGACATACTGTTGTAATCTTAGAGTTCTCATTTTTAGCCTTTGGGTACGAAAACCCTTAAAATATATTTTAATACAAGAGGTTAAAAACTAAAATTACTCCTATTTAAAGGTCATCTCAGATGTAGCTATAGTACAGTTACGGACGACCGGAGCTGCGCACTAACTAGCGGGTCACCGGGACTCCAGCTCGAAAAGCAGGAGTAGGAACGAGCTGGTTTTTAGTCAGTAAGAATCTGACACTCCCTCTCGCCTCACCCAAGGCGGGAGCAGTCATTAAATGATGACGTGCAAGTCACCATGGGCAAGAGCTCTAAAACTGTAAGGGCAATAAGCATGGCAAATATCACTATACAAAGACGGTGGTGTACAACCAGACTGAGAATATAGAAAAGGCCAAAGGAAAATGGAAAGCTGCTAGACTGAAGAAAGAGATTTGGCAAATGGTTGGATACAACAGACGTAAATAGAAGATAATGGAGTAGGCCTTCACCTGAGGAGAGGAACAAATCCAGAGAATTAATTCTTAATTCTATTTTCTATAATATAAAAATTAATCGCTATTTGAATTGCTAAGCGCAAATCTCGAGAACAGTTGAACCGATCGCTAATTCTGTTTTGTTAGGAGTACAATAGTTAGGACTTCTCTTCTAACTATTGTTATTTAAGAAGGTTTTTATGTGAGAAAAATTAAAATAAAATATGCGCAGAAAAAAGTGGTCGCTAATATTATAACCTAAACTTATAAATAAAATTGTAATGTCTGTTTTTAATAGTGAAATAACCGCTTCATACTATTTGGATATGAATAAACATACGATACGTATACCAAAATAACATTTTCTACATTTTTTGTCTATGTTTTTTACAGTATTTTTATATTATTTCCACTAGCCTTAATCATATAACCGTGCTTAAGTTTTACGGTTAAATAGGTTAGTTGGAACCAAGAACTGATGTACAGAAAGATTCTAATTCTGCTGGCATTCATCCACTTTCTATGAATGGTGCATTTGAAATAATTGTGAATAATAAAAAAACATAAGTCGAGCATATAATTGGTGTGTGGAGACGCAGGCTGTGCCGACACGAGCTCGGGCGGCCGCGCGCTCGTGTAGTGTCGACACACATGACTCCTCACGTGCGCGCCTACCACGCGACGTGAAACAAACGTCACGGTAGGTACTCCACAGTGACGTTTCCTTAACACTGTTTTTAACTATATTTTAGTGACACGACCCCTTGCAGAGTAAAATAATAACGTGATTTATTCAAGTACATACAATATTTTAATGCATTTTCATAACTAGGATTTGTCATATACTGTACATCAAATACGAGAATACATACATATTTGATAAACGTAATTAACGTTTACGTATCTTGGATCTTGAATTTGACAACTGAGCCCAAAACAATCTACTGAAACTATGTGCCCGTGCTGATGATGCTAAGTCTACCAAATTCGATACTTTTTGGTTTAATAGATCAACAGAATACCCGGAATTAACAACTACTAATGTTCTTCACCTATTAACATACACATGGTATAACACCAGCACAATCGCCTGCGCCAGAAAACCAGCTATGCTATAAAAAGAGCATCCCTATCTCGGCTAGTATAGACTAAACATACTTATCATAACCCACAAACGCTATAAAGATAGGGGATCCCCGAAGAGCCCACAATGACTCATGGTCACCCGTTCTCTTAGACCCGTCTATGTTACAGGCGTCTTGAACTGTCACCGGCAGACACGCGCTCCAGGAGGCCGGAGACCTGCGTTTGATCAGCGGCACCTCGTGCGCTTTCTGTAACCCCCTTGGGAGACCTACACGTTGGAACACTACCTTAACGCGTGTGTACTAGCCTCTGATATACCATTTACCTACGTTTCTAGACATACCGTTAAATGATTCAATTAAATGAATGTAACTATACCAGGCAAGAGTTCACTGTTTACATATGTGTGTACCTAATTATATATGATTACAGCTGATGCTGGCCTATTAGTTATACTGTACATTATGTACTGACTGCACGATGCAAGGGTTAGGCAAAAGATCGCTGCTATTCCATATTGTTGTTCTTTTATTTACCACATTTCCCTATTCAACGAATTTGAGTTTACAAATACATAGTTTACAAGTGAGGGGTGATGTATATGAAGTGAAAGAAGAATTACTAATAATTTTAAACACACTCGAATTTTTGTAAATACCTTGTTCTTACAACATATAGATGATATTACGGCCAAACAAACTAACCCTTGGCAAAGCACCAGCTGAAATAAGTAAATAAGCTGCCAAGGGCTGGACAGAAACCTTTATTTACAAACGGCTCGGAAACAATTGATCGAATGTAATCGATAAATTGCGCAAAATTATAATTGATAGATAAACAACATAGACACAAGATAAACATAGAACTATTATGATAAAATGCAGTAAATAGGCTCAGAAGAGTTGTAGGTACTGACCGACGGCCAAGATTGATTATTTGAAATGTATATAATGTCGTTTATAATGTTAGTTCACAATTACCAAGTGTTTCGTGTTACCAGAGTACCGGCCAAACAGTAAAGATTTTGATTTTCTTTCATAATGTTGCAATTTATTAAATAAATATGAATGCAGATTAGTAAATTCGGTACACAGATTTAAGTATAATATGTTAAACTATTTTAAAGCATAGTATGCTTCTACGAAATCCAAGCCCGTTCCTTTGATATCCACAATGAAGGTAGTTGGATGGATGAATAAAATATTGATTATATTGTATTATCATTAAGATTAAGAGTTTGTGCCAAATATCAGATCGACCTAATGTCAAGTAGGAGTTGAACAAATAAACTCTGTGATCAAAACAAACACGCGTTTATTAGATCGACCTGTAAACTAGCTATGTAATAACGTCTAAAGTCTGACTTACGCAGATTTTTAATTGTTAGATTATCATGACACGTGGTCATTGTAAAATTATGTAAATTAGATGATATCTAACACCTCTTCTGGCACGGAGAAGGTATGAGCATTAATCAAGGTGGTCTCATATGCGAAGTAAGATAACTTAAGTTTTGAGTTTGACTAAAGTTTTATTGTACGAGTAACTACGTACCATGTGATTAACCATGTTATATAATAAATAAATAAATAAGGCAAAAAATAAATAGAGGACAATGTGTAAAGTGTCCACCCAGGTTCCTGTAAGGTGTGAACTTGAGATATCAAACAGGCTCATTGATACACGGAAGCAGCAGAGTGCCGAGATATTCACCATAAAGATGACCAGATACGATCAGGAGTACGCATGAACAATTGTAAACAAGAGAAGCAGGAACACGAATCATGTAAATAATCTAATACGAGTGAAGTGCGGCGGGGCGCCGCGCCGCCTGATATCAACAACGACACCGCTGAGTAGGTGACACACGCACACAGCGCGCGACCAGCGCTGCGCGTGTGTGTGCCAGCAGTCGCGTGTCCACGCCGAGCGGCGAGCGCAGGCCAATACCTGTGGCGCTGGGCTGGGAGCCATACCTGCTGGGTGTGCAGTGAACAGCTGCGAGCAACGAGCCGGCGCGGCCAGCGGCGCGGGGGCCTGCGGCGCCAGAAAACAGAGCTCACTGTTCTGCGGCAAGGAGTACCAGCCGCCGGCGCCGGCGCTGGCCGAATCAGTCCCCATGTCTATGTATCCGTGTTTGTCTAAACGTTGAGAGGGCCAGCATCGCGCGCTGCCCCTTTCCGTTCTAACACACTCAATCGTTGCTGCAATCGCGCTACCGTTAACTCAACTTGCGGAGGAACTGCGGACACGACCGTTCCTGAAGCTGTTCGCGGCAGGATTGATGAAGGAGCCGGCGAGCGCGCGGCGCGCACACTCATCGCCACGTGCGCGCCGCACGCTCGGAGGCACGTGCTACACCCGCGCCCGCCGCGCCCCCGCGCCCCGCGTCCCTATCGCTCCCGCCCCAGGGTGTTGAGCCACCCTCTCTGGACGTCATGGCTATACCCGGCTGCCTCGAAATCCACACGTCCGCTACTCGTACCAAAACTGGTGCACTAGCAATGTAACGTAGGTCGTCTAGCAATGTAATGAAAACCAGTTTCTTTGAAAATAAGTAATCAGTTAATCAACATCCGTGTTAACAATATATACTGTATGTTAGACTCATTGAATGAGGCATGCACGCCAGAGCTCGAGCTCAATCTTCATGTAGTAATGAATCGCTCGTAAAACTAATTCAATATGAACAGCTGTACCAACAAGTAATGAGAATTCTTGTACTACCTGACCGATACAACCTGAGATGAAGGGAGATCTCTCCTTTACCTACACAAATCTTGTAGTATGCGCTATCAATCTAGCAAATTGAGAAAACGTGTCCCAGATTGCAGCTACATTGGTGCGCCGGCGGTCGAGTGGATGCAATCATCTACTCAATCATCATCTCCTCGAACAACAGAACGGGTGAAATGTCGATTTGATCCTCACGATGTTTTATCACTAATTTATACTTTAGGCAAGAAACGGACATGGTAATTATTTCGCATTTAACTAACAAAGTAGCATGGAAACTAAGATAAGTCTCTAGGGCAATCCACAAGGCCACGGGTGCGACCAAGGATCTACACAGACAGAGTACGAGGCTTACAGGTAGCGTCGTCACTCAAGTGCAAGTCAACCTTTACAAACAAATGTTGATTTAATACTTTAAAGTGTAATGAGACTTTGGAAAGAAATAGGCATATAATGGAGGTGCAGTAGCCATTTTAGTTTTGTTTATATAGAAAAGTGTAGCTCCTTGATGTCACCTGCCGACCGTCGGCTCCGTCACGTGGTCGCCCCCTCAAGTAGGTACTAATCCGTGTTGTGCACAGCGGCCACCTAGCGACACCTCTCCGCATACACTTTTCAGTCACTACAGCTATTTTAGGAACAATACTATTGTCCGATATCCGTTGTCAATTTTATTTCCGATAAATTCTCGGCCTTCTACTCGATAAGAATGATAATTCCGCTTAAGAAAAGATTTCAATAGGATTATAAGAAGCATAGGCTACATATAGATGTATAATTATCTAACTGAATATAGATAAATGGCTGAAATGTAAAAATCCAAAATTACAAGTAAGTACTGAACAAGCGCGAAGGATATGGCGCCAGTGTCGTAGCTCGTAGCAGGCCGGTGCTACGCCGGAGCCAGCGCTACGCCGCGTAGCACTACAACCCCTAAGCCCCAGTTAAACAAGTGAAGAAATATATACGTATGGGCCTGCTTTATGACTTATTGAGTTTTATATTCGGATGCCTGTGTCAATACCACGTTATTTTTTCTATTTACTAGGCTTGCATGAAGAACTGCATGCATGCAATTCGACTTATTCAGTGGGTAGCTGTAGGATAACACTTTTTTCACGTTCTTCTCCATTCGAATCCAGACTTTGAAACAGGCACTTAGCTTCACCGATGGGCAACAATGACAGACGTTTCAAAAATATAGGTGTACGGTATGTATAATGATTTAGTCTAAGGATTTTGACTTATTAGCCAGCAATTACATATGTCCTTGAAATATCGACTTTATTTGATTAATCATTTAACGGGTTACTTGGTTAGAGGTATTCTATGAAATAAATAGGTAAAATAAATAAATAATAAAATAACGATTTGCTGTTAACTGTAAGTCTATAATGTTGTTGTATAAATAAATAAGTTACTAGATAAATACAAAATTTCCCATTTTTCTGTCTTCTAAGAAGCAAATTTTGTAAAGTTACAAAATTATATTATGATACAAAAAATTAATAGTTTTCTCTTTAAGCACGTTTTTGTATTATTCAACATTATTTTACAGTAGTAGTACTACCGTGCAAGAATTTGTTCACTTTATAACCAGTAAGATTGCAAATGAATTTGGACATTACAATAATTTGTTAATCTTAAGTGGAACTTTATCGTAAGTAATGCCATCTAGTGTGCACATAACTCAGTTTAATAGTCAAAAGAAACAAACATAGGGTGTACACCATATAAATATTTTAAAAGAAAATACTTCAATGTAAGTTTCTGATAGATCTGTCATTTTCTGAAGTAATGAGTGGAAATTAAATCATTTTGATACTCGCCGTTGTGGATCGATAATTATAAATGTCAAAAGGCATATGTTTAAAAGGGGTATTTTATTTAAAAATATACAAAAATAACTTTCCTTTTCTGTTTATTGTAAGTATTTGCGAACTTTGCAAGTTTGTTTGGTTTCGTGGCTGAGGGACACTCTATTTCTGTAAAAAGACAAGGCTTGATTTTTCCTGGCAACTCGTTTCTGTTTACCACTGGTTCCAAATGGATTAAAGCCTTTTTTTAAGCGGGGAAAATCATCCAATGACAATTGGATTAAGGCCTATTGACAACGAAGCCACACATTACATGCACGCTTTCGTCAATTGACGAATACATGACGATTAGCAGAATAGCTAATCGTAATGTATTCATCAATGCCTAATGCTAGCCTCTTTCGTAGAAACAATCAAGACTCTCTCCACGACACGTCTTTTGACGAATGCATGCAGCATGTAAAGAGATGCAACGTTGCCGCTACGTGCACACAGCTTTCATTAGCAACTGCTAAGTGGCCTAGAATCGTCATACAATCGCAAATTGACGAAAGCATGCGGCTGGCTTGCGGTTACGCGGACATTAGGCCTAACTCCTACGTACAGCTGTGTATATGGCAAGCCCCCAGTATTCTCCAGCAAGTGCCGCAAGAAGCACTCGTAGTCTGCATACCACCTAAGGAGGCACTAGAACCACCCAACGTGTTCTACAACGCAATTAGTGTCGCCAGACGCCTACAAATACAGTTCACGTGATGGAAACGTTTTTCGAAATATAACAATGTGAAATCTGCCCTTGGTTTGGTTAAGGGCAGTTTTCAACTTTTCCCTCTATTGTTTAACCAACTGGTTTGGGTAAGCAGTACGTATTTATAATCTGTATATTTTTAGTTATTTCGACACCCTAACTTAGTACGAGCTCTTTTTCTTACGTAAATACATTTGAGGGAAGGAATTTTCCCTAAGCGAAGGAAAACAAAGGAACAGGTATATTTTACGAAATAGAGGCTGACGCTGTTTAACTGTATTCATATTACTAGCAGTTTCCCGTGGCTTTGCTCGCGTGGAATTTGACTATGCCAAACACTTTGAAGCTTTATCTCTTTGTTTATTTTTTACTTTCATACAAACTATTATCCCCTAATATGACGCCTTAGTGGTCGATATTATTTTAAATCCCTTCTTTTATTTTATGAATTAACATTTTTGTATCATAAACAACAAAATGGAATTCCTTTAACACGTACCGTTTAACTGCCGTACTGAGTGACATTTAAATATTTACTTATTATATTAAATATTACTTAAACTATTCTTTAGTAACGATTTTGTTTCAAAATCAATTGCTACGGACTACATAAGAAACAATTAACGACTCTGGGTACGACTGTAAGACTAGCAGAGCGATTTAGTTGGCTAAACTAATGAGTTTCAGTTCAGGAACTATCTGTTCCCACTACCTATGGTAATGAGCTCATCATCACAATACGAAAGTGATGATACATCGTGGGTTCAAAATAAACGGTCAGCACGAATAAAATGCCCTCGCCTGCCCACTAGAGAGCAAGAGCCCAGCACGATATCACCATAGCACTGCGCCCGAGTGGAATCAACAATCCATACATGAATAGTCAATCAATAGTTGGAGAATTTAAACGTGTATTACTAACCGTATTTTTTGTTGAAACTAGCCCCGTGGCTCAGGAAATCTGAAAACAGAAATAAATTATTATTAGCGAAGTATTCACTAATAATTATGTATTCATCTGATGATGAGATGGAAAGAAAGAACATCTGACCAGTATCGGGATACAAGGGCTTGATGGAAATATCTGACCAGTTTCGGGATATAAGGGGTTGAGTAACTGTATATGTTTAACCTATTTAGGTTGTTATTACCTTCATATTAATAAGGGTTACAACTCTAGATATTACACAAAATCTTTTCAGTCGAAGATTATATACAATATAAGACTTTGTATATAATATTTGTATATCTTTGTATATAAAAAAAGAAATTATATCCATTTGGATATAATTTCTTTGATTATTGTTACGAACAAACAACAGTTCCCTTAGTACAAGTTTGCTTTACATCAACACACTCATACTAAGAGTGCTGAATCGATCTTGCTAATTACTTTTTGTTATAATTAATTTGTTATCGTCTGAAAAATGAAAAGAACATTCGTGGGGAAGGTTAGTTGGTTAGACAATAGCAGCATTCCGATGCAAGAGGGGTACTAACAGAACAAATTACTGACACTCGAGCGAAGCAAAGGGGGAGAAGTTAAAGAATAAGCATGCCAATCATTTATACTTTTTAAATAATATACTCAAAATAATCGAGAATACGACTACTATACAGGGTATATAGGACCAGGGGAACAAGCACTCGCAAGAAAAGAAATTAAAGGAATTTGTCTCCCGTAAATTAGCCCCTATCGTCGTTTCCTACTGACATTCGTATAATATTATTCCTAATGTAAGTTATGTTGCCCTCTAAGTAAGACCGCGCCGTGCTCGCATCATCTACGGTTTTGACATTTTAAGACCTCAAACTTAAATAGTCACACTTAGTATTGGTAAATTGATCAATATTTTCAATTTTTCATTCATATATGTAAGTAAAGAATGTTGTAAAATAAAAGCAAAATTGTAATTGTTCAGTTTTCTTCAGGCTCTATACGTATGTATTGAGTTAATGAAATAATATAAAAAATACATTTCAGAATTAGATATATTGGTACCAATTTAAATACGCCTCGTTGACCGAGTGGTTGCAAGTTCGACTGCTGGGCAAGAGGTCTCGGGTTCGATTCCTGGGTTGGGCGAAGTATTTTGATAGTTTTTCGAAAATTTCACGGAGTCTGGAAATGTGCCCGGTATATGGCAATAGGCTCACCACCTATTACGTGGGACTTACAACATAAATTGAAATGCAATTTAAATACGACATTCGGTAGGGTTTAACTAAAATTGTTTAGTATATTATTGAGATAACAAGAGCGAGAACAATATAATGTAATCAAAGTCGCACTCATTGCATCGTACAGTGTAGCATGTTAGCAGGACAGCCTGCACGAGTTGTCCACAACTACATTAAACTTGTGTACTGCATATCACGAGAAGCCATCATATGCAAATTCTTCCCCTATTATTTTCTCACTAGTATTGCTAACTTATGATGAATTTACTACAAACTGACTCCAGTCCCGCTCAAACACTGTAACTCTAACCTTGAGCAAGTACAGCCTCCGGCCACCGGCAACAGTAGTGTTTTATTAAATCCTATAACTATATTAATCAACTGTTATTATGTATGTAGTCTATACTACATAGTCTATACGACAGTTGCTGCCATTCATTGACGATGCAGAAAAAAGGTATGTCGAGAATATTATTTCTGTATTTAATCAAACATGGCAATGAATCATGCATTAGGAATGTTTTAGTTATAACCAAGTTATCGTCGTAGATCGCATCTGCCAGTCATGCAAGATGAAACCACTTCGGTATTATCTACTTGCATCACATTGTACGTGAATGTGATTAAAGAACATTATTTAATGTGATGCAAGTAGTATCCATCCCTTCGTATGTACGAAGGGATATAGGTCCATATCAGTTCTTCCATTTAACCAAGGAGAGTAATTGTAAAGGTATTGCAGAAAACAGGTCGGTTTCGAGACTTTCAAATTTGGATGTGAAATGTGCCGAACTAAAAAAACCGAATCATAAGCAGCAGTTAACACTCTAACCGCCACGTCGGACATTGGTGACCGACACTTACCGCCGTACTCAGAGTCATTTAATGGTTACTTAACCCAATACTTAGCAATTGTTTTCGATACAAAATCGATACTAAGAAATAGTTTAATTAATCATTAAATGTCTCTGAGAGCGGCAGTTAGCGGAGGATTTGCCTTCAACAGTTTTCTTTCAGCAGTTAATGCTTTAATGACAATTTTACTATGCTAATGGCGCTGGGCATCCACCCTTTCCCCCCTCAAAATAAAAAAGGCATCCACCCTCTACGAGAATATTTATAAACAAAAGTATTTTTTTCTAGCCACATAGAACCTATTGCCATGTAACGCCACATTGAGGAAAAGGTCGTCGCATCCGAAAACGGCCAGGAAGGATTATTGTAACATAACTTTCCGTAAAGCGTCAAGGACACGCGCATTTCCAAAAGGATTACAGGTGATTTAGGGGAGAGGAAGGTTGAACCTTGGGACATGGCGAAAAATAACGCAAGCACTGACGCCGGTTTTCTATGATGCTATACATTTTAACCGAAATGTTCAAAGAGATTGCACTATTGCAAGTTTGCCGTTCCTTTAATTCAATAAGTCCTGGTGGTCTAGTCATGTCCCAGGTGACCGAAGCCGAATTTTTTTTTTTTTTTTAACTGCCTCACTCTAGGATTTTCTCTGTGTTGTGAGTGCGTTTACAAACATGCACGTTTACAAACATCCCACCCAGACCCGAAACAACAAAATGTGGATCACACAAAGAGTTGCTCCGAGCAGGAATCGAACACGCTACATGTTGCACGGCAGCCGGTTGCCCAGCCACCGCACCAACTGTGCAGTCAAAGTAAAGGTAAAGGCAAGTACTGATTGTAAAGGCAAGGGCTCACAACAGGAGCGCAACATCTACTACCCTATGTAAAAGTATTGATTAAACAATCATGAATGAAAGTAAAAACAGCGACGTGGGTGCAGGATTCCGGGTCAATATCAAAATAGCTAGCTAGCAAGTTATTATCTCCATATTATGTGATTTACAATTAAAGGCTTGTAATAGAGTCTATGTAACATATTGTATTATATCTCGTGCTCGACACTGTATACTCATTAAGGATTGTACAAACTATCTTCTGCCAGCGAATTCGCCTGCAAGCACATGGGACAAAAATTAACCCGTTTTATTTTAGACCACAAACTACCTTTGTTCCAAATTTCAACCCGATCCCTTCAGTCGTTTTGCTGTGATTGAGTACGAGTAATTACCTAATCACAATCAAATTGTGTGTACACGAACACAAATTAACTTTGTAAACTCACTAAATTTCGCAATGATATTTGGTACACACTCTTAATCTTAAATATCATACAATATAATCTAATTTTATCCAAAATTACTCCCTTTATGGATATCAAACGAAAGATACTGGTAGAAGAGTAGAGTTAATTAAATTCGTTTAACATTAAACATATTTTTATGTATTACTCGTACTTGTTTCTCAATGTACATGAATGTCTACCGTAACATGTTAATTATGTTATGTGTTACAATTGAATATTTTAGAAGTACCTAAGTATAAATAACCATAATTATTGTAACAACGGGTTGAATTCAGTAGTGAACTTGTGATATTTTGTGGTGCCAAGAACGCCTACCGAAAATACAAAATATCAACATTACAGTGTCTCAAGCGCCATCTCATGGTAATTCAAGTTACCAAGTACAAAGTAGAAGCAAAAGAACTATGTATAATCCAATTTTCCTTAATAATAATTGAGCTATATATGCATATATTTTTAATTTTATATGTATATGTAGTTATATATGTCCTCAGTATAGATAAGAATGTGAACTATATTTTCTTCGTGTTTGACCGAAACTAATTACAAATTCACAGTACATTTTATGAGTTTAAGCTTATACACCGAAACGCAACTAACAGCGCCATCTCTGTCACAAAGTTTCAACTATTGAAAGCGATCTCTCGCTACGTAAAGTGTGTTCTGTGTAGTAAGCAAAAAATCCACGGATGGCGCTAGCGACCGAGTAACTAAATAAGGCAGAACCACCTTGCGATGTACTCACCGTTCCGGTTCATAATCACTTAAAATTAATTAGATCACAGTCTCTACGCAACAATTGAACCACTAATTAACAAAATAAATAAACTTTCTCAAGTTTTCAAAAAAAAGGTAATTTTAGGATAAAAGTTGCGATCGGTCACATGTGCACACTGTGACCAAAGTGTATTTTACCGCGATTGGTTCGCGGCTCTCGGTCGGTAGCTGCAGCGAGGCTCGCCATTGGCGGCCGCCGCCGGCGTCGGTAAAGCAGCCGACGTCGCACGTGACGGCCGCCAGTGAAGGCCACAAGCGAAGTGGCGCGGTATTCTGCAGATGTCGCCACCGTCCGCTTGTTTACAAGACATTACATGTTGTGTGACATAATTCCACGTAACAGCGAGCACGAGGAGGTACAACTAGTAAGTTGACCTGCGGCCGGAGTCTGGCTGTGTCTGGACCCCGGCATGTGGACGGTACACTCTCCATATAATGACATTGTTAATCAATAACTGATAAGAAAAGAGTTAATGCATTGTCGTGAAACAATTAAAGCCCACTGCTTGTACTTTTCCCGAGCTATAGAGTCATATGTAACATATTGGTTATTAATCTCAATGCTCGACACTGTATACTCATTAAGTCGATACTTGTACAAACTATCTTCTGCCAGCGAATTCGCCTGCAAGCACATGGGACAAAAATTAACCCGTTTTATTTTAGACCACAAACTACCTTTGTTCCAAATTTCAAAACGGCCAGGAAGGATTATTGTAACCCCGTAAAGCGTCAAGGACACGCGCATTTCCAAAAGGATTACAGGTGATTTAGGGGAGAGGAAGGTTGAACCTTGGGACATGGCGAAAAACAACGCCAGCTCTGACGCCGGTTTTCTATGATGCTATACATTTTAACCGAAATGTTCAAAAGAGATTGCACTATTGCAATTTGCTGTTCCTTTAATTCAATAAGATTGTCATGTCCCAGGTGAGTACGACAAACATGCACGTTTACAAACATACCCATTGGATCACACAGAGTTGCTACATGTTGCACGGCAGCCGGTTGCCCAGCCACCGCACCAACTGTGCAGTCAAAGTAAAGGTAAAGGCAAGTACTGATTGTAAAGGCAAGGGCTCACAACAGGAGCGCAACATCTACTACCCTATGTAAAAGTATTGATTAAACAATCATGAATGAAAGTAAAAACAGCGACGTGGGTGCAGGATTCCGGGTCAATATCAAAATAGCTAGCTAGCAAGTTATTATCTCCATATTATGTGATTTACAATTAAAGGCTTGTAATAGAGTCTATGTAACATATTGTATTATATCTCGTGCTCGACACTGTATACTCATTAAGGATTGTACAAACTATCTTCTGCCAGCGAATTCGCCTGCAAGCACATGGGACAAAAATTAACCCGTTTTATTTTAGACCACAAACTACCTTTGTTCCAAATTTCAACCCGATCCCTTCAGTCGTTTTGCTGTGATTGAGTACGAGTAATTACCTAATCACAATCAAATTGTGTGTACACGAACACAAATTAACTTTGTAAACTCACTAAATTTCGCAATGATATTTGGTACACACTCTTAATCTTAAATATCATACAATATAATCTAATTTTATCCAAAATTACTCCCTTTATGGATATCAAACGAAAGAGCCTGATTGGTAGAGTAGAGTTAATTAAATTCGTTTAACATTAAACATATTTTTATGTATTACTCGTACTTGTTTCTCAATGTACATGAATGTCTACCGTAACATGTTAATTATGTTATGTGTTACAATTGAATATTTTAGAAGTACCTAAGTATAAATAACCATAATTATTGTAACAACGGGTTGAATTCAGTAGTGAACTTGTGATATTTTGTGGTGCCAAGAACGCCTACCGAAAATACAAAATATCAACATTACAGTGTCTCAAGCGCCATCTCATGGTAATTCAAGTTACCAAGTACAAAGTAGAAGCAAAAGAACTATGTATAATCCAATTTTCCTTAATAATAATTGAGCTATATATGCATATATTTTTAATTTTATATGTATATGTAGTTATATATGTCCTCAGTATAGATAAGAATGTGAACTATATTTTCTTCGTGTTTGACCGAAACTAATTACAAATTCACAGTACATTTTATGAGTTTAAGCTTATACACCGAAACGCAACTAACAGCGCCATCTCTGTCACAAAGTTTCAACTAATGAAAGCGATCTCTCGCTACATAAAGTGTGTTCTGTGTAGTAAGCAAAAAATCCACGGATGGCGCTAGCGACCGAGTAACTAAATAAGGCAGAACCACCTTGCGATGTACTCACCGTTCCGGTTCATAATCACTTAAAATTAATTAGATCACAGTCTCTACGCAACAATTGAACCACTAATTAACAAAATAAATAAACTTTCTCAAGTTTTCAAAAAAAAGGTAATTTTAGGATAAAAGTTGCGATCGGTCACATGTGCACACTGTGACCAAAGTGTATTTTACCGCGATTGGTTCGCGGCTCTCGGTCGGTAGCTGCAGCGAGGCTCGCCATTGGCGGCCGCCGCCGGCGTCGGTAAAGCAGCCGACGTCACAGCACGTGACGGCCGCCAGTGAAGGCCACAAGCGCAAGTGGCGCGGTATTCTGCAGATGTCGCCACCGTGCCGCTTGTTTACAAGTTTCAACATTACATGTTGTGTGACATAATTCCACGTAACAGCGAGCACGAGGAGGTGTCTGACAACAGAGTGAGTAACCGGCCTGACACAATGTAACTGACCTGCGGCCGGAGTCTGGCTGTGTCTGGACCCCGGCATGTGGACGGTACACTGCACCCTGACCTTGAACGTGGCTCTACATATAATGACATTGTTGGACAATCAATAACTTCCCCACTTCTTATAACTTAAAAATAGATAAGAAAAGAGTTAATGCATATTTAAACTTGTCGTGAAACTACCGTCGTGGTGGTTAACAGGGATTTAATACGCCCACTTCCTACGGTTCACGGGTTCGAAACCTGGCAAGTTCCTATTGCGACTTTTCCCGAGCTATATGTACTTTCTTAGTTTATTTATACACCAATGACATACATTCGGCGAAGGAAAACATCGTAAGGAAATCTGGGCTTATAATATCTTATTGTAAGTTTGAAATCGCCAATCCGCCGTGAGCAAGCGCGGTTACTCATATCTTCTCCGTGTAAGAAGAGGTCGTTTACTCAGTAGTGGGTACTTACAGGCTGTTGGTGATGATGATAATTATAACCTTAGTTACGGCCAAAATAATGGGTCGACTGCTGAATGAAGCAATAAAAGAAACTCCACTTAAAGAATTTATCCTAATCACCATGCTTGGCAGGCACATTATAGATCACAGTTTAGGTTATCAAAAATTCAAAGATCGACTACGATGACTGGTCGTAGTTTGAGGACGCACTCGAGTGCAAAGTTGAGTTCCAGCTCTCAAGTAAAGTTGAAAGGTCGCGTTGTTGAATAAAATTTGAATAAATAAGATATTATTCGATTATAATTACCATATACGTCATTGTACTTTGTTTACATATGTAACACTACTCGTTTACTACACCAAACTTCACTCGTGGCCGAAATGCGAAAGAAATAACATAGCCAAGCAACTCTAAGAATTGTTCTGTCTGTTTGTCCCTTGTGCGGACGTGCAGCATGTTTATGTATAGTGTATAGTCAAGGAGAGTGAGCCCTTGGTAAGCGCGGCAATGTCGCGGGCACGTCGCCTCGGTGTCGCATATCTGATAGCACATTGTGCCAACAGACACCTGGTCGTAACTCGCCCCGCTGAACGCACATTATAACATGATGCTTCCCGTGCAACCTACCGCAGCGCACACGCCACGCACCCGTTGCGCCACCCAGACAACAAAATGTACCAGGAATGTAAGTGGTATATATGAAGCTAAACTTGAACTTAGAGTCTGAGATCTACGCTTCGGCAAATGTACCGGCTTGACCTTGGGTACCACGGCCGCAGAAAATTGGACTGAAACAACGCTTGCGTTGTGTTTCGCCGTGTGAGGGAGGTAAACAGATCCCCAATCCCCAAATCCCTCACTCTCAAGGAAGTCACATGTGTACCTTTGTGATTTCGCTGGCGTTGCGGGAGTCTGTGTGATCGTCTGATCCGTCTTCTCATTTGCCACATTGCTACCGAATCACATAAATAATCACTTGTCTTATAAAGTAATCATTTAATGCGTAACATTGCGTTAATTGCGTACTAGAGTGAAGGACTGTACAGACCACGGTCACAGTACGGTTCCTGTAAACAGAACGGTAAAAGCAATTCAGCTAACGTATTCCACGACTTTGTCTAATTTCAGTATGACGACAAGTCCTGTCGTGACGTCGCGTATTCTGCCGGGGTTTGCAAGCACCGACACTGCTGAGCAGCTCACGTTGCGTAAATAAAATAGACGCTTACAGTAAGTTGACATTAGTGATCAATCATTGAACCGCTGCCAAACATGGCTCACTCGGCAGAGCGCCGGCATGTACACCGTGCGGGCTGCCACAACAAACACTCCTCTAGCTGATCTAGAGGGATGTAGCGATTGAAATTATGCTGCCATTCCAGCATTCAGCTATTATTTGTCTGGGCTATTTTAGTCACTATAGCTTATTTGTAAACTTGCCTTAGCCGTCCTGCCCAAGTTGGCCTCTACACTAATATTATATTTAAAGCACCTATGGAAAATATATAATATTGAACTCTATTAATATTCTAATTTTATTTTGTAAAGTACTTGTATAAACTATTTACTATTAAAGGCCATTGAATTGTCACCATTTAACCATTTATTGCGTCCCGACCCACGTACCTGAACGTATTATATGAATTTACCTGATAGATAATTATGAGTGAAAACCCGATTTGAAAAGGTCGGAATGTCATGTGGGCTGCAATTATACATATACCGTGAGAATATGTACCTTAGCTACCCTAGTTTGTTACAAACTGTGTAAAGATAGATGTTAATGTTAATGTAGATGTTTTATGTATGTTAAGAAGAAAAGCTGTTTGAATGATATCAGATATGAGTAACTCCTTTCATCGACACTCTACTCCATTTAAGTACTTTCGTGTTTCTCCTTCTATACTCATGTTCCAATAGCACCTACATTAGCACTGATGTAAGGCTGTCCTCCAATTGCTGTTGTTAAAACATTTCATTCCCTAACACACGCCGCTGATGTCACAACTCGCCAGCAATCACAGTTAGTTTCATTTTTTTTTAACATGAACCGCGCATTCATAAACAAATACGATACGTACACTAGGTACTTTGATGTTTTGTAATTTGTAGATAGCCTGTTTGTTATCTTGTTGTTATTGCGTTGAACAACGCGTGAACACAACAACAGTTATTTGCCGATGATACCGGCGGCAGAGGCGCGGCGCCCCTCGACGACACGCTATCGCTTATCATAAATCTGACGTCTCATAATTTGATAAGCTAGCCCAAGAACCACGCCGCGACACCGCCATCGTGCACTTTTACAGAACTGTCTCTGATACACCAGGGTATGGACTGGCAGTACGGAAACAACCTTGGTATATGTTACACAGATGGCATTTTCTATGCTCTATAAATATTTATTTTCCGTGAAGGACATAACCAACTAAATAAACAAGTACGGTACATAGAATAGAGCCGGGTGTTACATTAATACTACTGGAAAAATGTTGAGTTTTAATTCCGTTGAAATAGTAAATATACGGCATGCAGCTTGCAACACCGGCTTTCGCCCATTTCAGTAGTATTAATGTAACTAAACGAAACCTAGAGGAAAATTATAAAGGTACTTCTATGAATTAAAGATTACTACAGATGAAATGTATTATTTCCTACCGTCAACACACGGCTCGAGAATGGCAGAGACCGTTACGTCATTAGTATTGTGCAAATATATGAAAATTTATTACTCATTAATTTTATTATAATATCTAATAATTAAGTGCTACGGTTTCTGCTACGCTGTCCGCTACAACTCATACTACGCCGCGCTACGTCTCGCTACGCATGAAACGCATTTTGCAATTTCTTCTTTAAACTTTAAACATTATCCACACGCAATATCCTGTTCCTACCATTCGAAACACTGCACCGCTTTATTAAACGGTTTTATTTACATTACCTCGTTTTTTTGTTTTCGTCCATTGTAGTTCTACTCACTTCCTGACGATAGATCGATCCGATATTTGTTACACACTTTTAATCTTGATAACCAAACAATATAATCAACATTTACCATAATTACCTCCATTATGGTTTTCAAACGAAAGGGCATGATTGGTATAGAGCTCATTAAAATCGTTGAAAATAAAAATATATTAGAGATTTTCCTTTTGACTTTAGTAAAATACTTCACTCAATTGACTTCTCAGAATCTTAAAGAAAAATAAATGCAATGCAATCACTAGAAACCAATGCACAAAGTACTTAAGTCCATTGAGGACTCTTATATAAAATATATTATTTCTAATAGAAAGTATTGCAATTTGTATTTTTCCAAGTGCCATTGGAAAATAAAAATATTATGTTATTTTTCTCGGGATCTTTCAGTTGAACAGCGCTTATACAGCCAATGCTACTTGTACTAACAAGCGGTACAAGGGTTTATAGGTATTATTTTTATAGAGCACTCTGTAGACTAGACATGCACACAAACAACAAACCACTTATTTTATTGTAAAGACTTATTATTTGATAACATTTTGTACTGTCTGCCTCGTTGGTTTGCGACTGCCGGGCAAAGGGTTCTATTCCCTGTCGGGATTACTGAAATATTACTGAGATTTTTTCGGATTTTCAATTTTTTTCAGTAGTAGCATGGAGTCTGGAAATGTGCCCGGTATATGGCAATAGGCTCACTGGCTCACCACCTATTACATGGGACTGACAGCATACATTTTGAAAAGTGGGTGTACATTGTACAGTGGCATTATGTGCACGTCTACCCCTCCGGGGATAAAAGGCATGATGATATGAAAAAAGCATTTTGCATCTGGGCTTCGTACAATATAGCAGGACGCTTCACTAGCGGAGTGTTAGGTCGGTGGTAGGAGACACCAGGACTCATCCGAACTTACTATTACTATGAACTTTCAAAAACCCATAAGAATCCCTACTATGGTTACCCAACCAGAGACTTTGTGCTCATCAACCACGCTCCCCACTACGTAACGAAACGAAGTCCTAACTCGGCACGAATCGAGTACACGCATCATTACGCGTGACCCTTCGACTGCCACTTGCCCTAATTACTTTTACACCTCGGTGGTAATGGCTGCAGCAAAAAGGAAATTTTAGACGACTATATAGATTTTTTTTCTAATGGAACACGCCGGTTATCATCCAGACGTATCACCTGATGGTAAGTAATCGCCGCCGCCCAAGGATGCTTGAAACACCAGAGGCGTTAGAAGTGCGTTGCCGGCATTTGGGGGTTAGGTTGAGTTGTTGGGGAATCGGGGATTGGGAAGATTGGGAAGGGGGAATTGGACCTCAGGTAACCTCACTCACACAACAAAACACAACGCAAGCATTGTTTCACGTCGGTTTTCGGTGAGGCCGTGGTGTCACTCCGATCGAGCCGGCCCATTCGTGTCGAAGCATGGCTCTCCCACACTTGTATAAAGTTTGACTTAATTAAATTCATCACTAATTTTAATCGCGCCACAAAAACTAAATATTACGCCTGTCATTTCGTGACACTAAACCCTACCTACGAATCATTAATTCACTCAGTCCAAGGTTCCATCAGCCACCTTTCAACCCCATCATCAGAATCCTTACTACGAGTTTGCTTTACGGTTGAAGTAATCGAATCGAGAACGCGTTCGTCACTCTGATTGACCGGCTCTAACAAACCAACCACACTAAGCGTACAGATCAGGTCGATTGCACCTCATTGTATGGTTAATCTACATATAATTGCCAAGTTTCGTGGTAATACATGAATTAAACGTGTGTGTAATTCCGATACCTAGATAAAGGTATATCATACATAGTTAATGTCAGGTCGACCTACTCGTATTGAAAGTGGTTTAAAATAGACCAACCATATCTTTAGACTGTCACAATTTTAGACAATAATGTGCTGTTGTACTGAGAATTAAGAAGTCGAATGTATGTATTACGGTTGGTTACTATTGAAGTTGGTTAAAAAAATATCGTCACCCGATCACATGACATGGTTTTTCTAACAAAGTGAACGGTGTGCGTGGCACAGAGCTACTATTTGTGACGGACGTGTGTGCCTGTGGCCTGTGTGGTCTGTGTCCAGTCAACAGGTCGAAACGCGGCGTGTCACTCACCCTGGCCTCCTGTAATGACATGTACGGTGAGTGTACCTCAAAGGCTACATCAAAGGCGAGCGGTACACAGCGTTGTCACTGCACTCGCTTCGATTTTATCAGGTTAGTTTAAATTGCGGTCTAATGGATTCCTGCACTAACATACGGTACTAATTGCATAGGCTACCCTGTTACAAAATTGATGTAGTAAGTGCTGTCATATGACATGCATAACAAAATATACTTTGTAAGTATTACGTTGTAGGCATTTGAAAGTTAAAATTGTTAGCTTCTGTATAAAATTCCTTCTACACCGACTATTTATTTGGAGTCGGTACCAGACCGAAGAATCCCGAAAGAAATGCAGAAAAAGCAGTCCCTGATTTTCAATCTATTCTCGTATCCATACCAGGTTGCCCTAAGTGCTGCTATAACTAAACAGAGCAACTCATATTATGTACTTAACACTAATAAATAGATAGGTATAATAAATAGATAAGTATCCTCTAATAAATAGGTAGATAAGATCTACAGAATTAGTACAATATTTATTTAAGAATTTTCAATACTCGACATTTGGTTTGTAATGTTTGATATTTCGGTACCTACAAATGCTATTATTAATTTGTACTTTGACATTTGAACTGAAGGTGCCTCTTGTCGTTGATATAGGCAATGTTCTCTGTTTCCTTATTGATTTTGTCCATGAAAATGGAACCTATCTACACCTAGATACCTATTGGTTGTCTTTTTAGGTCCATCATACGGTGCCAGGGAGTCAGCTTGTGTTAAATTAATATTTAGCTCTGACAAACTCGTGCTGCGGCTGACGAAGCATGTTGAGAATAGTATTCTTCGCTAAAGCTTCGCGTTGTTAATCCTCCAACGCACGGCGGCACTGTATACGAGTATGTTCCCTGTATCTCCTGTAATCTATACTAATCTATACTAATATTATAAAGCTGAAGAGTTTGTTTGTTTGTTTGAACACGCTAATCTCCGGAACTACTGGTCCGATTTGAATTATTCTTTTCGTGTTGGGTAGTGCATTTACCGAGGAAGGCTATAGGCTATAAAACATCACACTATGACCAATAGGAGCCAAGTAGAGCGGGTGAAACCGCGCGGAAGTAACTAGTATTATTGTAATATTGCAATTTGGTTGTTTGCTTTAACAAGCAAATCTAAGAGCAATCAAATACTTTCGGAGTGTGCAAACAAATACAGTGAAGTTTACAAGATGGAGGAGCATTGCGAGCAGTGGCCGTGAACTTGTCTTCCGAAACAAAGATTGCGTAATATCGTAGTATTACGTACTAAGTACAAGCTGCTATAACTGCGGGGCATGCTGCGTTTAATTAAATTATACTTCACAGCTTTGCACCATAATTTATTTCTTGTTCGCGCTACACTATGCTAGTAGTTATTGCTAGCGTAGTGTTCGTAATAGCGTACTGTGAACAATAAGCTATTACGAACTACTGCGTATTAGCGACCAACCAACAGAGCCCAGGTACAAGGCATATTGATCTATCTGGCGAGTTCATTAAACAGTTTCAGTCCAGTCAGCCAAAGCAGCGCAAACATAATATCGGCTTTAAGTCAATACTACACAATATTGTAATTATGGCAATGTCAAATTAAGGTCTGTCTAATTAAGATATATTCCAGTGATAACGCTGCAACTATGCATATTACTGTAGCTACGCATCACATAAACATGACCTATCGTAACTTGTAATATGCACGATACGTCTCCTCTCCAAACTAAGTAATCGCAAGTAAAGGTTTCATTTGAAATGTAAACATCCCAAAAGCGTCTGCAAATTGCACAAATTCGTGGAAACTATCAAAATGAAGCCTCGCACTAAGAACGCGTACTGTAGATTAATTCGATGCATGTAATGGAAGACTGGAGTTTCGAGAAATGGCACTGACTGTGTGGAGTCGTCAGGCCCAGAGTGGAGCGAGCCGGTCACGGTGCCAACCATAGGCCTGCCGCAACCGCGAAGAGAAAAAACAAGCAATGTTTATTGTTGCCAAGCTACAATACGTGTCAGAAATAAACGGACAACCGTGACGTACTGTTGGATCCAACGTTGGTGCCAAATCACATGATTCACATTTTAGGCAGGTCACGAGCGACACCCACATCAACATACATTTTTTTGAATGTGGGATATTTGCGTGTGGCGACACTGACAAGTACAGTTGACAGATGACAGATGTCGCGACTATCGACGAGCAAATAATGGATGACGTGTCACACATATGAAGTTTACATGCGAATTAACACGGATAGAAAATCCCAACGAACAACAGTTGGGCAGAAAGCCCGCCAGGCTGATCACCTCGCCTGGTCGGAGGATCCTCCTTTTCTTATCTCTCTGTTCCCTAAAGTGGTGACCCCGACGTGATTGAAACCAACCTTCACGGAGCAGATTAGCACCGTCATCCTTATCGCCATCTCCCTCACCCATCACTTCTCCGCTGAGCGGTAATCAAGTCGACCAGCATCCTCGGCCTCATCAGGGACCACCACACGCTACATCGAAGATATGCAGCCTGGTTCTTCCCTACGGCCTCATCAGCGTCTAGGCACAGCACTCTCTGCACACGGTCTGAGGACGTCTTCCTCCCGTCAACGCAGACGCCAGCCACTACGCACCTACCCTCGCAGCATCTATTCCCCGACTCACTGTGGGACACTGCGAACCTCACTACTCCGACTCACTGGAGTATCACCCTGCACCGCTCACCCGACTCACTGGGCATTCAGCGGCACAGTTCCGACTCACTGGAACTAGGGATTCTACACTGGCTCTGGCACCGCTCATCTCAAGCATCGACAGCCGTCTCAACAGGATCGACCTCCGGTCTTGGGGGAGTGATGTGGCGACACTGACAAGTGACAGTTGACAGATGACAGATGTCGCACATAGACTATCGACGAGCAAATCAATGGATGACGTCACAAATATCCTGCATCACACATATGAAGTTTACATGCGAACGGATAGAAAATCCCAACGAACAACAGTTGGGCAGAAAGCCCGCCAGGCTGATCACCTCGCCTGGTCGGAGGATCCTCCTTTTCTTAGGGAACTTTACTCTCTGTTCCCTAAAGCGTGAACCACTTATGTATTTACAAATAACGCGATAATTAATGTAAACACGCACGCATCCTGTCGTCAGACTGGGCATGCAGGCTGCTGTACGAATGTACCCGTAATGTTAAGAGATTACTAGTATATTATGTTTACATCGGAAGTTCGGAACTTTAGCTGGTGCTTCGAAAGTTCTGTGACAGATCGCGCCGAGTGGCGTTTTTGACTGGCGCGTTACAGTGTCGCTAGTGTCGATCGCTCGCGCTCGCCGCTACGCTCGCCGTTTGCCGCTCGGAAGTGTGCGGCTGCTGCCAAGTAGAGGCGCGCAGGCCGGCAGCGCGTGCGCCGCCCGCGCCCGCCACTATCAAATTAATGTTGGTCGAGAACGCCGTTCAATGTGTGTCAGTTATTCGCATTCTCTATTTTTGTAAACTATTTGTGTATTTTATATTTGTTTGTGTTGGTGGTACTTTTTATTTCGGTGGGATTGTTTTGTGCAGTCGATGGGTTGCGGCGCGCGCGCTGCTCGCTATCAATGTGACATAAGTTTAATAGCTAAAGTCACGCGGAGGAGACTATTAATCTTCCGCGAAGATAACGACACGACTCACGAATGTGTACACTAATCACAATAAAACGAAATCACATCAATTTTAAACCCAACTAATGTTCAATGAAATGTAATAAAAGTCAGATGCACAGCTATATACCGGCCGTAACTGGCTCATTAACAACTGCTAATTATAAAATACGACAAGTGTCTCGATAATTACTGAATGGTTAAATGTGGGCTTCAATGGTTAAGTAAAATATTTTATATGACGACGGCCTCTATACAAATCCCTTACAATTAAAATTAGGTTAGATTACAGCAGCCTATCTCGGAGCAACTCTGCGGTTGAACAAAACATGTGCACCTTCTATTTCTTATTTCCGAATAGGAATTAAACCAAAGTAATGTTAGCGGAGTCTGACATATTTGCGTTTAGCTTTTGGAGGTAAAAGTTAAGTACAATTGGACATTCCCGGCCGAAGCGTGGCTACTACGAGGTGTGCTGGAGCTGTTGTTGTTGGTAGTCACACTATTGCGTCATAGGAGACTCGTTAAAACCGTGCCGCGACCTTTTGCTATTGAATTGATTAAATAAGTGATAAGACGCCGCGCCAAGTTCGATATGCTATCATCGTATCACAGACAAGTGACCCCTAATGCATAGGCGTAAGTCTCTGTATTATAACCTACGCCATAATATTTAATTACCAACTGCTAGGTATATCGATTAAAACTGCTATATCGATAAAACGCAGAATAACTAAATACCTATAGGTATATCGATAAAAACTGTCATATCGATTATATGTACAGGAACTCGATTAACAAGTAATTATCAAGGTAGCTAAGCCATGTTATTGCTTAAAAAAGAGATTAGTGTGCTCGCGGTTAGTGGTACGCGGCGCGGTGCGGTCCGGTGCGGTGCGGTACGGTGCGGTGCGGTGCGGTGCGGTGCGGTCCGGTGCGGTGCGGTACGGTGCGGTGCGGTGCGGTGCGGCACCGGCACCGACCTTGCGCTCGAGTAGCGACGACATGCTTAATTAGTTATTATGTTTTTCGGCTTACTCACGTTACTGTTTGACGAGAACCTCATTTAGTTAACGATAGCAACGCGACAATTAATTGTATGTCGCGGAAAGCTGGATGAATATGAGCCTTTAGTATGGCTTGAAACTAATCACATTGTCGAACAGTCACGTGAATAAGCCGAAAAACATAATAATTAATTTAGTAGAAACATACTAAAACATATTAAAACATAATAATTAATTTAGTAGAAACATACTAAATTAATTATTACGTTTTTCAGCTCACTATATCTCACGAAAGATATAGTTAAAGGACAATATGCTTATTGGCTGTTTAGCGCACACGACACGACGGCATCGGCTCGCGTATTGTTGCGCACGCGCAGTGGTTACTGTCAAAACACCATTCCAAGGCCGAGGTCGCACGTTCGGCTCCCGGGTGTGCTTCACACTTGATGTTTACTCAAAATGTTACTCTGCATTAGAAGGCACTCGCCTACTCACTACCACGGCCAATAGAAGCCATGTTTAATTCATAGTAGTTGGGGAATGGTGTCACTAGTACCACAGGTAATAATTACTACCTCAGCACTATGCGACTTTATACCGGTATTAAATATACCTATGTATTTGTTGTATAGACCCAGTTTTGTTGTGAGGAGTGGCTATCTTACGTAGACTGCACGAAAATCTTTTTGATTACTCCAGTTGTCTAGAGGAAACCTTCTTATTCTTTCCGATTCTTCCAACTTAGATACCATTTATCACCAAAACATGTTTTCTCGAATTTTCTTAAGCATCAGTTCAAGTTCGTGTGTTGTCACGTATTTTTCATCTCTATAGATTTACAGTAACAAATTACGTCACGTGACGACTTGTTTTATCATATTCATTACTTAGTTTATTCTTTACTAGCTACTCCCGACTATTTCTCCCGCTGATCGGCTCCTATTGACTATAGCGGGATGTTATATAGTCTATAGCGTTGATAAATGGCAAGATATTTTTATGGCAAGAATATCATCCAATGACTTCTACCGCCATGGGCGAGGCGAGAGAGAGTGTCAGACTCTTACTTCTTACAAAAAACCACCCCGTTCCTACTCCTGCTTTTTGAACCGGAGCCCCGGTAAACCCGCTAGGTAGCACATAAATATTTTTTCAAATCAAACCAGTAGTTTCAGAGTGCACACAAACAAACTTCAGTATTAAATATATGTTTTGGTATATATAAATGTGTAGATCTATACGAATACGACACATCCATCTTTTGCATGTACAAACATGACTTTTTTACTGTCATACTCATTAGTTGCATCTGTAGCGGTCACGAGTTATATAATATTCACTTAAATAATAATTTGTGTTGTATAATTGAGCGCCATTGTGAGTAGTCGACCGCAAGATGTTTGTTTAGGGTGGTACTTGCTAGCTCACACTGCTGGCGGCTAAGTGCCAACTTCAACTAAGCTGGCTAGTTGCATTTGTACTGTGTAGTCACTCAGTTAGATGTTTATTTATTTACTAGCTACTTCCACGCAGTTTCACCCGCTCTGCTCGGCATCTATTGGTCATAGCGTGATGTTTTATAGCCTATAGCTTTCCTCGATAAATGCACTATCCAACACAAAAAGAATTATTCAATTCGGACCAGTAGTTCCGGAGATTAGCGCGTTCAAACAATCAAACAAACTCTTCAGCTTTATAATATTAGTATAGATTTAAAGTAAAATAGTATAACATTACAGTCATCAGTTAATCTATTAACGAGTTTAAAATGTTTACTATGGATAATTTTCATAGTTCTGTTATGCCCTATTAATGTTGCTTAGGGTAAATTCGCCTGTTTGCGACCATCAAAAGCGACCAAGTGTAGACGCAAACAAGCGTATTTACCCTATAAGTTTATTGATCTCATTCACCGATTAGGGTGTAAACGGTAAGCTTATAGCCAATTCACGGCAATAGGCTCACGTCTTATAGTACAAAGTACATTAAATAAGTGGCATCTATAGATAATATAAGATTAGATCAGAAGTAAGTGTTCATGTCCCAAGTCTGCAGCGAAATGGGACCAGTTCAACATGTGTACGACAGCGCCTTGCGCTGACAGCGAGTTTGTTCTTTACTATGCTGTGATTCCGGTTTACAACTAAGTATATGAAACTTTAATATATTTGTCATTTGCAGATAATTGTTTTTGCACTATCCACTCAATTTCGTCCCAATTCGTCATACAGAAATGGCTGGAGAGAAAGTTTTTCTTCTTTTATTTCATCTTTTAAACGTTTCCTTACACTAGGATTTTCTCCTGTGCCGCGGTTACAAACATACAAATTCACATGTTACACATCACACCCAGACCCGAAACAATTTGTGGATGACACAAAGAGTTGCTTCGTGTGGGGTCCGAACTAGCTACACGTTGCGCGCCAACCGTGCAGTTAAGTTAGTTAGTTTGAAAGGAAAACTATGTTATTCTTATATCTAACATCAGCAGTGTTTTAGTTATGATATTCCTAGAACACTGCAACTCAGACAATATCTGCTAAATGTTCGCGTAAAAATAATAAAGATATACGCAAAAACCTATACGATTTTGAGATATGGCTATACATAGTATACATGTACAAATTACAAGTAACACTATGAACGTGTTGGTACTTGGTACATAGGTAGAATGTGGGACGAACGCTCCAGTACATCAGAGCAGGGGTGTAAGGCATGGAGGAGAGGTGATGGCGTTATTAAGTATTATTTTATTTAAAACTCCAGCTGTGGACGCCCCCAGTTTTTATTTATAATGTAAGGCCGTACGCTGCCGCCGCGGGCGCGTGCACACAACTACGCGAGGTTTACACTGTGCCCACATTTCGACACCAGCAATTTATACTACGCTAACTCGAAATTTGGAAAAAACTTTTTTATGCCAAGTTGCTTAAAATGTGTGTTTACATACGTCATAAAAAAATTGAGAAGAAATATGCAAAAATAAGAAAGTTACAAATCTTATAAAACGCTAAGTAAAGGTATTTTTTTAAATCACTCGATTTATATTACGCCAACTATTATTAGCGGAGTGTGCGCGCGGATCACTTTGGTCAAAGTCCGTGCAACACTGCACTAACTCATAGTTAGCGTAGTTTAGTGCGTTCGTGTATATAATTGTTCGTTTGTAAAATGAACGACTTAGCGACTTTTACATAGTAAATACTTATGTGTTAACGTATTAATTAATTTATTAATGGTACGTTGACTATTCTTTTCGTAAGTAAGTACATGTTCTTTATAAGAATATTGAAATATGCATCAGATGATTGATCATGCAATACGACCTCCCGTACTACACTACGCTAATATTAGTTAGACGTGTATAAGATGTAACATTTTTTTGATGAATTACGTTTATATACGGCTAACTTGCGCTAAATCAAAAAATATAAATAATTAAGGAAATATAAATATGAGATATTACAATGAATAAATTAAATATTAAGCATACCAAATTTCAAAAAAGTATCTTAATTAATGTAAAAGTTATCACGTTTTTCCCTTTAAACGCCTCTACTGTAAAGTACGCTTTTTGAGTTAGCGCAGTATAAATTGCTGGTGTCGATTTTATGAGTTCATTCACGCGTTATACACCACTACCACTAAACTATTGATTGCCAAACATTTAATATTAATTAATTACACTCCATAATCCACTAAAAACTTTATTATTATATTAATATGTATTAATATCTATCATATTAATACATTGACTATTCACGATAATCATTATTTTTGTGGATTGAAGCGACTGGCAACATAAAACGCCACTCTAACGACATGACCTGCAATTGACCTGTCACCACGGAAGCAAGAATATCATGCGCAATTAATACGTACACACGACTTGTCATAGCACGATGATAAAAACATATTCGAACTAGTCAAAATCATGCTTCGTTATTGATTGTAATAATAACTCCTAGGAATAGAAAAGGATTGCAATCTTTTAATTTCTCAGCATTATTTTTAAGACTAATGGTAGGAAGTAGCTGTTTATAAATTCAGAGAAAAAATAGCTCAGTTTCATGATGTATGAAAGTACTAAATTACTTTAATACGTCCAGTGAATTGTACAATGTAAGGATGGTCTTGGTAATACTGCGAGTGTACAGGAGTATACTGCTTTACTGTCATACAATTAGGACGGCAGCCACAAAATGCGAAACGCGAGAACAACATAGGTAATAATAACTAATGGAGTGTTCCTGTGACGCGTGTGGCACTGCCACCATGTGTGAACGCCCTCTGAACTGTGACTGGCGCGAGCCGCCGCCAGCCGCCGGCAACCGTCCTAAACACAAGATAGTGTTGGATTAACTCCTTCTCAGTCGCGTCAACACAATAAGCTAACTTTGTACTTGTTGTTTTCCAACCGTAAAGTATCGGTATCTAAAATATCTTTCAGTTTTAACGATTTATAAGGGTTTTGCAAACTCAACGGAGAATCTAAGTTAGTATTGATCTTAATCATGTTCCAATACGAGCAACTCCATCTGGGGCGACAGCCCGCTGCGGGCCGCTCGCACATTGTGAACCGTGCAGTAACATTATTGGTAATACGTGTTAGTGGAATCAATCAGTTGAGACATGATTGGCGCACCGCCAACCTGCCACGGTGCCACATAAGAAATACGTGGGGAACGGCCCGTCTGGATCATTGTCGACTGAGTCCCGGCCTATTTTTCTTCGGCATTCGGCCGTCGGTATTCGACGCACACCGGAATCGTAGCTAATGGCAGTCACAAATATATAGAGCGCATATGTATGTGTAAACATACGTAAGTACATTATTTGTTGATAACACGTCAGTTTGCGCTACACTCATCGGTTTCTACAGACAGCTGGCGTAGCAACCAGGGTTGCGCTGGCTAGTATAGCCTGCACTATCACTGCGGCCGCGAATGGCGCATGCTTCGATTGATTGTATGTATTTATGACTGAAAAGTGAAGCCGAGCGCGATCACACATCAAAAGAAGTGTAACGAGACGCGGTATTGCACTCGATCGTTGTCTTCGATGGCCGCCATCCAACGGTGCGGTGGTCGACAATCGGCTGCCCCAGCGGCGACCGCCACCCGCCGCCGCTTGCTGTGAATGGCTCGCCGACCCGATTATAAATACTTACGACGTTTGCACCGTCCCGTGACCGGCGTTCGGCGCTTGCGCATCTACCGTATGATACAAAATAGTCAAGTGTTCTACTGACGTCCTCAGCGCTAAGATAGGCCCAGCATGCATCGCAGCATAACGATTGAGGCAAAAGAGATTTCCATGAACTGAACACAATTTCAAAATTCGTGTAAACTACTAGTTATGTGGAAACTAAAATCTATTTTTAGTTAAATGAAAATGTTAAGCGAATAACGATTTAACTTTAAACAGAAACTGCGAAAGTATGAAACACTCTCGTATCATTTATGTCTACATTTTGGCCTACACTTGCATACAAATAAACCTAAATATGTACCGTATAATTCTAAACCTTATTTTTATTACAATAAACCTTATTTTTTATCTACACAAAACACTAAACTCCAATCTGGTACCTCTAGCTCTATAGCTCTTATTTCGAATTTATCAATAATACCATCCGCTTTGTTTCCTAAATTCACTCCGCCTTTCATATCCGACATTCCAAAATTGACAAAAAAAAATAGTATTGCAATATGTGCTTTATTAAAGGCAGGTTTTGTATAAAGAAATCGAGTTCTAAAAGGTTTGATGGTACCTAGCTCCACCACGGTCGATGCCAGAGCACCACTTGGTTAACTGGATCAAACTCGAGCACAGTGACTCACTGTCCACTGTAGATAACTTGTACTATTTTTTTTACATTTCATATATTATCGTAAAAGATAAAAACACGAGTACACTGTAATATCAAATGCGTAATATTCGTTTCATACCGATAATGTATCAGAGATTGTGGAATTACTGTTCATGATTATATGCAACCGAATTAGACAATCGTATACAAATATTTATTAATATAGTAAATTAATGACTAGTATTGATTATAATTTGTGTATGTAATTAATAATTGTAATTAAACTTTGGATAGTACCGGCCCGTCTCGGCTGCGTACGGGTGGACATTGAGTTTTTAGTAATATTCATTATTTGAATAACTAATAACTAGGTAGTGTAACTAAAAGTATTTAGGCAACAGAGCATAAAGTTCCTTAAGAAAAGGAGGATCCTCCGACCAGGCGAGGAGATCCGCCTGGCGGGCTTTCTGCATTTTGAAACCAGAACCAACCATTCAGTTATATGGCTGACACTAATATTCAACATTTATCTTTTATATTAACTTTACTATTTAACGTTTTTAGAAGAAAAAATTGTTTCTGTGGTATAACTGTAATATTTAGACATAGGTATGATTTATATCTATGTCTAAACATTGGAAATAGTCACATAGATTCATAGCTTAGCTATTACATATTCGGAGCATAAGCTACATAGCACATCTGTGGTGGAAAAGCACCCTTAGTTTTCCGTCATGAAAAGCCAGCCGAAGCTTTATGAATTTATCAATAGTACAATAGAAGAAAAAAAAATAGTACAAAAGTACCATCCACTTTGTTTTCTACATTCACTGTGCCTTCTATATCCGACTTTCCAACGAAAATAAAAAAATATATTGTATTGTCAGGTATCACTCGATTCCTGGGATCGGAACAAAGCAAAGTTCTATGGAAGTTGCTCTAGCGACATATTGTCAGGGTACATTATATGTATCTCATATTTAAATTTAAAAAAGCAACGTCACGCCCTTTGTGCAGAGGTGCATTACGGCACTTAAGGCCGCTATACAATGTATACCCACTTTTCACCAGTTGTGTTGTAAGTCCCATGTAATAGGGGGTGAGCCTATTTAAATTTAGACTAACAATAAAAATATAATAGCTACCGTACCGTTCTATAGTCCACCACAGATGGGGCCTAGTAGGGCTAATACCTGATATGGAGCCACGGAAAACCTGACAGGTTACCGGGGCTCCGGTTTGTAGTAGAAATAGAAATGGGGTGGTTTTTAGTCAATAAGAGTCTGACACTTCCTCTCGCCTCGCCCAAGGCGGGAGAAGTTATTGGACGATTTTTAGTTACGATTTTAATAATGCTTCGTAAATCCTGTTGCAATGCTAAGATAAAATATTGGGCGCTCCTAAATATCACATCGCGACATGCGATAACGGCATTAAGTAAAATATTCTCCGGCACAATTGTTGATAATACTTAAGTAGTTCGTTCATAATTTTTTGTTTTCACGAAGGACCTTGGCCCTTGTCGCCGCCGCGATCGATGTAATATTTTATCTTATTAACGGTGCGTAGTATAGTAATTAATCGAACCCGAGTAGCTATTTTAGGAGTTCGACATCCAAGCTGCTCCCTACTGACTGCGAATTGATGCAGACCTACACATAGTACCGGCGCCGGCGCTTTTACTAAACTCATAATGAAGCGAAGTTCGCGCTCGTCCAAATAGCGGTCCTAGTCATCTCTACTAGAGCCACTCATAGATAGGTACTTTGATTTACTAACTTTGGAACTACCTAATACTACTTGAGTAAAGAAAATGTTTCAAATACGAGGCGGTCTATCAAAGGGTTCCAATCAAGTTTCAATATATAGGCAAATAAAATAGAAAGCATGCTTATAAAGCGTGATACATTAAAGAAGAGAAACATGTGGTAGAATTCTATCGACCTTTGGCCCTCAGGTGCAGCAGTACTGGAGTACACGAGCAGTGGTCACACCGCAGCAGCTACACAGGGTGATGTGCCGAAGTGTCAGTTAGGGACCACTTACCTCGGCGGGAACTTCGCTTTGTAGCTAATAGATGGTGCTCACCTGCGAACAAAAAAAAAACGACGGTGTTACTGACTGTTCCTATATTATTTGCACCTTTTTTAAGGGGGAAAAATCATCCAATGACTTCTCTCGCCAGGGTGAGGTGAGAGGGAGTGTCAGACTTCTTACTGTATAAAAAACCACCCCGTTCCTACTCCTGCTTGTCGAGCCGGAGCCCCGGTAAACTCGTTAAGCAGTCCGCAAGTCCAAATTAGGCATCGGCTCTACATTATTTACAGCTGACGCTACCAAACATACACATTTTGTGATTGATACAATCAATATAAAGGATAATCTCTATTATTTATGCAAGTGAATGGGCATGTAAACCGCATTTTATTAATTAAATTTGCGCTGAACTAATAAATTAAAATCCGCAGTCGGTAACAGCGTGTCTGACTGCGCCAGACAGTCAGTGAGCAGGCGTCGCAGCCCTATCGACTCCGCACTGTAACCGCTTTACCGAGAACAGTAATTTTAACTGACAGTTATCGTAAATTACACGGATTTAAACAACTGTATATGTGTAAAATAAAAAAAAAACTATTTGACAGAACACAGGATCATAGTGCGTTATGCGTTCTCAATAATAAGCTACCGCGTTATGCGTGGTTAAAAAATCACCGCAGTATACCTTTTTTTTATTACGGGGGAAAACCTTCAAAGGGCGCCTAGCTTTTTCGAGATAAAAGACTAAAGAGTGTGGGATTTCTACCTCACTAAAACCATCCCGGTGGCCACCCTCAACACCTGTAAGGAACACCGAGACCTCTTAGTAGACCTGCTCCAGAACCCCCATAGTGCAACGCCTGTTACGGCACATCCCTAGGACCGCAGTATACCTAATATATTAAGATAATCCTGTGCTTCAATATCAGTTGAATTTGTCTGATTATAGCAGAACAACAAAGCAACATTGCATAGTATCCAATAAGAGCGCCCAATTTGTAAAGATATACTCTCTACTAGTTCACAGTAGGAGGCGATAGAAGCGAGTCTCATACTACCCACTATTCACTATAATGGTCATTAATTATGAGCTGTTTTACGTTTGGCGCGGTGGCTGAAAAACTGGCTGCGGTGCAAAGTGTAGCGGGTTCAACTCCCGCACGGAGCAACTCTTTGTATGATCCACAAATTGTTGTATCGGATCTGGGTGTCATGTGCATTTGCACTTGTATGTTTGTAAACGCACCTACGACACAGGAGAAATTCCAAGAGTAGAGCATCGTTTCTTTAAAAAAAAAAGAACTCTTGCTGAAACCGATGAATAACGAAATTTATCACAGACTTCGATTGGTAATAGCTTGAAGCTGGCACGGTGCGGGGGCCGCCCCAACCCTCGCTCCCTTTCCCCGAGCCCCGCAGCGGCACGGGTGTACCTTACACATCCTACATAATGTAGGTACACTCTTCGGAATAAGACAACGCGATGCTCATCTTCCAAGGTCATTCACCTGATAGTTCAAACTCAGTATAGAGCGGTAACTATATACTTGTGTGTGCTATCGTTGCTCTAACTATATCATCACGGTGTCGACGTCTACATTTTTAAGGGATGAAAATCATCCAATGACTTTTCTCGAATCGAGTAAGGTGATCGTCCGGTGCTTAAAATCTAGCGGTCTTGTATTTTGATACACGTTGCTTTTTTTTTGTATTTTAAGATGTAGACACATGTATGTTTATTCACATACATATGTGTACTGTACTGTACTGTATGTATTCATAATACAATTAATCGTTAAATCAATTTATGTTGATGTTATATGACCCTTACATGGTCGTAGAGACTGCGTGACTCCTTATGGCGGACTCCCCACTTCCCATTGACTCCCTAAACAAACTTCATTCTAATAATGTATACTTAGTATACTATGTATGTAGGCAGTGGCAAGCCGGGCACTCAGCTGTGTGTGACGTAGCGAGTGACGTCACTGCGGGTTCTGCTCTCGCTCAGTTTACGAGCGCGCGGCAACACGCTGTAAACAGGATGCCACCGACACATACAAAAGTAATTAATGAAAAATGCACTTTTATTTTAATTATAATTATAGATTGTATTCTGTAACTTGGGTGGGATTACTTTTTTTTTGTTTATTATTTTTGATGGGTCGACGTTTGGCCACAATCGCGACTTATAGTAAGCTGATGCGGCCTACTATGAAGCCCATAAACAACCTATTAATTCGGGCTTTGAAGATACCCAAGTTATACCCATTAGGAAATACGGACCGCCGCAAAGTATTTCACTCCTTAGCAATTCGCACAAGGGAGCTTGAAGCGAAGCGCTTCGTGCGAGTGGGTGGGATACCTACAATGAATCGGTGGCGCTTCACCGATTTTCTTGTAATTAGACGATGGAAAGGACTGGGGGAAATTAAGTTGTGCGATTCCCCCGCGAACTCGGATCATTTTCCCATTTAAAAAAAAATGTGTTACCGTAAGTAATATTAATAAATACTTCAGAAACCTTTTCAACAGTAACTATACAAATTGACTGATATTAGCTATTACTGATATAGCTGTAGTTTACAACCCAGACAATAGAAATACAGTGAATCTTATATTAAAACGAATAAACGAGAAGATCCTCGTTTGTAAAACATTTAATTGTTGGCTTTTGATATTTTTATTATATTATTAAACACCCTTTCTTTTAACATTGTTAAAACTTAGCTCCGCTCCTTACAAAAAATACAACGGGAAGCGAAGATATTTATGTTGAGCGATTACTCAGTATCAAGTAACGCGTACCAAGAAATTTCAGAACAATGCCGTAATTTTCGCGTAACTTTAAACTTATTGTATTTTGTATTCTTTTTTTCTTTCTTAGTATACAATAGTGTGAAAGTTTGTTTGTTTCGATTTTTCAAAACGTTGCCCGACACTAGGACTTATTCCTGTGTCGTGGGTCTCACGCTAATACTACTGAATTGATTTTGATGGTTTTTTACAAATAAGAGTAACGATGGAGTTTCTTGATCTTTTTTGTTTCGAAGCTACACTTTGAAACAAGCGCCTAGCTTCACTGATCAGACAGACTGACGGACAATACAATTTGAAGTTTTAAAAGTCCTTAATTTCGAATTAACTTCAATAAATGCTTTGACTTTGACTTTGATGTTTGGAATACACACAGGTTATGAGCTGAGTATTAGGATACTTTTTATCCCACGGGAACGCGGGAGAAGCTGCTGGTAGAAGTTAATATTTTATATAACGTTTACGTTATATAAAATATTAACTGATGGCTGACCCGTTACCTAGAAAATGTCCATATATCGGTTAAATCTATCCGTCAACGGTTGGGTTTTTGATAATTATATCTTGTATTTTTATACTAAAATATATAATTTCAAGTTCACCCTGTCCTTTGGGAACCTGATATGAATATAATGAAGCGCTAACAACAATGTATGTGATTAAAGGAAAAGATACTTATATATTACATACTAGCTGTTCCCCACGGCTTCGCTCCCGTCAACTGACTAATCTATTCTAGGTACTATACCCTATTCTACCGTACCGTACCCTACCCTACCCCTTACCCAACCCTCTTCTTTCATTCATAAGAACCTTCTTCTGATAATAAGGAATTCTTATCATATATAATACATTACAAAATTATCCGATTTGGTGCAGTCGTTTAGAAGTTACACGCGAACATTATGGCGATTCATTTTTTTTTATACATATAGATAGATACTTATTTATGTTAGCAGAACCTTGTACTAAGACTTACATACGTGACTATTACCTAAGCCAGTTGGTTGTCACATATGTACATTTTGTTTGGTTGTATGTATTTTAAAAAGTATTACCTTTAACAATCGTCTGTCAATAGATTTTTCAATGAAAAATTCATGCCTTCTGACTGAAAGGTCGAACTCGGTGGTTCTGGTTCTTGCATACTACTGCTTAACCTGTGTTTGGTACTTTACCATATTTGGTAACATATACCATATTTCTACTAAGTCAATTGAATTAGTTGAAATATTTTATTCTATCAACAAAATACTTCTAAACTGCTGTCTTCTTTCCAGTAATATATTATTTTATGAATCTTCTGTAGTATGTTTAGCGAATATCTTACAGCCTAATAACAAATATCTTAACAACTGTGGTAATATAATATAATATAATATCGTCGCGCTACAGTCGAGCACGTTCTGTTTATTTGTCGACGAAGGGTCAGCCAAAGATGTCGCCGCGACAATACAAAGCGAGAAGATAATATTAATAATCAACAATGGAGGTTTGTGTAGACTGGTGTAAACCACGCTAAACATAGAACGACGCGATATTACAACGACGTAGTGACACGAACCTACGTCACTTGTGTAGCAACAGTAACAAATACAGCGGTAACACCACGACACGGCTCCGTTCAAAAGTAGACTCGTTAAACAAACGTTTGACGGTTGAATAAATAATTAAAGATAGTTGTTGATTGAGCGACGCGAGGGGCGGGCGGCACGCGCCAGCAAGCGCGCCGCGCGCCGCCCGCCGACTGCGGGTAAACGATGCAAATATAAAGTGCACAATAATAGCCGCGGCGATAGGCGCGAGCGCAGCCACTCCCACGCACACTCCTGCTTACACCACTTCACAAATATTAGTGTTTAGTTATTAACGGTGCATTCTTACTAACTTCGTCAGAGTACGGCGTGGTTATTCAATAACTATTTACTATCTGTTATCAAACACTGCACAGCTACACGCGGTGTAACCGTAAAGTATATTGGTACCCGGCCAACTTCGATTGTCTTACCGAAATGTTCTCCATACGCAATTGCTTTTTTTGTATTACAGTCCTGCAAAGCCACCAGGACGTCCTCCAGCTTACACACAGCTACAGCATACTTCAGTCTGGACCTAAGTATGCTATAGCTCGTAGAGACTGATCTCTACAATGTAAATATCTTTAAAGAGCTTCTTATCATTACTAGGTTCTTTGAGAACCAATCTGATAAGGCGTAGAAAAGTAACTGTAGTGGATTTGGTACGCCTAGTACACTCACAAAGAACGATTTACAGGTCATGATTTGACACCGCTTGCAATATAGGAGGAAGACAGTGCTATCACCAGCACCAACTCCATCTTCATTAGGAGCGTAGTCAACAACGATCTCTATTCAATTAATAAAAACGTGGAGCAGTAGAAAATGTCGCGGCAGACAGCGACGGTTTGCCGCATGAGCGGGACGAGTTTGTCTTGTTGTTAGATTTATAGTTATTTGAGCAGTTGAACGGTTGCCAGCGGGGCTAGCGGCGGCGAGTACGGCGCTGCAGCTACTACGGCCGCTGCAGGCGCTAGCCATCATTACAGCAGCACCCACACAGCTCGCTTACACCATGACAATGGCACAATACGAAGTATACTCCCAGTATACCACCGCTACATCGTGTGTAAAATGTTGCAGAATGAAGGCATTGTACTCATCGTGTTATGTTTAATTTAATAGTAAACCTCTTAAACACTGTATACCTAGAATCTATACTAATATTGAAAACTGAAGAGTTCGTTTATATGAACGCGCTAGTCTCCGTAACTACTCTTTTAGTGTTGATTAGTCAATTTATCAAGGAGCCGCGCAACGTGCATACGGGCTTTACAGTGTAAGAGCCTACGCGATACACTAAGATTAGATTAGATGGACCGTGGAAGTATCGTAGCAGCTCACAGAATACCAACGTCCAGTAATGAATGTACCATTGTTACCATCCCAAATTAAACGTTTTCCTTTGGTGGTTGATTCGCATTTGGTGACCGAGGTGTAGGCTAGAAACTATCAGGCGATCCGTAAACCTTTTTGTCTAAACCTATACTAATAGTATTATTAAAAGAAAATAGAATATTTGTATTGCGGGACAAACTCAAACCTATCTTCAAAACATTCAGCTGGTGTGCGAGCCAACTCCGAACAAATTGAACTTTTACGAGGATGCGGAGTAATACATTACTTACTAATGCCGTAACACAACTAATGGTTGTCGTAACCCCGCTATAAATGTCGAAGTATTTCTACATTATTCTCAACAAACAACTATTGCCAGAATCCGAAATAGTGCAAGCCTTGAAATGGAAACCTGATAATAGCGCGTCAGTCGGGCAGACACAAGGCGGTTCCCGGACAAGTTCACTCTATCACAAGACCACAATGGGCCACAGCAAAGCGTATGATCGGTTCACTACAATAGCAGTCTACGTTGTCAATAACCATATCGATTCCTGTCGAGTCGGGACACGGCACGAGTTCAGTAATATTGTGTGGCCAGCACTACGATAAACCGTCGCATATTTTGTTTTGCTTTCAAGTCTACTAAAGCGGAAAAGTATTCCGTAAAAGTTTGATGTGGCCGCAGGGCGACCGCGTTGTTCTCTCCGCTCGATCGGTACGGCAGTATGTGGTATATAAATATTTTTTTCATACATGTATTGTGTGTATGTCGCTGATTCTACCGCCACTTGCAAATTAAATGCATATTACAATTATCTTATTCACTGTCATTTACTTGTTTAAATTTTCTTACCTTTTATTAATGAAAATACTTAAGGTCTTAACTCACTAATTGTAAAAACCATGAATATTAATAGCATCTAAACCTACCTAATTATATTATAAGGTATACGTGCACGGTGGTCGGTGTAGCTCCGACGCCAGAGGCCACAATTTTAACTTAACGTCATGTAAAAACATCAGCTCCTTTGTGGGCACCTTTTAATGGACACGCTGGGACAGCAGTTTTCATAATTAACTTTGTTCCTTAAAGTAGCACACACCATTATAAAGGGTCGCTTTATTAATGAATCGATACAATACAAAAGCTTAGAGTGAAACGAAGGCCGTGGTAATGTAATCTTTGTATTGTACTGCACTGTCGCCTATACCTGAAGAACCTGGAAACTTTCTGTAGAGTTGTGCCCAAGCCAATAGAATACGACGCCCACTGTCCTCGGTGATGACCGGTGGGCGGCGGGACACGCGGCAGTCTTTTATGCGATTTTATATTATGAAATGCAAAGAATTTTCTTACATAAAAGGTTTTCTATAGAGAATTCATAGAATAAAGCGAGCTTCACCCACTCCAATTACTTTAAATCCTAACAAGAATTATATTGACCAGTGACACAGCAGGTATGCCGTATATAATTTCTGTCACAGCTGAAACAACAGCTATTTTTAAACTGTGTCTAGATTTCTTCTAATCCATTAACAAAGAATTTCGTTATTATATTTCTATATTAATTCTTGATAATGCTGTATAGTGATGTAGGTATCACATTTTATTTATTCAACTAATATATTATTACGGTATTATACAGAGAGCTGATACTTACATTTACCTGGGAAAACAAATCTCATTCAACCCACGTAACAACGAAATAGAAGTAGAGAGAAGGACCAATATCACCTGGAAGAAATTTTGGAACCTCAAAGAAATTCTAAAAAGCGACTTGTCCTTAAATTTGAAAAGTAGAGTCATGAACACCTGCCTACTCCCATCACTAACTTACGCTTGTCAGACTTGGAAATTTACAAGTAAACTAAAAAACAAGATCACAACCACTCAAAGAAGTATGGAAAGAAGCATCCTAAAAATCAGAAAGATACAAAAAATCCGCCATACCGCGATAAGACAGAAAACTAAAGTTATCGACGCACAAAGCTACTCACAGAAACTGAAATGGCGATGGGCTGGACACGTTGCCAGACTCAATGATAATCGCTGGACTAAAGCGACGACGTCATGGATAGGACCATCTGGCCAGAGAAAAAGAGGCAGGCCAAATGCGCGTTGGGTAGATGAGGTTATAAAAATAGCAGGCACACACTGGATGCGAGTAGCCGAAGATAGAGAAAAATGGTCATCTTTGGAGGAGGCCTTTACCCTCCGTTGAGAGGGGTTCTTGCACCCATAAATACAAAACACAATGAACAAAATACCTAAATAAACAAATAAATATGTAATTAATGCATGCATACTGTTTTCAACGTTTATTTTTAATTTTTATGTTATCTTTTTTAATTTTAAGTTGTAAAGCAAGAAATAAAAGGCTTTTTTATTTTTTTATTTTTATTTTTATTTATTTATTTATACAGAGAGCCTACTACTCGGATCCTTGCGCTAATGTTTGTGTTATTTTATTATAATTATAAACAATTACAGTTAAAACCGGTTAAGTGGCCTATTTTTAAGTTAAATGGAACTGGATTTTCCTACCCAGAGAAACCAGATTACACCGAATACCTTGTAAGCGGTAGCAACCGCTAACCAAATCTATGACAACTACATATATTAGATGACCGGACTTTTTATGGCCTGAATGAACTCCTATTATATACTTTTCCACCTTCATCCCTTCTTTTAAGGGATTTGGGGCATATTTAGAAAAAATATAATGCACAAATATTTTTGGTAGTTAGTCATTAATTGTCCACATACCAATTCATAGTATCGATACGAACTTCCATTCATTTTAGGGAAATAAAGATTAGAAAGCGACAAGAAAATCACTTCAACTCATCGCCCCGTTTTCTCGCGAAAGACGGACAAATAAACAGACACCTCTTCCTTCACAGTATAAACCATGGATACGGATTTAAGTTGCCTTTTATTTTTAACAAAAGCTATTTATATCACGGCTCTTAAGTTAGTGATGCTGATGCGTTGATCGCATCAGTCAAATCGAGTCGCAGCGGGGATGTCCGGCGCTGCGCAAGTAATCCAATCACCGGCGTGCACTGGTGACCCGGGCTAGACCGGTCGACCGGAAGACACTATTGCATTAGACCTCTCGGCGCTCTGCTTACACCCGAGTAGTTCATCAATATCCCGCCACGCAATATCAACGTTAAAATTAAAATGTAGCTAGCTAAGAATAGGTTCAAGTTTTAAATATAACCTTTAGTAATTCACTGCGAGTAATTCAGATACCTATTCTATCTTCGGTCTGTTATATTTCATTATAAATTTTTAAGTATGTTTCCATAAGTGAACCAAAAATCTTCACAAGGGACTATCTGTGACGATTGTTGCTAACCAAGAGAGAGAGCTATAGACGACAAAGATATGCGAGCGCGGCTTACGACGTGAAGATGGAACACGTGGTAAAGCTTATGCAAAAAATAGATCCTTATATTTTAAACTGCGTGATGACTGTGGTATGTGCTATAATGTGTTTTGTTATTTTATTACTGACTAGCAAACCCAGGGAACTCCGTTTCTCCACCATGTCTTTTTTCCAGATTTTTTTTTTGCTATAAACTTTACCGAACCTGAGACCTTTCCAACGAATTCCAAACGAAAAAAGAGTTATAGCATCAAGAAGGAAAACCCGACTTATTTTTATATAATAGATAATTTATTATATAGATATATGTTTTTATTGTTATGTACCTTTTTTCTATTATATTATACTTTTCGTTATTTGTAGTATAGTGTAGCTATTATAATGGCCCTAAGCATAATGAGCTCCGATACAGCGTTTTTCGATGTACATGATAATAAGTCTTCGGCAGCGGAATTTTTGATGAGGCTGGCCGTTTCGCGTTTCCACATAAATTAGTTAAATATAATTATGTAGGTATACTGTACTCAGAGTCATTATGATTTAAGCTAGCCCTTAGTAATTGTTTTGGAAATAAATTCGTTACTAAGGAATAGTTTAAGTAGGTAATAATTAAATGTCTCTGAGTGCGGCAGATATAATAATAACTAGTTTTTTTAAGATTTATTTCTTTCTCTCTTTTATTTTTGTTCTCTGTGTTGTCACTTGTCACGTAGCGTGAATAAAGTGTTTTTCTGTCTTTCTAAATTTCAAATTGAGTGTTTTTTTTAGATGCACTATCGCTGTGCAGGACTTGTAGTACTAGCGAACGTTGTGATGTATCTGACTACGCCCACCCTACCGACGCCCTCACCTAACTTACGTATTATTAATAAAAGTAATATAGAACTGTTCATCATTCATTTCATGTGAATACTTCACAAACACATTAAATTACTGCCAGAGAAAAGGTTGATGTCTACTTAATTAGCAGTTCGGCGCTCGTAATTAAATAAAGTTGAGACTATTTTGGGCGGCAGTGTCGGCAGGAGTCGCGGAAGTCACTCAAACATACCAAGAACACTCTATAAATACTTTATGTATTGAAACATAATATAAGCGGTAGAGCGCATGACAAACGATGCTATATATATACCCTGGTCTGTCAACGGGACTGATGCTAATGAGCACACAACTGTCCACGGCTCACCATAGGCCATGGAGAACTGCTGAAACTACACTCTGGCCTATCGATCTACCAACTGAACTATTTCTGGGAGAGTTTCCAGGAACCCTAACTGAAAGTATTGGAATATTGATCTCGGCGACCGACGCGGTCTCGCAACGTAGCCCTTCTCTTGTGCTCCCTCAGCACGCTGGAACGCGTGACACCTGTACGGCACGCCGCACGCTCCCAACCTCTACGTCGCAACATTGTGTCTTCACGCCTTTTGACTAGTTCGTGCTAAATCGGTCATGATCCACATTCGTTGTGCACACTCCGATGCCCACAAAACGGACATAAATAAACTTTCAGCTTTCGCAATCAATGCAAATGTTTGAAGAATAGACAAAAATTTAAAGACCTACGTCACATAGTTGTGCCGCAGAGACAGACACACAAACAGAGGTCTAACCAATACATGTTACCCACACACACACACGTGCACGACAAATATACACAGCGGCTACTGTCACCGCTTGTGTCTGTGTGCCATTCATTACTCTTTACATCTCAATGAGAATGTGAAAATTAAAAGTGATTTGGTATGTAAGTGTGTGCGTGTGTATGTGGAAATCGTATTTATTTTTAGCCAAATAGAGTTGGACCTCGCGGACACTAAAGGTACCTCAGGGACCTATTTTAACTGGAACTTTTACAGGGCATTATTGTATGAGGTAAATTCCTCCTGAACACGGATGGAGGGAACCATTTTATTTTTTACCTTATATGAGTAGATATGCTTAGATACGCCGCGGTTATAATAATGGTAAGATAATGAACATCAGTGGAATAAAACGACAGCTACCAGTCTTTTGCTCTCCAGCATTCAAAATCTGACACAGCATCTATCTGCACAAGTTTAATTATTGTACTTACTTAGCAGCTGCATCAACAGTTTATTTATAGATTGTCAAGATATCGGCTCCACGACACTCACTATTATTTCTTAGCCGCTGCGAATGCGCTGAATTTCATTTCGACAATAAAAATAATGTTCGTCCACGACTTACTTCACGATTTTACATGTTATTATGTATAAAGTATGTCCCTACGTACATGCTCGCGGTGGTTGCTGCCAAGTAAACGAGTAACTAAACAACTAACGTAACTTGTAGCATACTTGTACCTGTTTAAGAAGATGCTTCACGCACAGGTACACCCAAGTAAATTTGAAGTTTTTGAGAAAGAAGTGTATTAGTAATATAAATAATAAACTAAATAATATAAAAGAATGCATTCTCCAAGTTTCAGATCTTTCCCATCAGCGATTTAGGCTCCAGGGTGATTCGGTTTTTAGTCAGTAAGAGTCTATGACACTCCCTCTTGCCTTGCCCGAGACGAGAGGAGTCGTTCGATGATTTTCCCCACACAATGATTATGTTCATTGTCTGAAACGAACGTACAAAAATACCACTTCATGCATGATTTGCATAATACTAACATTTACACAATGGTCTAACTGTAAAACAAATAAGTATGTATGTATGCAGACAGCAAGCATAAATGTCGTGATCATTGAAAGTCTTAGACGAACCCGTGGTGCAGGCACAGAGAGTGCCACTACTAATGATGGCATTAATAATTGTTTGATTACATTAATTAATAGGGAGCTAACGAGGACGCCAGTGTGAGTACAGCGAGCGGCAGGTCGGCACTGTAATTACTACGTCGCTTGTTGTTTTATCAATTAAACAATTCAGAGTCTACACCCTACCCTCGGCCTACTTTTATGCTATATCTCAGAATAGATCACTTATTAAGTCTGCATCACTTAACTTAGCCCGGCGTTCATGGAGGACGCAAACGAACAGAATATAATATCACTTTAATAAACTTTAGTAATTTCCAGTTTCACGAACTAAATGATGTCGATTCGCAACTAAACATTTAAATTAAAATATTGAAATAATTCCTATGTAACGATGTGTAGCATTTATGTTAGTGAGTACATTTGAATTGAATTTGTAACAGCATTCAATTAAAACGATTCCGAAAACCATTTTACTATATAAAACACGTTTCTATTCGATTCAATGAAAAATGAAAAACTTTCACGGTTTCATTGCAGTATCGTCCAATTTAGAAAACCAACACGATTCGGTTATATGAAAAACTAATAACGATCACTGAAAACTAAGTTGACATTCTGTTAGGAAATCGAGTAGCAGAACTTGGAAGATCCGCACGACGATTCACCTGTCGTAGCATATTATGTAGCACGTAGCGTAGCATGTTTTGTAGCCCATGTCGTAGCATGTCGTGTAGCCTACGTCGTAGCATGTTGTGTAGCGCGTGTTGCAGCATGTTGTGTAGCCCATGTCGTAGCATGTTGTGTAGCCCATGTCGTAGCACGTTGTATAGCGCATGTCGTAACATATTTTGTAGCCCATGACGTAGCATGTTGTGTAGCCCATGACGTAGCATGTTGTGTAGCCCATGTTGTAGCATGTCGTGTGTTGTGTAGCCTACGTCGTAGCATGTTGTGTAGCGCGTGTTGCAGCATGTTGTGTAGCCCATGTCGTAGCATGTTGTGTAGCCCATGTCGTAGCACGTTGTATAGCGCATGTCGTAGCGTGTTGTTTAGGCCATGTCGTAGCATGTTGTGTAGCGCATGTCGCATGTTGTGTGGCCCATGTAGCATGTTGTGTAGCGTCGTGTTGTAGCATGTTGTGTAGCCCATGTCGTAGCATGTTGTGTAGCCCATGTCGTAGCACGTTGTATAGCGCATGTCGTAGCGTGTTGTTTAGGCCATGTCGTAGCATGTTGTGTAGCCCATGTCGTAGCATGTTGTGTAGCCCATGTCGTAGCATGTTGTGTAGCCCATGTCGTAGCATGTTGTGTAGCCCATGTCGTAGCATGTTGTGTAGCCTATGTCGTAGCATGTTGTGTAGTCCATGACGTAGCATGTTGTGTAGCCCATGTCGTAGCATGTTGTGTAGCCCATGTCGTAGCGTGTTTGTTATGTAGCACCTTTTTTTTTTTAGTGGGGAAAATCATCCAATGACTTCTCTCGCCAGGGCAAAGCGAGAGGGAGTGTCAGACTCTTACTGACTAAAAACCACCCCGTTCCTACTCCTACTTGTCGAGCCGGAGCCCCGGTAAACCCGCTAGGTAGTCCGCAGCTCCGGATTAGTTATGTAGCACCTAGCGTAGTATGTTGTGTAAAACGCCACTCGTAAGCAGATCACGTGTCACTCACAACATACTCGCCCCGGGTATTCTTTGTGTTCAAACGCTGCCCGAAGCTAAATTTTCGAGCTTCTCACGAACATCAAACGTATTAGCCAAATCTGGCAAGACAGGCAGTCACTACATGGAAAATACAATATAAATTCTAGTTGTGTAATAACCCTATTATTATGTGTATTACTGTATTAGTTATGTGATAACCCTAACTTATGCAATTAAGATAAAACATTAAAATAGGTTAAGTCGTTGACATTATTTTAGTAGTGGATTTTTCTGACATATTTTACTTTTTGTATGAAGATGAATACAGGATTCAAGTAATTTAGGTACCGATGTTTACAGTGTATAAAACCTTTGTGTGTACCTTTTGGTTACGCAATGCCTAAAGTCCTGCGGAGGTCAATGACTGCCAAATACAATGTACGTGCGTAACGAGGAAAATTCTCGTCACAACAGCGGCTGCGTCGGTGCCTGCAATACTAACAAAGTGAGATAACTTCCACATACAGCCAGGGCACCTGACGAACAGCTACCGACTAAAAGTGCTAAATGTGACGACAACGCGCTAACAACTGCTGGCGGCCACATTGCACAATGCAGAACCGGTCACGCTGCCATTATCACCAGATTACGGTGGCTTTTCATTATTTTTCCCACAGATTTTCTATTTCTAGTTTCCAGTACAAAGAGCCCAGCGCCCGTGTGTAAAATGAAATACAAATACCGCCTATATTTTTTTAACACCTGCCAATTTTTTTCAGCGAGTTCGGTGTTATTCAAACATTCCATTTAAAAAAAAATTAGCAAAAGCACAATCCGACTATAAGTTTTGTAAAAGGTTTTTTTTTATTTAAAAAATGGAAGGATTGAATAAACTCTATCTCTCAAAGCAAATTGGAATGTGTTAAAAAACGGGCTGTATATTCCTATTTGCAATATCACTCTATTATTGCCAACCACCCATTCAATTTCAGAGAAATATTTAATATGCTGCCAGTAGAACAAACATCGAGTTTCGCAATAATACTCGCTAGCACTAATTAAATGAGAAATCAGTTATATTGCATTATTGCTTTGCTTAGTAATCGAGTGCAAGCTAAAGCTGATTGAACAAAATAATCGAATGAAGCTTCGGATATGAGAATAAGAATAGCTTTCTACGAACGGAAATTACGTTCAGCTATACAGCATGGAGCTATTATACTTTTTTACTTTTATATTTAGTAAATATACAGGTTGTGATCGGAACGTTGCTGAAAAACGTTACATTTATTTTTTGATTTTATAATTTTAATCGTTTTCGTGTTCGTGTTTTAAATTATATTACATTATTAGTTGTAGATTATAACTATTATATTATTACATAAAATAGACATTGAAGTCCTTATTTTTTTTGTAAATAAAGTTCTTTTTTTACCTTCGTCTGTACCACCCTGTATCGAACTCATAGTCCGCTTAATTGCTGTAGCTACCAGTATGTGCGTGGTGTGGGCAATAGTGCACTGTATCAGGGTCATTTCAATCCTTACTTTTTTTGGCCATGATTATTATTTAAAATACAAATTGACATAAATAAACGAAGGAAATGTGATTCGTGTGTCATATAACTTATGATGTGATCTAACTGGAACAATATACAAACGTAAAATGCAAAGGCTTTTTATAGATATTACAATACTGGTTATATTTTTAGGTTAATAAAATCTATAAAATATCTCCGCTGTTGGCTATAAATTAAAATGAAAGCCAATTTATTCAACAATGTGTATACTTTGTTATAAAGTGTAATCTACGCAACTCAACTATTTAACAGTGTGGGTTTACTGTGACGACCGACGTGATGTGACACGCGAGGGCCCGAGGGTGCTCCCCCTGGCGGCCTGTGCCCCGGTAGTGGGTCACTGGGCCGCCTGCCACCCACCGTCGCCGATATTTCTACGAAAGCCTATCATGGTGTCAATAGCCTATTGTCCATTGACTTAAAAACCAAAAAAAATGCATAACGTTCCTACGTAAGATTTAATCAATAGAAGATAGAAAAAATGAAGATTCTTCATCCACAGAGTACGTGGTGAGTTCCAGTGTTCTGTAATCAGCGACGTCACGTCTCAAGTCGCTCCCTGTACGTGTCGTGATTACCAAGCAATTAAATTATTTGAAGTTCTATAGAGGCGCAAGTCAACATTCAGACGTTCTGTCACTTATCCGGAGAGTTTGTTAATGGTAGGCACTTGAACTCGTGGACGGGTGTAAGCCGACAATAAACTCAATCCAATAAGGGAAGCTAATGTACATAACCGATTAAGTCAATAAACATAGCGAAGACGTCGCCGACACCGGGCGATCCCCTGAACGCCGGCGACGGCACGTCTCGGGCGGCGACCGGCGCCCGGCGCCCGGCGCGGCGATATAATGCGACGCCTCCAGCCATCCACTTACATGCAAGCACATGCAGAAGTCTTACTCCGTCTTGTTACAAAGAAACTAAATTTTAGAATTTCAGTTTCGTTTTAAAAAAAAACATCGTTAGACTAATGTCAATACCAACCAAGCTTAATATTGTGTATATACTTTGAAACACGACCCAACTGACTGGCTCTACAGGGGATTTAAAACGAAGAGATTGTAGCGGATCAATGAATGAAGGAATGTCTTACAAGCGTGACACACTCACGCACACAAACACAGACACTTCCAGGCAGGGGGACGACGCGAAGTCAACTTACTACAGCTCAGTTTCATAACGTACCTATATATACGTATTGAGTAGGTAATTGAGTATAAAAGCAAACTAAATTGTACATTTTTAGTGCAACGGCTCGCTGTTATGTATGAAACATAAATGAGAATTAGTGATCATTTTATAATTCAGCCTTCATTTTAGTAACGCTGCTCTCTCCATTAAACAATTTAATAAATAATGCCTTACCTAAAGCTGAAGGCTGAAAAGTTTTACCTACTTTTACCTACACAGCAACTTCCCTAAATACCGTACCGCACCGTAACACCGTAATGCGTAACTTCGATTGGTATCGTAATGATCGTTGGAAACATTGGGCAAAATGTAGGTATTGTGTATTTACCTATATATAGAGTACTAAACCTTATTACCGCGCGTCAAAAAGCGTGATGAGATCCACTTTTGAGATGCAAAGGCGTAGCTTTGAAACCACTAGACATTTTAAAAGAAACATTTTGTCGGTGTCGTTTACTTAAATAAGTAATCTTATTTTAGTAACATATGAATTAGTTTGCAAATTATTCTATTTACTTTAACTTTTGATTTTTTAACTATATTACCCTGCAGTCGAGCATCACCGCTTTTCTTATTAAATATGCAACCGTGATAAAACCACTAAGGCAACCGACGAAGCGCCTAGACGGTAAACCGCTAGTGCGAGTGGGGGCTTATACTTGGGATACACAATACATATAGGCGTATGGGGGCTAACGCTATAATCCCTAAATGTTGAGTCCAGTTGAAGCAGGCAGCGGGCGGCTCACTCACACAGCCACACAGCGTGTCGGTGTGCAGCGTGGCACGAGGGGGGGGGGTTGCCTCGGGGGTGTGCTTATTATTCGTGAGCAGTGCCTCACGAATACTGTGCTGAAAACCACACGACAAAAAATGGCATTACTGGTTCAACGTACTTTTTTTTCTTCTGAGTGGCGAAAATCATCTAATGAGCTCTCCCGCCTTGAGTGAGGCGAGAGAGTATCAGAATCCTACTCACTAAAATCCTTAACTAAACTAAAACCCTTCTCTACTCCAGTACTCCTGCTTCGAGCCGGAATCCTTATAACTTTAACATTTACCAAGACTTGAGAACTTCAAGTTTAAAGTAACGTAATGAATTAAAAATGTCACTAAGAGTTACTTTCCACTGAAAACTCCCCTAGGCTGTGTCATAACTTGTCTCGCCAGTGTAATGGGGGCGAGTCGCGAGTTTATTTCCATAAAAGCGCCGCGAGCTACCACTGCCAATAAGAAGTACAAAACTGAAAATGCTATAATGTAATCCTCCTACTATGTCTCATACTAATATTATAAATGCGTATGTTTGTTTGTTTCGGCTTCACGTCAAAACAGCTGAAGGGATCGAAAATTTGGATGTAGATCATGGTCTGAAAAAACACATAGGCTACCTTAAACAAAAAAAAACAAGATTATCTTGCAATTTACTTTTCTATTAATGCTAGATTCTGCCAGCGGCTTTGAATATAAAAGTATCCTATCACCCAAGTCTTTGTTTATACCAAATGTCAACAAAATCGGTTCAGTAGTTTCAGCGTGATTGACGGACAAACCTCTAAACACCGAAACATCCAAATAAACAAACTTTCGCATTCATAGTATTAGCGTGATTTGTTTTTTAGAGCATTCTATAATTAGTATTTGTAATGAAAGAAACTATCAGACGTAAGTAACATTATTCTATTTTATTTAGTGTTTATTTATGTACCTTAAATAGATAAGAATAATGCTCAAATTACGTTCAACATATGTAAACACATTATTATAATATATCAGACCGACTAATAATATTTTAGTGTTGGATCAACGGGGGCTGGAGAGACGAGGAAAAGGCATAATCAAAGCTTAACTTGAAACTCAGAGAGTAAATGAAAGTGAAGTATACTCCCAATTACTTTGACCCAAACATGACTTGACTTGAAACCTTGTGTACTTTGAAGTGCGGTTGTGTGGCTATGTCATATTCATATGCCGGCTGTGTACAGTCAGCGCTCGAGGCACACGCCATCGATTGCTGGCTCACGATCAGCGCTCACCCTCCCCTGCTTGCCTGGCCGGCAATGAATGCACATAAATTTATATATTGCGGGGCCAAGAACAAGTCCGCGGAAACAACCAGAGCTACTGTCTGGTACGGACTACTACACATGTATGTATATATATACTACTACATATACATGTACGTAATATACCGGTCGATATGTGATATAAACACAGCTGACAAAATAACCCGTTATGCTAACAAACACAAAGGTGTATGTGTTTGGTTAGGCGCTGCGATTATTTTATACGATTATGTTAAATTATTTTGATGTGACGGTCGCATTGTCGCGCGTTTTAAGTTACGTGGCAAATCGCTTTCGTCGTTATACATACAGAATGATACAGGTTTTCTATATTTAGCTGCTTCGTTGCTATCGCTACAGTAACGATCGTGTCGTCTCTTTTATGATGACACTCGTGCCTATGAAATAATTAGTAGGCGATAATCACGGCGCTAGTAGCGAGATGCAGTCGACTTGTTTTGACATCTTCAAGAGTCTTCAAGAGTTGTTTCACAATTTCCACTTTATACTTAAGAGTATACAGTATATATGTCTGGTAAGCCAGACAACAATCACGGCTCAATTTCTGAAATAGCCAAAATAGGTAATTTTTTAAACAAAGATTGGAACAAGATTGAATATCATTTCGAAAGAATGGACTGTAATGTTAGTACCTAAGATTTAACCATTGCAGCAATAGTGCAAATTCTTATTATTATGGTGTATTTTTTGTAAAATCATTAGACAACGTAAATAGTAACTTATTATTACAAGTCCGGGATTTACTTCCAATTTTTCTGCTAGTTTAACTCTTTGAAATATAGCCGTTAATAGTTCTATGTAAATGTTAATAGTTCATAGTTCTATGTTTTCGAAATCAATAGTGACAGCTAGAAACGTAACAGGCACCGAGGTTCTGTTCGCACAACAACAAAATAATGTTGTTAAAAGAGTTAAAGTTACAAACAATAAATAAATGGAAGTGTGTATGTCTATCTGCCATTATTTCTATAAAGCTACCAGCTAATTCCGAAGCACGGATAACAACAGAATTGCTTACCAATAACACGAAGCAAAACAAAACAATTCTTAAAGAGTATCCAAGGAAAACCAGTGTTAAATAAGCGATAGAACACACAAAAGGGAAAACAGGAATCTTAAGTAACCGAACAATGCTTTCAGCTTTCTATATTATCGAGTTACTTTGAATATAATAAATATCTTAGGTTTCGTTCCCGCGTTGCGGGCGGGGAAAATGTCCACAGGACTCGCTAAGCCTTTAGTATAGTTTCTGTATTATCTAAATTAGTCGAGATGTCCTAAATGCTTAAGACTTCACGTTTCTTATACATGAGAGTGATAGTTCAAAACCTACCAATGGCAAGCACCAATGTGACTTTTTCCGCGTTATACGTATGTACCTTCTAAGACTATTTAGACACTACTGACAAACGATGAAGGTAAACATCGTTAAGGAAACCTGAGCTTAAAATTTATAATAAGTTTGAAATTGCCAACCTGCTTTGGTGGTTAATGCTTAAACCTTCTCCTTGTGAGAAGAGGCTTATAGTCAACAGTGGCTACTAAGGCTGTTGATGATGATGACTGTTTTACCTTAAGACAAGACGCGACATTACGAAGAGAGGCATTGGTTGACTAACAGCCACTTTTTCAATTCATGTTATGAAACAATCGACGCATGGGTGCCCATACCAAGAGGACCAGTCTATGTAATCACTATTATCCTTCTATTAACAATTCTATTTTCTAATACAAAGCCGAGATTACTTCTTTATGTTAATAATTTAAACTATTTAGTACGCCTCTTGAACAAACTAGGTTGTTTGTTCCTACCACTGCTGACAACTCCACTAACAAACAATTGCAAACAATTAGTTAACTAAGTGTCGTCTAGCAGTTGGTTCGGGAACTAGGGACGACCAGGCACTGGCAGCATACTCGGAGACTCAAAGCGACGCCGACGACGCGACAACTAGAACAATTGCTTTGTTTCAACTTGCTACAGCTAGTAAGTATAATTCAATTATGACGCTAGCAGTTTCGTCTTATTATACATGAATATATAACATAACATTACATTTGACAGAGCGCCGCGTACGTACCTTCATAGAGGAACATCATAATAAACATAATAGACACAATAATTGTGTTGTGTTCACGGTACGTAGTCTCTACGCTAACGAATACGTGATTAAAGTTCTGTCTAGTTATACAGACCCACTCGTTCACTAAACAACAATTGAATGTGTGGAAGTTTATTGTGTCCCGCATTAGACTAACATAATTAAAGCGTAAAACATAAATGATGCGTAATCACCCAAACGGCGCGCGCGCACCTCTTAACATATTTACCGGTGCTAATGCGAGCCAATGCGACGCGCAGTGCGACGTGTTTCACGTTATCAACACTTAGTGTGTAAGCAGAGCGCAGCTCGCCCACACTACACCGGCGCCCGCGCCGCGCCGCCTTGAACCTCGACCGCTGATTACTTCACATCACACATACACAGGTATAAATAACCACACCTGCTAGCAAGTGCACAATGGATCTCAGTAAACAGATTGTATTTGAATATTGTGAGGAACAGTCTTCAATAAAGGCCAGTTTATCTTTGCTTTGGTTAGTGCTGCAGACTTCATATCTCACAATCTTTAGGTATCTTCTATATAAAAACTAGCTACCTAGTAGGTGGATCATCCTAAGTGCTAAGTCTAACATATTAGGGAATGGGAAATGAAAACTTGACGTTAAACTTTACCACATTATTCTTTGTCACTTATATACAAATACATAGGTAGTTAAACAAAATATAGACACGTACTTTTCCAGTGGTCACTATAAAAACAAATAAATATTCCAGCTAAATACCTAAGTTATTCATCTTTCCTTCCTCAATAGAGAATGAGTAACCGAATTATTATTGGTGTAAATATATAATGACGAAAAAGTAGCAAGGGTTTTCTCCATTATTAATAGGTACGTGAGTAAACCGTGATTTTTAGTTAATTAATGTAAATGCTGCTATGTAAATAAATATGTAATACCTAAGTCCACAAGCCCGCTAGCTCTATCTCCATTCCGAATATTACACTCCCTATATAAAAACTATAACTATTACTAACCACACTGATATTTAGACTGACATTCATGGGCTACGACTACTCAAAAAAGAAAAACGGCAATATCTTTAAATCACGAAACGGAAAGTAAACTAAACTTTATTATGTATAATTTTTATTATTTAATGCAAACTAGCGTTCCGTCAAGACAATTTAGACGCTGTTTGCTGAGTAGGACCTAATCGGCCCAATCATTATAATATTGGAATAAGAAACCAGTCATTTTAATTCTTAGGAGAATTGGTTCAAGAGATTTTCGGACTCTCCTCAATGAAAACAAATTAATAAAATCTATACTATACTATCTATACTAATATTATAAAGCTGAAGAGTTTGTTTGTTTGAACGCGCTAATCTCCGGAACTACAGGTCCGATTGGAATAATTCTTTTTGTGTTGGGTAGAGCATTTATCAAGGAAGGCTATAGGCTATTAAATATCACGCTATAACCCATAGGAGCCAAGAAGAGCGGGTGAAACCGCGCGGAAGTTGCTATAATATATATTTGTTCTTTATAATAAATACTACAAAATAGATATGCGCACTAATTCTGCCTTAGATACGGCAACGAAAATAGTTAACAAAAGGTCGTACGCTGCCGCGCCGAAGGTTACTTGATAACCAAACACGAACGTTTGGCAGTGACGGCGGAATGGCCGCCAGTAGCCACCACCACGGCCTCCAACAAGACCAAGGAACCGGCCTGACTGAATTAACTATAGGTTATTTTCTCAGTCAGTTATTCTATAAATATAGTTCATAAATATAAGATGTATAAATGAAAGAAAGAGAATGAAGTTGACTCAAGTTTTCGTCGGATCTTTTGTTTACAATTTTAACATTTAAGTGTGAGAGGGCCAAGCTTCGGCACGAAAGTCCACTGCGTTGATACTACAGCTTTACAGAAAATCAACGTGAAACAATGCTTGCGTTGTTTTTCGTCGTGTGTGTGAGGATACTGGAGAGTCAAGTACCCGCCTCCCAAACTTCCCAATCCCCAAATTCTTAATCCGCAAAAGGACGGCTATACACTATTGTAACGCCTCTGGAGACGCAGATTGCTTACCATCAGATAATCTGTAGGTTCGTTTACCAGTATATCACATAAAAAGAAACAAATCTATTTTCAGTCGCCCTAAGTCCCTCATCCCCACAGGCCCTTTGGCTGCATAAGTAATTACCAGCTTAGTATTATTAAGTTGTCACGTGTGTACCTACAGCGCTGCAGCACGGTAACTTATACAGATTCCAACAAATACTAATAACTATTTAGCGGCAATAAGTGTGGTGAACTAGTTTACACGGGTATCATAGGTAAAGGTACGTTTAGACTGAAATGTCAGACATTAATGTCTGTACTGTTCACACTTCTACGGAGCATGAGCCGGCTGATGCGACACTAATTATCGTGTCACAATAAATTTTTCAATTACAGACAGAGTGTATATTGTATCTATATGCATAGTCTATTCGTACTTTAATATGTCGTCGAGTGTCGAGCGAGATGATAGCGTACTGAGGGCCTAGTGAGAATTCTTTTTTTCCTTTAACGCGATGAAAAAGTTACCGCCTACAGCCCTCTGGCTGGTTAGTTAATTGGAGCAGGCTAATCAGAGCGCTGGCCGCCGTAAACGTGTCGATCGCGTTAACGTAAAATAAACACGTAGTAGGCACTCTGAGGGCTCGAGCGTGTCGGCCGCAGCGGGAGGACTGCGGGTGGACCTCCACATTTATTAGCGCACAATTACAAGTTCCGCCTCACTAACTCACACATTCGTTTACTTCAATCCGGTCACTGTTAACTGTTGTAACAAATTGTCCAATTTGTTGCTTGGCTGCCCGTCAACCCTGGAAATGTGGAGATTAAAAAAAGCAACTTTAGAACCAGTTCCTATGATCGTAGAACTGGATATAACTGTGTAACGTACTACGACCGTTTGTATTGAAGTAATGGCTCATGTAACCGCCATACATACTTAATATTATGTAAATCGTACAAAAGAACAATATGACAAACAAAAGTAATGCTGTATAGGTATGTAAATGGACGTACTGATTTACTGAACAAAAGGGGTAAGCGTGAGTTACGAGCCGTTATGCCCGGTTCGAACTGCGTTAGTATTTTGGTCCAGTGGCATCTATTTAGTATCTCTCTTTTAGGACAAGAGTTACTATATGTACACTCGCTACTCGTCTCTAAATTAGAATACTAACGTAGTATAAACAACGTATAATGCCATGTTCGCACTACGCTTGTATAGTCAAGTAGCGAGTATTCAGTAGCTCTCACTCACTTCGATTTTAAGACAGAAACGAGAAAGAACTACTATATACTTCGCTACTGGACCAAAATACTAACGTCGTGCGAACAAACCATTAGACCGCGTCAGACTGGTGGATCATTAGCGCGGCTCGCCCGCGCCCGCGCCGCTTATCACATGGCGCGGCGCACACGCCACTCGCAACGTGCCGCTAGGTGCTGCTGTTATTCGGCATTGAAGTCAAATCACAATGTGTTATCCGTTGTCGTAATATATGTTTATCATTACGTTTCTCCGCAAAGTTTACAAGGAAGTATCTCTCGTACGCAATAAATTATATTTGTACGTATATTTGTTACTAGTTTAGTACCGAGCTGTTTGTTTCATTACAGCATTTTTCTTATTTCCCTAATTGTCACACAGTTAACGTTAATAAGTAAAAGTACCCTGTTGACTGTTGATGAAGCGAAAGAGTGTGTAAGAACCGTGGCAATTGGCGTTCCATTGTCTCTACCTACCCCATGGGAGACAGGCGTGAGGTTATGTTTGTATGTATGTAGATATTAATAGTATATATGTTTTTAAGGTACATATATACGAGTAAGTATAGAGAGTTCCAGACTAACGTAGTAACAATACTTGTTACTACAGTCCAAAGTACAAGCATGGAGTTTTTTGTGAATGCTTAAGGCTTGAAACTGCGATAGGTAGGTAGACGCCCGCTCACTCCTATAAAAAGTGTTTTGTGAAGGAACCCGTCGTGGTTTCTGCGTATCACTATAATAGGACTGGCTGGCTATAATATTTATTTGGCTACGTTACATTATATTAAGCTTTCCATCGATTCGACAGTACATGCACAGAGCACACTGTTTAAGTTAAATTTGCAACATTTAACAAACAGTCGCTGCCATCCATTTAACTCAGTTCCAGCCCTATCTATCTTCAACAATATTAAAAAGCTCTTCTCAGGACAGCTAAACTGTTTACTTTGTTGAGTGGTAAAACAAATTTACTTCAATAATTGAATGAGTCTATAAGTGAATATAAAAATAGTTCCTTTTAAAGTGCACTTTAATGTACTCTGCAAACAAATGCAACAAGGGGAATACCGTACCTTTTCTTCGTAGTAACAAAGTAAATATTATATTGTCGTCTTTTATTCTCGAAGCCACATCTTGTATTTTTACTGAAAACATATCGCTTCAATGATCGAATGATCGAGAGCAAATGCGAGAAGAGGTTCCAGATTCGGGTCGACTAAAACGACAAAATATATATAAACTAGCAAACTTGACGAACTCCGTTTCGCCACTAATGATTTTCCCTGTTTTCCTGCTGATCTCTTGAAATATTCCAAAATTTTCTTTGCTATAAACCTCACGGAGCCCGAGACCTTTCCAACGAATGCAAAACCGTGGAAATCGGTTCGTGCGTTCTGGAGTTATAGCGTCAGGAAGGAAAACCCGACTTATTTTTATATTATAGACTAGATTTATCTAAGTATTCAGAATATTACGAGCTCTTCGAAAAAACTATATTTGTTGGTAATCGGATGATGACGCGATGCTGAGCCGGTTGGAGTTTGAAACTACATAATTGCAATCTCTACGAAAAGTGGACAACCGTGCGTCCGACAGCCGGCGGCGCGGCGGCCGGAGCCGGCTGGGGACGGCGCGCGCCGGCACTCGGACGCCCGTCACTTAAATAACAAAATACAGAAGCACTTTTTTATCTGTCCGCGACAGTTTAGTGGTATACGCCAAATGACATAAGATTATAAGCACCCGTCGTTTCGAAGTGATAGGAAAACTCAATGCATAGGTAATATGAATATTGATCAAGTAAAGTTTACGCTTATTTCAGGGATAGTTCTATTAAATAAAAAAACTATTTATCATCGTCATCATAATCAGACACTAATTATCACGAAATACCCATACTTTTTCAATAATATGCGCACGAGAAAAAAACTGATTCCCAGAAAAATAACTCAAAATAACCCGGAACATCAATAGAAAAATCACCCACTCACTCCCACTCTCAGTTCCTCTGCTTAATAAGGTATATTTATTAATAGAACAAAAATCATGAGTTTCCAAAGCTTTTGATACCAATTCTGAAGGAATTCTACTGGAAAAATCCGTTAGCGAGCGCTGAACCAAAAAGAACAACTGATTCTAGTTTAGTTCAAAAAGCTTTGAAACTCAGTTCACAACAGCATACAATGTGAATGCGACACCCTTGTTCGGAGTTTGATATTGTTTTATTGTATGGCACGGTGCATGAAAAACTGGCCTATATAGGTACAGTTCTATCTCGTTGATTCAAAACTGGAAGGACTTTTGAATTAGCCAAGGGAAATGTCAAATGTTCCGTTTGAAATTGACTCAAAATGTCAGTACTGACATCAGCAAATTCTGAGATCTTTCTTTCTCTTTTTCTCTGAAACCTCGCATTGTCCATAAGTTAATTACGACAAGTTCAAATTAACGAGTCAATTGAAAGAACTGACTTTTTCATTGGAATTATCAAGTGTATAAAAATGTATTAATTCAATTCAAAATACCTATAAAGAGCTTTTCTAGGAACCACGTGATAAATTTGAATTACAGAGAAGTTCGGATTATTGATGGTTGGAATTAACGAGAGCTGAGTGTACCTCCCCTTCGAACAAGTTATACGTATGTATATAGAAAACTGAAACAACGGCAGTTCTGCGCTAATTTTTTTGATAGTAAGTGGTGCGTTAATTCTGTGCCTTTTATATCAATTTTTGACAAACTTCATAGCCATATAAACTGCTCTATACTATATATCTCTATCAGAGTTGCAAAGCGTAAAATTAAATCCTCTATATTTTTATTCGAAAATATTTTTACTGAGTACTTTTTATTTACTTTTATCAATTTCACGATAGTTATATTTTTTTATTAAACACGCCAGTAAACGAGTAGACGAGACGTATCACCTGACACTTGACACACCAGACGCTTTACAAGTGCGTTGCCGGCCCTTTGGGAGTTAGGATTTTAAGGGTTTTTGGGGGATTGGGAAGATTGGGAAAGGGGGAATAGGGCCTCCAGTAACCTCACTCACACAACGAAACCCAAAGCGTTATTTCACGTCGGTATTCGGTGAGGCCGTGGTATCACTCCGGTCGAGCCGGCCCATTCGTGCCGAAGCATGACTCTCCCACACTTAAAAAGGAATTCTACTACTAGTTTCGTCATGAATTCAATTATATGAAAGAAGTATATATGTAACATAAATATTAAAGAAAAAGTTTTGAAGAATTTAAAGTGGACAGACATTTCTCGAATTAGGCACTTTTTTCTTTAAAAGTGTATCAGAACTCAACGTTGTTATCGTTTACTTATAGAGCTAAAATATAGTTCCAGTTATAAATTACCGTATTTAGATTAAGAGTTTAGAAATAAATAGTGACATTACATTTATCTATTTTAAAATTATTTTAGGGTTAACATAGATAACGGCGCCGTGCGTGTGAGTTGACGGTTCGTTCGGTTAATCTAATCTTATCTAAATAGGTAACATAATCTTCCACCGACGCCTGAGATTGATACAATCACTCAGGAAACGTTCTACTCTAAACTTCCATCTGCCTATTGTCTAGGTACCACGGTGATGTGCACGCGCATAAATTCACCAGCCGAAATTATAACAAGACGAAATTTATCACCATCTTGATCGTCGACTTCTATTTGTGTCTATTTAAATATAACTAGTTTGTTTTGAGCACCATTTAACATGAATATTTTGTATGAATATTTTTTAAAGAATTACGTCTGATATTGACGTTATACAGAATATATATTTGCCCCATACTAGCATTTACTCCTGTGTCGTGGGCGTGAACATACAATTTCTCATACACATGACACCCAGACCCAAAGCAACAATTTGTGGATCACACTAAAAGTTACTCCGTGCGGGAATCGAACCCGCTGCGCTGCGCGGCAGCCAGTTGCTCAGCCACCGTGCCAACCATACAGTCGTATTATATTGTATATATGTATCTATAATATGAGCTTCGTATCAATGAGACTATAAACATAATAATATTCTCATATTGTATTGATGGAGTATTTTACTCGTCACTCCATACAAATCTACACTTTGCATAGAGCAGTTGGATTCACTACAAAGCAGACTTGATGAACAATTGAAACTATGAAGTAAAAATTCAGAAGTTATTTTTTCAACTTTTAATCCTATCTAAGGTATTTTTCGTTGGAGCTTAACTATGTACCGGTAAACTATGGCAACTTTACCGGGCCCTTGGCAACTTTACCATACTATAGGTATTCGGTATAAACTCATTTATCTAAAAATCTACCCACTAGAATTCTGTTTTGTAATAGAAGTATTTTTTAGACATTAAAAGGAAATATTTACTATATTTTGCGTAGACGTAAGACTGCTATTATGCCAGTAATGGCCGTCACAATGTATGCGTGAAAATGAGCTAAAAGTTAGTTGTTCGTAAATTGTGCTTACAGAGCCTTAACTATTTGTCACAGGTGAGTGAAATTTTGATCTTGTATGTATATTATAGTTGGGATTACTGTTGTAATGTCAGCAATTGCTTTTTCTTTAATTTATTGATAAATAATCGCTTCGGTAATGTTGACACAGGTTAGGGTTGGCAATAAATGTTTTTTTCTTGTTTGTGTGTATGTAACCATTTTCAAATACCTAAGCATAATAGTGAATATCCTGGATGATAAGATATAATGTATTTAATAATACCTCTTGTTTTACAGCCAAAATGGCTCCCATGAAACAAAACCGCAGAAAACTCGGAGCTAGACACTATAAAAATTATACGGAAGTGATGTTATAATTAGCTATGGAGATAGTGAAGTCATAAAATTAAAAAGTCAAGGATTAAACATTATTTTGTAGCCTTTTTTACTTTTAAACATAAATATTATTTTAGAACTTAATTGTTTAAAAGGGAATAATATTTATGTTAGAAATCATTTGTTTAAATATACATGTCATAAAAAAGTTCCTCCTTACACCCCGAGATTAGTCAGGTAAATTACGATTGTGGCAACTTTCCCTAATGTCTGACTAGCTAGTCAGTTGCATTATAATACGAAGAGGTCCTAGATGAAGCCCTCTGTACCTCAACCTCTGCTAGGTAAAGTTGCTTTGATCTGTCGTTTTTTCTTTACTACGGCTAAAATAAGTCGCTAAGAAGATAGACTACAAGTATCTATTCGTGTTTTGTTCTAAAATTTGGTAAAGTTGCCATGTTTTACGGTACCTATTTAATTAGCGTACTCGGAAACAGCAGTATTGAGTTCACATACGATGTGAAATGTACCCATTTCGTCACATACTGCGGGCTGCGACACTTATTATCTGCGTTTCATTTGTTTATCTTTTAACAGATTAGTCAGGTCTTGTCAGTGACTAGCTAGTCAGTTGGACCTTGCTTGCTGACTTTACATTCGCTAAGAAACCAAGTATCTATTCTATATTATAAGTTTGACTGTTTGTGTTATGACATTCAGATTCAACATTACCAAAGATCATTTTCATTTAGTTTTAAGGATTGAATTAACTATGTTAGTTGTCTCACATCTAATACATAAACACACATTTTTTTGCGTAGAATGACGTTATCTATGTTTATGATCACATCAGAAGAGTGTCGTAGCAGCGCATCGCATGGTTATCAGTAAGGCGCACAGATAAGCGCCGATAATTAGCGAGCACGCCCTGGCCTAAGGACCACGTGCTTTGCGGCCGGTCCACCTACTCTAGCCACTATACTTACAGTTCATCTAAAAGGAGTGTATAAGAATCCTGTGCACATCTTACTACCTACATTGGAAGGCAGGTTCCAGTGTGCTATGCCTACACTAAGGTCAATAAAGCGAGAGTGTACATCTCCTCGTCATCTACAATCATAATATATATATCGGTCAAGGTCGCCGTTCGACGCTCGCCCTCGCTCCGCTCGCAGCGCTATTCATATCGTGAGCCTTAGGCGCTCCTCACATCGGATGTGCCGGAGACAGCGACACGATGCTCGCCGACACTCGCCGCAACCGTGGCCGGTTGCCGGCTGCCGGACTGCAAGCCGATCCATGAGAACGATATGTGGCACCCGGCACTCGAACCTTGGAATGTGACCTTCCGTCACTACAGCATATTGAAAGTTCAGTATTCCTTATTTGAGTTTGTGAAAATCAGAACTGTTTCAAGAAATTTGATACAGTCGTGGGTAACAGTTTAAATCCCATTCCCCGGCCCGCACTCATTCACAACTTCTTTCATTTAAAAAACCACACATACGTTACCTATCACAGATTTACCTGTTATAACAGGAAAATAATTTCAATTTGCAAGTCTGACTCAAAAACAGTGCCATTGTCCTTTAATAATCTTCTTAATTCAGAGCAAAATAAAGTAGGAAAGTCGAATTTAAATTTATTTTTCCTACTATCAAATACACAGTAGTGTTTATACTAAATTAGTGTAGTTGTAACATCACATTGTCTTGAATCAATGTCAAACTGCAGCGTAGTTATGTTAAAGTGCGCGAGTTTACAATCACGCATAATGCTAGCTGCTATTAAAGCAATCAGCTGACAGCGAAACGTCCCGCCGCCGCGTGGTGCTCGCACTACTCGTGACCCGCGACTTGCAGCGCCCGCAAGTTACCAACTAGGGAACCGGAAATGTCGCAGTGTGCTCCTCGGCAGTTATCTCGCGACACCACCCTGGCAAACTGGCAAACTTTTCAGAAGTAAGGTCACCCACTATCGATCCGCGCCAGCTGGAGACCGCTCCGCAACATCGCTCGGCAGTCTCGCGGGCCTCGTGAGCCCACCACGGCGGTGGCTCTCGGCCACCCTCAGCCCACCCGACCCGAAGACATCGGATAGCTTCCGTTTTGATCGGTAGACGGCGCGTAGCTACCGCGAGCTATAGGTAAGTAGACGCTTTTCGGGAAGGGGCCACAGGGGCGCGGGTCGATCGAACGGCGGAAGCTTCAATGCGGCAAAGCTTATCATGTGCGGATCCGCAGAGCCGAACATCGTACACGACAAGGCGACATCACTGACCCAGTGCCCCAACGCGCGGACTCTCGGCGTGCGACCAGCACGCGCGCGCTACGGAGCGCGTGACGCGCGCCCAGTGCCTATTGCTCGGGTCTAGGCAGCCCCTGCACGCCGTGCTCCCTGTTCCCGACGTCTTTGAACATCAACCAACAACTAAGGAAGTACTCACCGTTTCCGTTTATAAGGGGGTAGTCGTCGTCGTGCCGGCCGATGTACGTCTTCAGCGGGGTGTCCGTAAGGGAAGGCGACGATCTATCCCTGTCGCTCATAATAGTCACTTATAACACCGGGTACAGACTCGATACAACAACACTAGACGGGGAGACCGGCCCCGCACGCTCGTCTCCAGACACGACCGACCTCCGGCCCGCGGCTCGCGCGGCGAATAAATAATTAAATACTGGCAGCGGCAGCTATCCGCGTAGCTCGCGCCTCCCTCCGCGCAATCAATTGCCCGCGGCGTCGCCTGCCGCAGCAGCGCCACCTGCCGGCGGCCGCGGCGTCTCAGACCGCGCACATAGGTGGCGCTGCTCTCAACGCGAGAATGGCTATCCGCATTTCGTTTAGTTTATCATTATTTCGTTGGATAAGTATATTATCAGCACTATCTGACATCTGTCACCATTAGGGACATTTATAATGCAATAGACCGTCTTCAGTTCAATGTGCTCAATGTTCTTCAATGCGGTTTCTGTAAAACATCTCGAGGATATTTCGTTTCAAACGGCGCTTGACTGCGTTGTTTACCTGCTGCTCTGCGAATTGTCGTAGGTTCAATTTCCACAAGGAACAACTGTTGAGTAATTAATAAATTTTTATTCAAGGTTTAATGTGTGTGTGTGTGTGTATGTAAAACTAATTTGTGTTCGTAATGTATCTTATTGTAATCATATGTTTCTTCATAACCACTTAAAATAAATAAACTGTTTTTCCGTCTCTGTTTGTTTTCTTTTCTAGACCATATACTATATCAGTTGTTACTATACTAAATACTATTGTATTTAGTATATGGTACCCGTATGTGTACCAGTAAGAGGTCACCTACCTAAGGACACGACGGGGCTCTACCCACGTAGGGCACACCACTATCGTATGCTCCGTGTCCTCCGGTTGATTCTCGCAATGACGACACCCGGCCGTTTCCTCCCGCCAAATCCGAAACAGGTACTTACCGAAATTTCCGTGTCCAGTAAGCACCTGTTTTAGGCAGTAAATGAGGACGCCGTGACGTCTCACAAGCTACTCCGCGAAAAGGGTACTTACCGCTGCTATAACAGCGAGCCCATGTAGTGAGCATAAATGAAATAAAAAATTGGGAAGTTTTTTTTGCTTACGCGCTTTGGGACCCCTGTGGCCGTGATACGGTAGATACGGCGCTAGCAAAGCCTTTGGATACAAATGAAGTAACAATAATTTCGACACCAGCAATTTATACTACGCTAACTCGAAATTTGGTAAAAACGTTTTTTTATGTCAAGTTGCTTAAAATGTGTTTTTACATACGTAATAAAAAAATTGAGAAAAAATATGCAAAAATAAGAAAGTTACAAATCTTATAAAACGCTAAGTAAAGGTACTTTTTGAAATCACTCGATTTATATTACGCCAACTATTATTAGCGGAGTGTGCGCGGGGATCACTTTGGTCAAAGTCCGTGCAACACTGCACTAACTCATAGTTAGCGTAGTTTAGTGCGTTCGTGTGTATACTTGTTCGTTTGTAAAATGAACTACTTAGCGACTTTTACATAGTAAATACTTATGTGTTAACGTATTAATTAGTTTATTAATGGTACGTTGACTATTCTTTTTGTAAGTAAGTACATGTTCTTTATAAAAATATTGAAATATGCATCAGATGATTGATCATGCACTACGACCACCCGTACTACACTACGCTAACATTAGTTAGACGTGTATAATATGTAACATTTTTTTGATGAGTTACGTTTATATACGGCTAACTTGCGCTAAATCGAAAAATAAAAATAATTAAGGAAATATAAATATGAGATATTACAATGAATAAATTACACATTAAGCATACCAAATTTCAAAAAAGTATCTTAATTAATGTAAAAGTTATCACGTTTTTCCCTTTAAACGCCTCTACTGTAAAGTACGCTTTTTTGAGTTAGCGTAGTATAAATTGCTGGTGTCGATTTGTACCTCTATTAATCCACCCTGGGTCGCATGATATTACTTTAACAATAACAAACATGTCTGTGTTTCCTGATGGGTATAACCTGTGTGTCTTCAAAGCCCGAGTGAATAGGTTGCTTATGGGCAGACGTGCTCCATCGTAGGCCGCATCATCACTTACCATCAGGCGAGATAGCGGCCAAACGTCGGCCCATCTATACTAATATTATAAAGCTGAAGAGTTTGTTTGATTGTTTGTTTGTTTGAACGCGCTAATCTCCGGAACTACTGGTCCGAATTGAATAATTCTTTTTGTGTTGAATAGTGCATTTATCGAGGAAGGCTATAGGCTATAAAACATTACGCTATGACCAATAGGAGCCGAGCAGAGCGGGTGAAACCGCGCGGAAGTAGCTAGTTTAACATAAAAAAAATTACATTTTCTGAAAGTATCGGTCAAGTTACATTAATAAAACACAAACTATTACTATGACTTCTTTCTATTGTGCAAATGAGCCTTAAAGTATCTAATGCATCGCATATGTTGTGTATCTTAATATTTCTGTCACCAAAGTATCGGTCAAGTTTAATTTGACACAAACTATGTATTACTATGACTTCTTTCTGTGTTGCAATTCGCAACTCGCAACTGAGGCCTTAGAGTAAAAAAATGTAAGGCATCCTTAGCGGAAGATTTGCCTTCAACCTTTATTTACCAGTAGCCAAAGACTTATATAGGTATCTACTTCATTTCATTTTGCGCAGGGTTTACTCAGCAGCGGATGAGTGACCGCGCTCAGGGCTGCTACGCAAGTACGCAACACGAAGCAGTTCGGATTTACAATATTCCAAAACCCCAAATACATAATCTCATTACAAAAGTCTTGCTAATGTATATCAAGCTCTCACCTCGGACATTTCAACGGGTTGCCGGGGTTCGTAGCAGGAATAGGAACGGGGTGGTATTAAGGCATTACTAAGTATTACACACTACACTCCTTCTCGCCTTACCCAAGGCGGGAGAACTCATTAAATATCACTTTCACTGCTCAAAAAAAAAAATCTCAGTACTCCCTAAAATACTTGCATGATTAGATAATGCTACGTGAGCTGAATCGTTTTTTTTTTATTTCGTTATTTGATTTATTTGTTAGTACATATTTATGTATGGACACCAAGAAAAATTAAACGTAACTCTATCGTACCTGAAGCCGGAGCTGCAGGTTTACCGGGGCTCCGACTCGAAAAGCAGGAGTAGGAACGGGGTGGTTTTTAGTCAGTAAGAGTCTAACACTCCCACTCGCCTCGCCCACGGCGAGAGAAGTCATTGAATGATTTTCCCCCCTTAAAAATAATCGTACCTAAATAACGACTGTTTTTAACCTTTATGAATAATACTTGGTTTTTCAAAATCCACTTTTCTCTGAGCATTTTGTAATATATTTTCAAGGAACGTATGTAGAGTAAACAAGAAATATTTTTTAAATATATCTAAATAAATATAAATATCTTTTTAAATAAATATATCTATAGCTATATCAATGATATTCAAATGACTATAGCTTTTTTACTTACGAGTTATAGAGTTAAGAGTAAAAAATAGAAATACTTTTTTAAAGTCTATATACAAAACAAATTAGGCATCTTTATGTTCTACTCGGGTTCTATTGAAAGTCTACGTGAGCCGCTTTTTCGTAGCAACAAGACTACGATATTTTGTTATCTTATTTACCCTTCACTAGGTACATGGCAACTGTCAGAGTTGACTTCTTAGATTGTGCGGTCTATAATTCGGTTTACATGAAACTATTTGAGTTTTTCTCTTCTTGTAAAACATACGAATTAGGGTATCTTTTAAAAAAAGTGATCAGATAAGTACTATCACACTTTATAAATATTATGAATGTAAAAGTTTCTTTGTTTGGATGTTTGTCGGTTAATCACGCCGAAACTACTGAACGGATTTTGATGAAACTTGGTATACAAACTGGGTATGAGCTGATTTGGGTGATAGAATACATGTTATCCCCCGAGAACGCGGGCGAAGAAGCTGGCAGAAGTAGCTGTTATAGTGACAATGAATCGAAAAAGGTATGTAAGAATCGTAGCAATTGGCGTTCCATTTCCATAGTCCCTGCCTACCGCCATGGGAAACAGGCGTGAGGTTATTAATATTATGTTAACCTTAATTCATCACAAAACAATCAAAATCATTATGCTGCTAATGTTTTGCAAACTATTAATGACACGACTGATGGTTGTTGATGAAGCGAAGTAGGTGTGTAAGCATCGTGGCAATAGGCGTTGCATTGTCTCTGACTGTCTACCCCCATGGGAAACAGGCGCGAAGCTATGTATGTATGTAATGGCATTTTTTTAAAAGTAACTGCTTCTATATTTTTGAATGTAAACCACTCTCAATAAGGTGTTTGAGAACATAAGTATGGGATTTGTGTATTATAGGGTTTTTAGTTACCAAAATATTTCCATAGTCGTATCTCTGCAAATAGTTTAATATTAAAGCTAAAAAAGTAAAAGTAACATAATATATAGAAATTTGCGGCCGCTGAGAGTTGTTTGCGGCAATAAAGTCGTTCCACCGCTTGTTTGTGTCAGGAGACACAGCGGAAGGAGCAAAGGTGGGCGGCGGGACACCGCTGCTGGAGGGGAGCGGGGCGGCGGGCGCGGGGGCAGGGGCGGGCGCGTGCGCGGGCGCCGGCGCCGGCTCCGCCTCCGACACATCCTTGCGCGAGCGCCGCGCGCCCAGCGCCCCCAGCGCAGCTTTCAACTCGCGCTCCGCCACGCTGGCGCCCGTCGTACGCATCGCGATCTCTGCACACAACAACATCACGTCAGTCAGTGGACGCGCCTGAGAAGCACTAGGTCGAGGTACCCACTGGACATATGTATAGGGAACCACGTCATTAAGAATTTCGCAGGGAACTACAAATACTAAATTGCTTCAATGCTTCTGCTTTATGCATACAATACTTACTTGCATATAACCTTATCATCTCTAAGGTCTTTCTATTAGTTATGGTAATGTCCTCCTTTTTTTGAAGTCGGTTAAAAAGAAGTTGTCGCACCCTAGTGCGGAACAACTTCTCCGTTGACACAACGCACCCAAAACACAGGTGAAAGTCCTAACTTCCACCTGTGTTTTAGGTGTGTTAACAAACATACAATTATTGTACATACACATGTCACCCAAACCATTGATTCCACCCAAACGATTCGTGCAGGAATCGAACAGACTGCACGTCGCGCGGCATCCAACTTGCCCAGCCGCCGCGGTCACTATTAGCAACCATGGCAAGTATTTTGTTAAAACACAGTGGTGTAGCTAACGCTATACATATGCTAAAGCTATACATAGCTATACGGGGCCCCCGTAGCCCGGGGCCCCCATCGAAGGCGGTATTTTTGCGTAAAGCATGCGTTCAAAAGTTGGCAGCAACTTTAGTAAAATTAACGTCATCGTAAGGGTCCCCAAACATGGGCTCACTGTTATATCATTTGAGGCTTAAGAGACAGGGCGGGAAAAGTTATTGAATGACTTTCCCACCTCAAAAAAGGGGCCCCCAATTATTATATTTATTACCTATGCAAACTACGCCACTGTTACTTTTTATTAAGCTTTTAGGAACAAACAGAATGTTCATTATGTTTTCTTAAATGAAGTACATATTTGAAACCTATGTCTTGTACACTTTATTTTGTTTCTGTCAGACCAAGTTGTCACTTTATTCTATTTTTTTATTTTTTTTATTTTTTTTTTATTTATTTCAAATAGACCAGGAAGGCACTTTTGAACGTCAAAGCAAATATAATAATATTAATAACGTCTGTCTGTCGGTCAGTCCTCTAGTGAAGCTATTTGCTCGTTCCAAAGTGTAGATTCCTATGGAGAAGAACGAGCAAGAAACTCCATAGGTTACTCTTTTTCAATCAGATTTACAATACAATTCTTGGTTACATTGTTTCGATTACTTCAGCTATGTGAGAACAATGTAAAACTTATATACAGTCAAAGTGCCTTTTAAATTTCCTGCTGCCGTCTAGTTTCTATCGGTTGGAGGTATTAGAGTATTCTGTGGTCAATAGTCGTTCATATAAGTAGTATTATTAGCTCAAAAATTTAAAAGACAAAGAAGATTAACTAAAACTTTGCGGTTTACTCTCGTAATTTACGTAAATATTTGGAGAAAGTTAGCTGCGGACCACCTAGCGGGTTTACCGGGGTTCTATGTCGAAAATCAAGAGTAGGAACGAAGTGGTTTTTAGTCAGTAAGAGTCTGAGACTGACACTCTCTCTCGCCTCGCCCAAAACGAGAGAAGCCGTTGGATAATTTTCCCCCTTAAAAAATATAATAAAGTCGCGTGTGCGCCCGCTGCTCATGTTGAGAGTCCCCCTAGTAGAGCTTTTCTCCATATATTTATGTGAATAAATCGTATTTCATTAGTTAATTTACTATGTCTCACGATAGTTATTTCTAATATAATAAACAAAGAAGAGAATAGGGATGATAACGGGGTATGAAAAATGATCCTACACGACGATCAAGGAATGTATTATAAAATATACAAGGCATTATAAATAAATATGATTTAATTTCTTGGTTCTAATTAACAAACAGTAACAAGGTGAGGTACAACATTCAAAATAGCACTTTAAACACGTAAACATAATAACATTGATTAGAACGGAATCCAGGAATTGAGGAGAGTGCAGGCGAGAGCCAACAGTGTGCAAGCGCGGACCGTGCGCTGTAATCGGAGTGCGCATGCTCCGTTCTCGAGAAGCGCTGTGTCAACATAGTCGCAAACCTGCTGGTCCCAGTTCTCGGTCAGCTCATTGATGTTCTTTGAGTTAGCGACCAACTTATGTCGCATCAACTTCTTCACTCGGTTGAGCCGCTCGGGATTGTCGTCAGAAACCTCGCTCGCGCGCATCCAAGGTATAATGCTGGAAGGAGGCTCCACCATCACCACCGTTGGCACGTAGCGCGTCACCTGCAGCAGTACCGGTGGCTTCTTAGTGGGGGGGTCGATATGCAAACCTTCCTTTCGTTGGTCTTTCTTCAGGATGGATAGTCTGGATTTTTCGGCGAGTGATAATTCCTTACTGTTAATAAGAGCGCTACTTGCGGGGATGGTAATGGCAGGGGTGGTGGTGGTAGTGGTGGTGGTCGTACTGGTAGTGGTCGTAGTGGTGGTGCCGGTGGTGGTAGTCGGTGGAGGCGGCGGGGTAGTGGGGGCGGGGGGCGCGACGCGGCGGTTATGCTCGAGGTGGTTATCTGCTTGGTCGTCCTCCTCGTCCTCGAAGCGCTTACGTCCAGGCGGCAACATACGCCGGTTGGTCCACAGCTTGTCCAGGTAGCTTGTAGCCGACGGCCGGCTGGCCCTCTCTGAGCACACACAACGAGCGTTTCGTTAGCTTTTCTGATCTTCAAGCTGAGGCACTTACAGAGCACGATCGTCAGGAGGTTGACAACATTAGGTACAAACAACGTTTGCCACACTGTTTAAATGAAGTTATCGTAGATGTAAACAGTCTAACCAATGCAGCCATGTCATCACATGTCTTGTGCAATGTACTTTACATTTGTTAAGCACGTACCTATGGTGTATTTCTATTTAATGATGTTAAATGATTCGAATTCGGCGTTAAATAATTCAGAATTATAAAAAAAAAAATATTACGATACCTAATCGTAAGTTAGGTCAAATTAAATCAAAAAGTTTTACTAATGAAATTCTTTTCTTCCACGACGGACAAGTATAAACGTGTCTTAGTGGTTGTAAGAAAATACTCGGTGGGTCCATCGTGAACTAAATTATACGAATGTTACGTATTCAACGTACCTGTTGTTCTCCGAAGAAGCGAGGGCAGTTTGCTTTTGATACTATTGACTCTCTTCATGTCGTAGTAGTCGTCGTAGTCGTCGTACGCCTTGGGCCTTGCCTTGCTGGCGGGTTGCACCCTGGTCTCCTCATCCTCATCGTCCAAGGTCCGGAAGCGGTCAGCCGGGCGCGCGTCAGGCGGTCGCGTACGATGAGGCGGTTCTTTTTCTACTTCGCCCTTCAGGTGCGGTTCCAGGTCCTGCTCGTCGTCGTACGCCAAGTCGAGGTCGCTACTCTTTCTCTTCACCTGCCTGTCCCTCGGTTTCCTCCGGCGCCTGGTAGTAGCTTCGTTTAAAAATTTAGCATCTTCGTCAAATTCTTTACTCTTACCTTCTGGAAAGTCATCTTTATCTAAATTGAAATAGTCTTTTCTATCTATATCACTAACAACATCTTTCCTATCTCGACTATATTTTATTGGACGTCTGGATGGCGACTCTTCGTCTCTAGCAGGGCTCTCTTGTTTGAGCCGAGTCCGATGCTTGGCGTAGCGGTGACTCGGTCTCAGTTTAGGGAAGTCCTCCTCGCTCGAGCGCTGGAACTTGTGGATAACGTCTGCGGTCGCGCTGTCCATGATTCTAATCAGTCCTCTTTGTTTTCTCTCTCTCCCTGGTTTTCTCCACACTTCTGTATCTTCGGAATCCTTCATGGGTTTCTCAGTTTTTACTGTAAATCAGATAATACAATATTTATGTACGTAGTGTAGATGTTACATATTTTATATATTATTAGGTACTTAATAGCGAGTGTGAGTGATGAATGCACATGAATGGGTTTCTGCCTTCCTCCATCTGAAAATGTGCGTTTAAATACAGAATAAAGTATTTAACATTATGCGTAATTATGATTACACAGGAAGTTAGTCGGAAGTGTGGTTTTGTGGGTCAGTGGGTAGGGTAGCCTTAGGGGCGGATCAGTGCTTACTGCGTGGTTCCTCTTCGTATTTGTAGTCGGGCGAAGCGGGCGCGTCCGGGGATTGGCCGCGGTAGTCGTCTGAGGCGGGGGCGCCTCCGTCGCGCGGCGCGTCGTAGTCCGCGGCGGCCACGCTGCCGTACGCCGGCATCTTCACGCCCGAGTAGTCGACGTAGCGCGCGGCCGACGCAGCCGCAGCGCACGTCAGCGCCAGCAGCAGCGCGCGCGCCATCACACGCTCCCGTCGCCCGCCGCGCTTGTGTTAATCTCACTCTATATTGCTGACTTGCCACTGTGACTCTCTGTTACACACACAAATTGCGACATATTTTTGCAAATGTAACTATAAATTTGACATTGAAGGATTATCATGTGTTTCTATTTGTTGACAGCCCCGGCGAGTAAATATTTACCAGCCTGTATTCTATCTCTCGATTTATGTTATTATAGTGTTATTATAGTTATTATATCTGAAATAATGTATTATAGTCATATTATTCGACGCTAACAACAGTAACAATATTTTCTATAAACTATGACTAATGTTGTAACACGGGCCAGACAGAATCACCCGCGCACGTGTTTCATTAACTTCATTCATACTTCAATACTGTCAAAAGTAATTCAATCTGACTGATACTCTCGAAATTGTAACAATGATTTTTCTATAATTAAATTTATTAAAAAATAAAAAACAATAATGTAACTCCATACAATCTTTCTAAATCTACGATGAAGTAACTGGTGATATCTACACATTTATTGACGCTATGAGTGGGACAAAAGATAATGTAAACAAAGAAGAACCAGACTGTGATTGCTACGCGGATGCACGCACCAAGTCGACCTGCCCTCCGACGCGGAACGTGACGCACCCCCTGGTAGCTAACCGTCCAGCCCGTGGCGCCCGTACACCCTGTAGCGCCTGTAGCGCCGCCCCCTCACGTGCTCACCTCGCCTGTTCTGTTGCAGCGGTACTATGAGTTCACCCAGGAAGAGATGAAAGCGCTGGAAGAATGCGACACAGAGAGCTTCTACCAGCGCTGCTTGCCGTTCAGCGCAATTCTGGCCACTTTGACGTACACTGCCATAAAGAACGGTAAGAGCACTTGATTATAATACTCGACTCGGAGTGTTCGGTAGGGACGCCACGAAAATTTTCATAGAAGTAAGAATTTGCCTTAATAGTATAAATCACTGATTGAAATAGAGAATTTTTAATGAATTTTGGTGGTTGTTCCTTCCAACGACTTCTTACTTCTATGAGTCTTTTCAGATATCCTGCACCCCAACCCACACTTCGGCAGTGTACCTAAAATGGGTATGGCCATTTTCACGGGCTACGTGCTCGGGCGTCTCTCGTACTTGAGCCATTGTGACGAGAAGCTGCGGCAGCTGCCACCATCCAGCCACCTCGGCAACGTCATGAGGAAGTACTACGCCGACAACATCGCCTACAACACGCCGAAGCCACCAAAAAAATGATTTGGTTCCACCCCGCTATTTTGGGAAAGAGGGGAGTTAGAAAGAGACAAAAAGTAGCTTATGTGACTCTTTCACCTAATAAATCGCGTTTTGCCGTGAAAAATCGACACACAATCAGACACACACACTTTCACATTAGGTAGGTATAATATAAGTATATTAGTGTGTATGTATATGGATTGGTGTTCGTAATAAAACTAGCAATACCAACTACCGAGATAATAGGTAGGTTAGGTACCTAACTATTTACATATATAATTAGGTATTGCAAAGACACATTGTGGCCGTTGCTCGCTGCTCCTAGCTTGCGAGTGTTATACAGTAAATTAATGTTGTACGAGTAATATGGCATTCGCACAGGTGTTGGAACTCTGCGTTATATTGATACGTCGACATTAAATGTTTTACAAAATGTCATTGTTTTGATTCCAAAGTTAGTTCTGTCACAGGTCCCGTTTACTCATTTTCTACCATCGACGAGTCCTCCTATGTACAGGTAGGTACCAATACAATTGGCATTTTGCACCATGTTATTTTGCATCAATTGCAAATTGTATTTAAATTATTTATGTACAAATGCTATATACGCGACCGCGCCTGCGAAACAGCGCGTACAAGCACTTTCGTGAATACCAATTCGCGACGTCTACCGCGCCCGCGCTCGCGCGTTTATCGTGAACAAGTTAAAATTATTGATGATTGTTATGCCTGGACTTTGTGGATTAAGTCATTTCATTCATCTCGTTCAGTTTCAAGCGTCGAGTTCGTTCGTTTTGAGTGTTACCAAAAAAAGTTAAACTGCGTCGGCAAGTTCCTAGCTTACAAAGTTTCGATCCAGTCCGAAAAGTTTCATGGCGCAGACATGCTAAGAAAAGTTGAGAATATAATTATGATTGACGTTTTCGAAATGTACTTACCACTGTTGGAGACGCTATTCACGAATCCCATATACCGCTTATGTCTTCATTGTGAAAGAGATTAGAATTACCACGAGCCTCTCAACCATTTGTAAAAAATTAAGGTTTTGGTCACATCAATATTGCTAACAAAATCCCCAACATTCGGGAGTCAAGTCGACGGGAAAGGACTTCACTTTTATTCACCTGCTCGTTGGCTAGTTTCACCTATATAGCAAAAAGCCTTAAGCCCAATAAGGCAACCTTATCGGCCTATCACAAGATACGTAGACTTTGACTATCAATTTTGTTATCAAAGAATTATCTTCTTCGCGTAAACAGAAATACCTTTTTTCCTTTAATTATGGAGGGGAACTTTTTTATTTTATTGGGGAAAAATCATATAATTACTTCTCCCGCCTTGTGTGAGGCGAGAGGGAGTGTCAGACTCTTACTGACTAAAAACCACCCCGTTCCTTCTGGGTCTGGTTCTGGTCGGGCGGCGATCTATCCTTGCTCGCCATCCGCAGACCCGAAAGGGCCTCGTTAATGTAAAATCTATTTACTCATGAACTAAATTGGTAGATTGGATCAGGACCTTCTTCGACCGCAGCAGACACAACGGGTGTATAATATAATCCCGTTACACAGGACCTACGAATGCGGGGAATATCCAGACCTCCCTATTCCTTTTTAGTCAGCATGAGTCTGACAATCCCCTTTGTCTTAATGAAGTCCTATGAGGATTTTCTATCATATTTGAGGTAGAAACCTACCTGCCTTACTTATTTCTACGTTAGACATATTGTTTTGCTGGAAATATACATAGGTAAGTATATGATGCGTGGACTCGTGTATTGTGGCGCGACAGAAGCCTATCGATTTCATAAATTAACTATGATTAGAGCCACACTTATATGTTATGACGTGTCGTATGGGTCACTTTAGCGCCCGTGCACACGATGCCTTCGTCACCGCGCCGACGCCGCACCGTTACACTGTATATACGAGTCGCGCGAAGCCCGCCACCGCGCCGCCGCCGCGCCGCCGACGCGCGCTCGCGTTCCTCTCGCCGACTGTTTGATTCATTCCATTACCGGCTGCGTACGAATATGCACACCGCAAGATCGCACGTGACATAAACATGTCTACACAATGAAAAAAAAGAGGTTTTAAAAAGATTACCGTATTTATTTTTCTCCGTATCAGGTAGTTCTGCAAAGTTCTCAATCATTATATTGTAGATCTCAAACCAAGCTTTTAAACTTTTACGCTTGTCTTTATATATTTCCAAAGTTTTGTCCCATAAAACTTGTCTGTCCTCCACATTATTATAAACGTTTCGATATCAAAACTATCCATTGTAATTTATTAAAAAGTGACGCACGTGCACATTTTTACGCGGCCGGTAATGGAATGAAACAGTCAGGGAGGGGAAAGCGAGCACGCGTCGGCGGGCGGCGGCGGCGCGGTGGCGGGCTTCGCGCGACTCGTATCTACAGTGTAACGGTGCGGCGTCGGCGCGGCGACGGCGCGGTGACGGCATCGTGTGCACGAGCGCTTACACAGCCCGATTATTGGCGACTGTGTCTCGCCACCCTAAAAATTCAAAGCAATAAGATTTTTATAGCTACGGCAACTTCGTTCGCGAACTGTCACAATAATATAAGTCATTAGTTGACAGTTGACAGATAAAATACAAAGTCACATAACGTGAATCGTGATTCAGTCAGACACGATCATACGTATGACTGAAATGAACTATTTCAACTAGTACGAGTGCTGTTATTAAAAGTTATTATTTTGTTGACTAATGTCATTTGCCTGCTGAGAGTATGAACGACCCCAACTCATATGGATATCAGGAAAATGCGACAGAGCTGCCGATGGAGCAGCAGCGTCAGGCGGTGCTGCCGGTAAGGTTATTTGCTTGTGGATGATGTTGCCGGTCCGTGCTGTGCGTAACCGTGGACTTATTGGTTCAGTCGGAGTACAAGTTCACTACAGACGAGCTGCGCGTGCTGGGCGAATGCAACAAAGAGAGCTTCTTCCAACGATCCCTGCCTCTAGGCACCACGTTTGGTCTGGGAGCCTATTACGCTGCACAAAAAGGTTAGTAGCTGCTTACTATAAATATAGCTATAGTACAGTGTATAAATTCTTCAAATAAAATTTGGTTAAATGTGGTAGGTTGTGGACCTCAGAATGTAATACAAAGTAACCATTGCATAATATCTATCAGTAAGTTTATACTGTTATTTTTTGTATGGAAATCCTATTCTTGTATCCAGAAATAATATGTATGTGAGTCCAGCAAAAATATGTGCAATAAAAACTGATGACATGAAAGTTTTCTATTTGTAATTATGTTGGAAGGTAACCGGAGATGATAAAATGTAATTTTACTAAAATAATAATTATTTCTATTCGTTTTTTTTTAATATCTTTGCTTGGTATATTTGTGGTGATTTCTGATAAACTGAGATATTATCAGCACCTTTTGTATGCCTAGATCAGTGTGGATGTTTGAACCAAGATGTTTGAGGAAGAATTCAAACTATGTGACTCTTCTGATTTGTACCTATTGCTTACATAATTTGTATATTATTGGGAATTTAGATGGATTTACATTTGTTTGGGTTGCTATCTTTTTATTATAATAATTACCTTTTTTTTTTGAGGGTGGAAAATCATCCAATGACTTCTCCCGCCATGGGTGAGGCGGGAGGGAGTGTCAGACTCTTACGGACTAAAAACCACCCCATTCCTTCTCCTGCTTTGAGCCGGAGCCCCAGTAACCTTTTACGTTGTCCGCAGCTCCGGATCGGGCATCAGCCCTACTGGGCCCCATCTGTGGTGGTCTGGCTCTTTGAGGTTGTGGTCTGGTTGTGGTCGGGCGGCGAGCTACCCTTACTCGCCGTCCGCAGACCCGCACTTACGGTGGCCAGAGATCGTCACGCGATCCCCGACGCCCGGAGTGTCTTCTGCGGCGGCTGGGGCGTGAGGAGGATAGTTCCCTCACGCGCCCCGCCTCCTCCTTAGCTAGCATGACTGCTTCGCAGAAGGAGGAGACGGCGTCCCATTCCCCCTCGCTCCGCACCACGGCCTGAACTAAAGCCGGACGCGAGAGGTCACCGTCGCCGATCACATCCCTAAGGACACGGCGGTGCTCAGCCCATGCAGGGCACACTGCTACTGTATGCTCCACCGTGTCCTCTGGGTGGTCCTCGCTATAATAATTACCTACCTACCTTATTCTTTTTATTACAATAATTAGGTACATATTTTTATAACCTATGCACAATATTAATTATTTACATTATTAACTCTTATAGAAATACAAATTATAATATATTTTATTATGTGTACATGTTTGACCTTTTTTTTTTTTTTTTTTTTTTGAGGGGGGAAAATCATCCAATGACTTCTCCCGCCTTGGGCGAGGCGGGAGGGAGTGTCAGACTCTTACTGACTAAAAACCACCCCGTTCCTTCTCCTGCTTTGAGCCGGAGCCCCGGTAACCTTTTACGTTGTCCGCAGCTCCGGATCAGGCATCAGCCCTACTGGGCCCCATCTGTGGTGGTCTGGCTCTTTGAGGCGCGCGCGGAACGCGACGCGCCGTACGCACGGGTCTGGTTCTGGTCGGGCGGCGAGCTACCCTTGCTCGCCGTCCGCAGACCCGCACTTACGGTGGCCGGAGATCGTCACGCGATCCCCGACGCCCGGAGTGTCTTCTGCGGCGGCTGGGGCGTGAGGAGGATCGTTCCCTCACGCGCTCCGCCTCCTCCTTAGCTAGCATGACTGCTTCGCAGAAGGAGGAGACGGCGTCCCATTCCCTCTCGCTCCGCATCATGGCCTGAACCAAAGCCGGACGCGAGAGGTCACCGTCGCCGATCACATCCCTAAGGACACGGCGGTGCTCAGCCCATGCAGGGCACACCGCTACTGTATGCTCCACCGTGTCCTCCGGGTGATCCACGCAATGCCGACACCCGGGCGTTTCCTCCCGCCGAATCCGAAACAGGAACCTACCGAAACTTCCGTGTCCGGTAAGCACCTGCGTCAGGCGGTAGGTGAGGACGCCGTGACGCCTCTCTAGCCACTCCTCAAAGAGGGGACTTACCGCTGCTATAACAGCGAGCCCAGCCCTCGGTTGCGATAGTCGTTGCTTCCATTCCGCCATGAGATCGCGCCGGAGCTCATCCCGCCACGCACTAATCTGGCGCGGCAGTGGACTTTCGCCCCGGCGATGCGCCTCCGCACGTAAGCTATATACGTGCGCGAGCACTTTCGCCTCCAGATCCCACGGCGGTGATCCCGCAAGGAGGTTAGCCGCCTCCCCGGAGATCGTGCGGTATCCACGGATCATCCGAATGGCCATGACCCTCTGGGATGAAACCAGCGCACGAGCTGGTCGTCGCCGTAGATTTGGCGCCCACACCGGGGCCCCATAGAGGGCCATGGACCGCACAATCCCCGCGTACAACCTCCGGCAGGAGGCGTTTGGTCCCCCAGGTTGGGTAGGAGCCGCTTTAGGGCAGCCCCAGTCCGTTCCAACTTGGGAGCCAAACGTCGGAAATGTTCCTCGAATTTCCACCGACTGTCGAGGACGAGTCCCAGGTACTTCATCGTCACCTCGACGCCGATGGAAACCCCTCCTGCCATGATCTGGAACCCACCCGGAGGTGGCGCATTCCCGCGTAGAAGCACATGGCCTCGGACTTATGAAGCGCCACCTCGAGTCCCAGCTGCCGGATCCTTTCAACGACTATCGCAACCGCTCTCATCATCAGGTCGGCCGCCGCCTGGTGCGACCTCCCGTGTGCTAGTACCAGCGTATCGTCAGCGTAGCAAACCACGCTGACGCCGCTCGGGAGGTCGGTGCGCAGCACCCAGTCGTAGCCTATGTTCCACAGGAGCGGTCCCAGGACCGATCCCTGTGGAACACCGCGCGACATCTCTCGCCGGTTCCACTCACCTCGGTGACCGGGGTAGATGACGGATCTGTCCGTCAGATAAGCCTCGACTATACGACGGAGATAGGTAGGCACCCGATGATATCGTAGTGCCTCCAAAATGCAGCTCCAGGGCAGAGAGTTAAAGGCGTTGGCGATGTCCAAAGACACCGCCACGACGACTCTACCCCTGGACACTGCAGACCCCGTCGTAAGGTCCCTCACGCGCATGATGGCGTCCACCGTGGAGCGCCCTCTGCGGAAGCCGAACTGGCCGTCCGCACCGGCCCTGTTCCCGTCAGGTGCGCGACGAGGCGGTTTGAAATTATTCTTTCAAATAGTTTTCCCACCTCGTCGAGTAGCACGATGGGCCGGTACGCGGACGGAGAGTCCGCAGGGCGCCCTGGCTTCTTCACGAGGACCAGTTTACCCGCCTTCCATGATAGCGGGAACTGGCCCCTCTCCAAACATGCGCTGAAAAGACCAATTAGTCGAGGCCTGAGAGTCTCCGAAGCCAGGACCCAAGCCTTGCCAGGCAAGGTCGGGTCCCGGGGCGGTGTTCTTGGCGCCCATCCGGCGCACCGCCACTCTCAGCTCTGCCTCGGTCACTTCTGGTGCTGTGTTGTCGTCGTCGTCGCTGTGGCCCGCATCGGGCACCGCAGGGGGCGGAGTCATGCACGGAGGGATGTAGCCCCTCTGTGATTGGGGGAACAAGGTGGTGACCACCTCCTCTACAACCTCTGGCCGGAGACTCTGTGTCAGCGGGGGAGCCTGTGTGCGGAGCTTGTCACGCACCATTAGGTAGGGGCGTCCCCACGGGTCTCTGTCCAGAGTCTCCAGCATCTCCTGGCGGGCCTGGTTTTTGGCCCGCCGGATTTCCGTTTTTAGGGCGACTTTCGCCGCCTTGTACCCCTCATATAACTCCGCCTCTCTAGCTTCCGCGTCTGGAGGACGGATACGAAGCCTGCGGTGCCTTGTGTACTGGCGTCGCGCAGCAACGCACGCACTGCGCAGAGCAGCCAGCTCTTGCGACCACCAGTACATCTGGCGCTTCCGCTGTCCTGGACGGACCCGGGGCATCGCCACGTCACAAATCCTGTACATGGCGTCCTGGAGCCACCGTGCCTCCTCGTTAATGTCGGCAGGCCTGTCCGGTGGTATCACCCAGGCCTGCAGGATGGCGGCTTCCAGGAATAGCTCCCGGTCCAGTTGCCTCAGCGCCCAACGCGGGCCACATGGGGCCTGTCTGACCGGTGGGTCCGCGGACTCAGCGGAAACATCGAACCGGATGTACCGGTGATCGGAATATGTCTCCACTTCCTCCATGACACACCAGTCGACGACACGCGGTGACAGAGCAGGGCTCGCGAACGAAATATCCACAACCGATTCACCCTGCATCCGCACACACGTGGGGACAGAACCCCGGTTCAGGACGACTAGGCCTGTCTCCAGAGCCCAGTCTTCCACCATCCTACCCCGCGTGTCAGTGATCCGGGAACCCCAAGCCAGATTCTTGGCATTGAAGTCCCCGAGGACAAGCACGGGGAGGGAACGGAACCCGACGACGACGTCAACCAACTCCCTCAGGGAGTTGTGGAACTCGGCGAGAGTTCGGTTCGGAGAGAAATACACGCCCACCACAGCGATCTCTCCGAACCGTGCTGCGACACAACCCCGGCCTCTTTGAGCACCCTCAAGAGTCGGGGTACCGGCGGCGGCCGACGAGATGATGGTCACCGAGCCATCGAAGTCCGCCACCCAGTGATCCCTGGGCGGGACGAAATAGGGCTCGGAGACCACGGCGATATTAATCGACCACTGCGCCATGCTCTGGAGTAGTAGGTCCTGAGCGGCAGCGCAGTGGTTGATGTTCGCCTGGAGGAGGCGTAATGAAGTCACTATTGACAATCCATCACGACCTCCTCGGCGGCATTACAGCCGGCAGCGGCCGCGGCGACAGCAGCAGTAGGGGAAGCGGTTGCTACTGCAGTGGCGGCGACGGGAACGACGGGGGTGGCGGAGGGCCTAGCCTTGAGCCTGGTTTTGGCAGGAGGGGAGCAGATTCTGCTCCCGGCCCGGTGATTGGCCGGCTTACCAACTGTCGCGCATGCTTGACAGTGTAGCGGGGCGGAGCACGAGCCGGCCCTGTGACCGGGCTGACCGCAGCGGAAGCAGCAGTCACTGCGGTCCACCTCTGAGGTGCACTTAACGCTCACGTGGTGACCCACGTGGCAGCGGTAACACCTCATAGGCCGAGGCTCGAGCAGTTTGACCTGCGCCGAGACCCAGCCCACCAGGAGCCTTCGACCCTCCTTTATTTTCTTGGCTGCTAAGACGGGGCAGCTCACAGCAACCGTTCGCAACCCCGAATTGTCTGCACGGATGGTGCCTGCCTTCACCTGGTCTGCAGGGCACCCTCCCGTACATGTTTGACCTAAAAAGTAAATCTTATTTTAGAAAATAGTTACTAAGGTTTATGAAGTTAATAATGAATGCAATATCCTATCCAGGTGGTTTATGACTCCTGCTTCTCATGCATGTGTTATAATGTACTTTCTAACATTATTTTGACGCCATTGGCAAATAGTGAACGAAAATGTCTAGAGAAAACCTGGGATTAGCCCAGGTTTTCTCTAGTAAGTAGTAATTTCTAATTGTAAGTTTGCCAACCCGCATTGATCAATCATCAAACATCTTCAGCTTCTCTGTATGGGTAGAGGCCTTTGGTTGGCAGTGGCCACTTATAGGCTGTTGATATGATACACCAGTTAAATATTATTATGAATTAAGAATGTAATTCGTATGAACTATCTGTCATATTTGAGGGTAGCAAAACAGACACATATACTTTAAAAATTCTTTACATTTCAGGTCAAGAAATTATCCTACCAAAATAAAAATATTAAATGATAAATGATATTTATTTTTGCAAAGTTACAATGTAACTCTTTTACACATTAATCTCTTAAATAACTATATGAGGCCGGCCGGGCCGGATAAGTAAACTGTCACTGTATTTTGTTTCACATAAACACTAGTTTTAGAGCAGGAATTCTGATCCTTTTTCTGGTCAAGGACAACTTTTATAATTCTTTTTAAGTTACAGACGGTATATGTATATATGGTCCCACACTGACTTTTTCAGTCACTCATAAAAATAATAACTTTTGGATTAACTTTGAAATTATGTAATTGCTCCTCTCATTTATCTCAAGCCATCCTTCTCACTGGTCCATGGACCACCAGTGGGGACCACGGTTTTTGATGGTACAAACAATAATAGTAATGAAACTCTGCAAAAAACATTAATGTTATACCAATATTATGTTATGAAATGTAAGTGAGGAATGGAATACACAACTTGAACTAACTGACCAATAACTTTTTGTTACGTAACCATTTCTTACTGTTCAGTTTACATTAATTTACCAATGACAATTTCATTATTGCAGGCTACCTTAAGCCCAACCCCCGGTTCGGGCCATTCCCGAAAGTGACGCTGGCAGTAGTGATCGGCTACTTTATCGGTAAAATGTCCTACCAGCAGGCGTGCGCCGAGAAGCTCATGGCACTTCCCGGCAGCTACATCGGCCAGCTGCTGCGAGAACGGAAAAGTGGAAAAGTTATAGGAGGCAGGTAAGTGCCACCCACTACTGACAACCCATTTTAAAATATGCAACTTTATAGTTAAATGAGTTACTTATTATTTATGATACGTTGTGTTTCTGTGCGCGGCTTCACACGCGGTTTATTAAAGGGTAGAGTTAGAAAGAAAAATTGACGAATTTTTGTTAGTCACAAATAGTCCGCATACTATTTTTTAGCCTTGACTGTTGTGGAATTCTCCTTAGAAACTTCCGTCCTCCTTTTTAAAGAAGTGGATGGTTAGAAAAACACTCTCCATCCCTTTAACTATCCTCACAACTTAACTTTCGCATTTATATGTAACTAGCTGACCCGGCCAACTACGTACTGTCTCAAACGAGTGACGATGGGTAGCTAAAGTATTATAATCTGTATTGTATAATAAGTAACCTTAATATCGTTTGTTGTTCCAGTCGAACCACAGTGGGCACTCAACCACCAGGCTCGACGATGTTCGGCGCAAACCCGGGCGACATATACTCGGACGCGGGCCCCGGCAGATCGCTCGACCTGGATACAGAGCGTCCTTTGTTCAACGACGACTCCTACCATCCTGGCTCCTCGGGTAACTACATATATTTTGTATAGCTTACTCCCAAGCAGTTTCACCCACAACTCGGCTCCTATATTAATTTGTTCTCGCATTACAACTGCTGCCTCGCTGGTCTAGTGGTTGGAAGTACGACTGCTGTGTCTGGACTCTCGGGTTCCCGGGTTCGGCAAAGTATTACTGGGCTAACTTCGGTTTTTCGAAAATTTTTCAGTAGTAGTACAGAATCTGGAATTGTGTCCAGTATATGGCAACTAGCTCACACCCTATTACATGGGACTTAAAACACAAATGGTGCCATGCTCCTAAAAAAATACGTTATCGTTTTATACTAACGTTGACTGGTTTTCTCGCCCGCAGCACCTGTCCCGGCGCCGGAGGTCGCCCCCAGAAATCCAAGCCTTTCCTACGACGACTTACGTCGTAAAAATAGAGATGACTACCAAGGTGCCAAACAGGACCCATACAGGTAAATATTGCAATAGTTAATAATATTAGTTAAGAAACCTGTTCTATTGTCAGTTCAACCGATTTTAAATTCTATTCTGTAAGCATAAGGATGGTATTAAAACAAAAAGTTATAAAAGGTTGTGCGGCCAGTAAAAAAGGTTGTCTATAGTCGTCACAAAATAAGAGGTCAACTCTGACATTTGACATAGACTGACTATGTACTGCAAAAACGGCCTCGGAAAATTGAATAAAAAAATTCGTTACTACATTATTCATACACTTTCATAAATATATAATTTAGACATCTTTATCTTTACATAATAGAAAATGTATTTAAATAAGACGAATTATTCAGAGAATAATGTACTAGGCCGTCATTACAATTTCATATCTTTTGTAATTATAAATATATTATGAAAAATTTCAAAATAGAATCATAATTATATGTTTTTGGTATAATTTAACATACGTTTGATCTTTGGTATTGTGGATAATGCTTTGGTTCTCTCATTTTATAAATAAATTATTTGATTTGAATGCACTACGCAGTCTCCCACTATTTCGGAAGTTCTTGAGATATTCTTATAATATTTTCTGATCCGATGATTACAAAATCTAGTTATTTTAACTCGATATGACTTAGGAATCGATTATAAACAGTAACTAATCTAATTTTCTTATTTACCTCTCTACTACTGCTACATGGCAACTGTCAGAGTTGACCTCTTATTTTGTGACGACTATAATGCTATATTTTGAACGAAGTACAGACACTCCTGTCCATATACTTGCCCACTATTGTTGTACATAACTTGTGCATACAGGAAAAAGGCGGGCTAAGCCGTTGCTGAGAAGCAATCTGTAGTGACTCTGAGAGATTGAGAGAATTGGCATGCGCTACGCTAAAACAATGTAACATACATACATCTATTTTATGCTTAGTTAAACTCCATAACATCGTATTTAATGACGATTTGCCACCAGATTTAGTTAGCACCGATGATAATATAGTATATTGCTCTCACTAATAGCATCCTATCATTATCTTACTTATTGTGTAAATATATTATGTAAATTTTTACTCCGTCTTATTCCAAAACTAGTAACTCCTGCGCGATGTCACCCCTTTCTCGATCCCTATTTATCGCAGCGTGACGTTTGATAGCATTCTTACAGAAAAATAACTCTTACTGAAAATCTTGTAAAGACTGTTTTCGTTCTATTAATAATGTTAGGTAAACTAATGTCCAATAGCTATATTTTCATCTCTGCGGTAGGCTCTTTAGCTGTAATCTAAGTGTAATCACCAGATCAAAAAACTTAACAATATCTCAAGAACTTCCGAACTAGCGTGACTACTCATTCAATATGACAAAAAGGTTTATTCAAAGAATTTAATTCAAACGTATAATTTAAACATATTATTTTTACATTATAGAAATTTATTTTGGAAAAAGACGGTTATGCAGCATATTTAATTTTATATGAATAATTATTTACTTCATTTTATTCAAGTGTAAATTGGTACAGTATACTTAGTTGTTATTTTGTTTGAATCAGTAGTAATTTTGTGAGTTGTAGTGCACACAAATATATAGCCTACAGTAATGGTGCGACTGTCGTTTGTTGCAGGACCGAGCTAGGTGCGCCACCGCCCGTGCAGCGCAAGCGCCCCGAGCCCCCGGTGCTGGCGCCGCCCGTGCCGACTAACAAGTACGGTGACGTCATGGAGTAACGTTGCGTCGCTCGTCCACGTCTTGTCATTGCGTAGTTACGAGTCCACAGCGCGTCATTCGTTCGTAAACCGTGATATATTGTGCGCTTACAAAGCCTTGAGATAGATGGTGCTCCGGTACCATTGCACTGTAAAGGCCCCTATAGTCGTTTTACATTGATGGGTATCGTAATGACGTTTGATATTTGAATAGAAGTTTCAATAGAGATGTGGTGATAAAATCGTGTGAATTATCTAACCGATAAAATCCACATACAAGATAAATCGATTAGGAGCACAATGAAACGATTTATTTTCAAAATTAACATATACAGGCATTTCAGTGGCTACTGACCACCTTGCTCATAACGCGTAGGTCCATCTTGGTCACAATTACACCGGCACACAATGTCATTACAATAACCATCAGAGAATAAAAAGACTATAGCATGCATAGTTACGTCAGTTAAACAAGCGTACTTTTTCATAATGTACAAAACTGTTTTAATTGACAATGGAAAATAATAGTTGAGTTTTATAATACGTTGTTTTATTTTAACTGCACAAAATACCTTTTTGTGGCATAAGGTCCTCGTTCATTGGACCCACCCGACCTGACTACTCGTTGCGAGCACCGCCTCAACTACTCGTTGTCGACATGCGGTCCAAAGGTGAACGGCGCGTGGTCAACGAGTTAACGTCGGGTGGTCAACTAATAATCGATGTGCAGTCAAGGAGTGAATATCGTTGGTTCTTAAATTTTAGAGTATAGTCATTTGTTTTTTGTTCTGCGATTATGTCGAATCATTCGCTGGCCACCCGTCGTCCACCCGTGGTCAACGCGGCGAGTAAGGCGATCGACAGTTGATTTTGTGAGCGTATAGAAGTTCATATGAGGAATACTAACCACTTAAGGTGAGGCGATGCTAGTCAGATGCAGGGTGGCTATAATATGAGTTGACTTTTATATACCAAACCCACAATTCTGTTCACTGTACTTCACCTTCAAAATCGAACTCAAATGTGTAGCTCATAATAATAAACAGTAATTAGCAATCACAGGTAAGCAAAGGTAAATAAAACACAGCGTATATGAATGAAACAATATATCCAAATACTTTATAATAAAATTAACTTAATAACAATAAACTCGATATTGCAACTAACAGATACATAATAAAACTCGTAATTGCATTTATGTTGAGCCGTAAACAAATGTCGAGTAAGACGTGTTGTACTTCCAACGAATTCATTACATCTAGTGTCTACAGGGGTATGGAACGGTCACAGCTGAGTTAAAGGCCCCTAAATAAAAAATACTTTTAAAAAGCCTAGTATCAAATTCCAACATAATATATTTTGATTTTAACACAGTTAAATAATAATATATTATAACAAAAAGAAATAGAAGCAAACACAACATTCAATATAAAAGTTTTCTGTACATATTTGTATACGCATCACTCAAAATCTACGGCAATATCGGATGCAGTCATAATTTTGTATAGGGTAACTTAAAGTATGGCCGAAACAAAAATACTTGTTTCTGAATTACACATTAAAAAAAACTGTGCATTTAAATTTGGAATCGTAAGACGCTGCACGAATGGCTTACCTGGAACTAAACTGGTCTATGATACAAAATAAACATTTTCTGTTATCAAACGAAGTCACTATGTACTTATGAATGTATGTTATGTTGCTATATACGTTTTTAAACTGATATGGTCACTAACACATTAGAACTTAAGACGACATATTTACCATGTTTATTTATGTAAAAGAGAGTAGACTAGAAAGACGGTAGACCGATTTGTCTGATCTTGAACACCCTCCCGCATTTACTCCAGTTCATCCGTGATCTTGACGCTTGCATCATCATAAATAAACATGGTAAATACCCCGTCTTAAGATCTAATATTAGCTTTATGTTACTTTTAAACATTTATACAAAAGTTAAATGCATAATTTGATTTAGACCACTTTTGTTCGGATTCATTTTTTGTTTTTAAGTACAAACATGCTCATAGATGGATTTAGCCAAAGCATTAACTTCAATTAATCGTAAATTATATAGGCACTTTTTAAACGTCAAATTAAATTGTCCGTCAGTCTGTCTGTCAGTGAAGGCTCGTTCCAAAGTATAGCTTTAATTGTAGCCACTTTAGTTCCAGTCTAGCCAAATGTAGACACTTTGTTTCCAGTTATCGACACTGAGCACTTATATTGGGCATGTGTTAAGTGGAAGCAACTGGGCACACGTACTGTGTGCTTAATATAATTCTATTGTGTCTGACACCAGATTCAAACTAGTCCACGTTTGTGCATTGCCTTAATTAGATATATCTGGACACAAGGGGGAGTGACAGTATTTTATTTTACTCGTTTTGACCACAGAAATAATCAAATATGTAATCAATTTGCTCGCAATACTTCAAGTATTCAATTCACTAAAGATTTTAGAAATATGATTTTTAAATTGGGTTTCCTCAGTCAACAATTAATTATTTTCGACTTGTCAATACAATAAAATATTATAAAAAATAATCACACTTTGATTAATAGATTTGATAATCTACTTAATTTTCGAACTTTATAGAAATAAGTGATTGATTTAAAAATCTGATGACTTCAAAACTCACTGTTATTTCATAGAAAAGATCGTTTCTAATGTTTCCAAAAAAGTATTGAATTGGACTAATAGGAAACTACCATATTACATTTGGTTATAAAAATATGTACTTAAATGAAATACCTATATTGCACACCAGCTCCCATTGTAGATACATTGTATGTACATTATATGGGCTAATTAATTATTAAAATACATGGATAGAAATTACAAAAATTCAGGCAAATCGATTAAAGTTGATGTTTTAATAGCAAGCATTGAGTACGATGTGAAGGCGGTGGCTATTATTACAATAACTACTTAGTCCAATTATTTACTAGTCAGTACACTTAGTACGAGTTTACGAAATGAGAGCGCGTTCGGCACTCTGATTGGTTGATTCATTCGCGCCGGCCAATCAGAGCGCCGAACGCGCTCTCGTTTCGTTTTAATTCAACGTAAAGTAAACTCGTACTAAGGGTGTAGTTGATTCACTAGAGTCTGGAGCGAGTGCTGTAATTCTATTATTTATTTAAAAAAGCTGAATGATAACTGCAAGATAAGTATTAAGTTATATTGCCGACACCCGACATCTCGTCACTGGCGTGTGACGGTCACAGTAGAGGACAGCACTACACGTCACCTCCGGAACGTGGTACAACTACTTATCTAACTTAACTATAAACCTTTTTACATTTTCCCAGAAATATACTATAAGTAAATCAAAAATATTACATACATCGTATAGATGTATAGTATAATATTATTACTCGTTATTGGTATAATATTTCTCAATAAATATTTCCCCGTAATTTTTAATGATTACGTACTACTCAACGTCGCAGCGACGCTTCTACACGCTACTCCCTACAATATGCATAACTAGATAATGACTCATAGAAAAAAGTGTTAGTATTATGTGGCTAAGTATAACTTACTGGACTACTATTCATATACACCCACTAGTAATAATAATTCATAATTTTATGTAAATTCTTTTTGTTACTAACCATTAACGTGCTTGGCGAGCGTGATGCCCGCTGTCTCGGTGAAGTACACTGTACAGTGCACCTAGCCCTAACACATCGGCTAACGACAACTTATCATAAGGCTTGTATAATATTTACCTCAATTCATGTGTAAATAAATATTAAACATTTTGTCGATGTTAACCGAGCCGACCGATTTGTACAATAAGGTCACTTGCTGAAAGTATGGCTTTCGCAGATGTCGTCTGGTTTGACCGCGGTGCGCGGTGTGAGGTGTCCCACCGTTCGTAATGTATCGTTATACATTCTACGAACAATAAAACTTTAGATGCGTATATTATAAAGGCAGGAAGTGTACACTCAGTACATTGCCCGCACCGCTAACCAGTTAATTAATTCACTGTCTGTCATTGTCACCACAAGTGTTCGCACGCAACAGATGCTGTTGCCACTATCCTTATTTAAAACATTCTAAGATCTTTCATTGAAGACCACGAAATTCTGTTACGTTATTTTTGTTGTCGCACTCTGTTGAATGGGTAGAAAACAATATTGCATACAATACATATAGGTACACCAGGTACATACTAAGTCGTTAAATGTATTCACAATTATTTGAATTTAAACAGTATATTGCATTAAGTAAATATAATATACAATTAAGAGAAGGGTAATATAAATCTTGGGAGGTTTCCTACCCATATTGCAAAGAATTCGCATTGAATTCATTAATTCGCAGTGTATAATGAGACAATACATCCATAGGTACAATAAGAATATTTTCAACGTGCCATTACACTTACTTGTACTTCAATAATATAACGAAACGCATCATTTTATCAATCTTGATGGCTTCGAGTTTCCAATATTAAGAGGATGAGCAACAATAAATTAAGATACTGACCATCACAGCAATGAGCCACCGAGCTCTGTAGCTCTGCTCTAGGGCAGGGGCCACGGTAGGCCGGAGAAGTTGACGGGCCCACCGAGGCCAGCGTCGGCCTCCAGCAGGCTCATGATGACGGCCATGGCCGCCTCCCCGTTGCCGTCGAGGCCGAGCGGGGGCAGCGGTGGCGAGGTGGGCGGGGGCGAGGACGCGGTCGGCGCGGCGCCGGCGGGCGGCGGCGAGCCCTCGGCCGCGGCGCTCAGCGGCACGTTGTTGCGCACCTGGCTGTAGCCCGAGATGTCCACGCCCAGGATGTTGTCCACTAGCGACGCCTGCTCGTACAGGACGTTGGCTTTTAGTGGCCACTGTTTCAAGGGGCTCACATCAACATAGATTGGTGTTTAACATAATGCTTTTTATTACATAATACATATTCCTTGGCGGGATTATTTGGCTACCCTCTGAGACAGACGTGAAGTTTTGTATATGCATCACGTACATATGAATGACTAGTCACTGTAAGCCAGTGTAATATCCCATTAATCATTGTGATTGTTATACACGACAAAATGAGTACAAATACGACATATCGTCATATAGAATCTAAATAGAAACAGAGTAGTAGTGTGAACTCCCGTATTATTCGGTATTAATATTAGCGAGTAAAAATAAATGGCATGACATACGTTCTGGTTGAATACGGCGTCCTGCAGCAGGTCGGCCGGCAGGTCCGGCGAGAACTCGGAGGAGGAGCGGCGCAGTGCCTCCTCGGCGATGGCGCTGCCGATCTTATGGCTCTCGACCTGAGACTCGATGAGCCGCTGCATCTCCACGTCGGCTTCTGAAACCGCACTAGCTACAAGTGGCGCCCCGGCCGACTGCGCCACCTCCCCTGCACACACGTACACACACACGTGTTACACGCGTGGCACGCGCACACTCCATACTTCTCTTACACTCGTCATTCACTCGTCAACAAGCACAACAGTTACAGGACTCCTGATGGTAACTCAAAATATATGTATGTTAGTATGCTTTTAAAACAAATCATTTATCTATATATTCTTTATACAATCTCTACCAGATTTCAGGTCATGACTCATTATACAAGCACCGTAACAACACCTTTCTATCCCAACTATTTTTTGTACAAATAACTCTGAGTCCAGAAAGTCCATTGGGTGATGTTGGGCCCACCTCTCAATATCGTGCCGACACCTATCCACCACATTCCTGTACCTATTCACCCCTCGATTTCTATTCACCCTGTTTCACCGATACCATTCTATAGATAGGCATTATTATATCCAACGGCATAACACATGTAGCTATTGAAGAGTGGGCTCCAACTACATACATTGTTGAGTGCCACGTATATCAGCGGTGATTCACAGTCATCGTCCCCTTGAATGGAAATGAGAGAGTCTACTAGTATCGCCCTAATACAGTACGATATCTCGCGAGCTGTGGAGTACTCACTCTGTTTGTAGATGTCGTAGGAGGAGTGCGCGGCGTCCGCGTGCGCGCCGCCGTGCGCCTCCGACACGATCGTGTTGTTGGCCACCAGACACTCCACGTCCTTGGTCCAGGGGTTCCTACACACATCACGTTGTAAAAACATTTTTACAAGACATATATTCATTGTACTACAGCATTTACAGCCAAAGATTAATGTGCTGAACTAATTTATTATTGTATCTAACACTTTTGATACACCAGTACTCTTAATATGAGTTTGTTTTACTTTTGAAGTAATCGTAACGAGAACGCGTTGGGCGCTTTGATTGCCCGACTCGAATAAACCAGCCAATCAGAACGCGTGTCTGTCATATTAAGGGTACTGCTTAACTTTTCAATTATTATTTATTTTATTTTATTTTCAGCCATGGTCGTCCCACTGCAGGGCAAAGGCCTCCCTACCCTCTTTCCACTCGTCTCTATGCAGAGCTTTCTGTGGCCAATGTTCAAAAGGATTGAACATTTCAATAAATAAGGAATTTACTGGTAGCATTAAGCCAGATGAGCTCATTGTACTGACTTGAAGGGTTTGAAGTGTGTCTGCAGGCGCGCGAAGGTGCCGTCCTTCTTGCGGAAGGAATAGGGCGGCGTCTGCAGCGGGTCGCGGCGCAGCAGTGACGTCTTGTGCGTGCGCGCCACCGCGCTCAGCTCCGGCCCGCTCACGTACTCGTACAGACTCGTGCCCAGCAGTTCCTGCGGCAGGAACCCCAGTGCCAGCGTCACCCTGCAATCACCACACGACCGTGAACAATACCGTGTCTGCCTACTATAGGGTATTATCCTACTAGTCAAATTCAATACTTTTATCGAAATGTCAAAAACATTACTTTTCTATGAATTTTGTATGACATTGCAAATTATGACGTCATAATTTTTTTGCGTCAAATAGCATACTTATTACGCAAAAAATTGCAAGAAAAATTAAATAAATAAGTATATCGTCTATATATAATGAATGAATGAAAATACGATTATTTTGGGATAATTTATTATATTGAAATATCAAAATAATTTATTTTTGACCTAGGAAACTACCCAATTGCAACGTGTGTGTCGTGTATACGTGCCTCTGGTCGACGAAGAGGAATTTGCCATCGGGTGCGTGCCGCGAGACGTACTGCAGCTGGCGCGTGGGCGGCGGTGGACAGACGAAGGCGGTGGCGGCGGGCGCCAGGTCGGGCAGCGCGCGCCCCACCGCCACCAGGCACGACATGTTGCACTGCTCGCCGTCGTCCGACACCTCGGCCGAGCTGGCGCCACCCCCGCCGCCCCCGCCACCGCCACCACCCTCAGACATCTCCGCCGGGGCCCACGACTTCAGGTAGCCTGCACAATTTACAAAACGTAATCATCAAGGTGTTGACCCCCAACGGAGGTTTTGGTATAGATGCACCATGGCTATATGCACACTTATTATTTTGAGGGGGAAAATCATCATCTACACACGTCTACATTCCGGGCATGAGGGAGTATCAGACTTTAACCAAAAAAATCTATTAAAACCGTAAAATTTATTCCATTCCAACTTTTGTTTCAAGCCGGAGCCACGGCAACATATAGCGAGTAAAAAATCACCTGTAAACTAACCCGGTATTGGTACCAGGGCCCGGTCGCTCTACAGTAGCGGGTGCTCGAGTGGGGAGAATTCATTTATGATGTAAATATAAGAATGTAATATATTACCGGTGCACTGGACAACGCAGTACTTCTTCTCATTGGACTTCTTGCGCAGCTTGGCGGTGGGCTCGGCCTCCTCCTTGATGGGCACGGACTCGGGCGGCGGCGCCTCGGCCGACGCCTTGCACTTGATGCGGCAGAAGAAGGAGCGGCGCGCGCCCGGGCACAGCCGCGACGCGCCCGCCTGCACGTCCGCCTTCACCGGCAGCATGGCTACACAACCACACACCGTACACCACCCGTCACACATAGTTTCACTAGGTAACAGTTAATACAGCTTTCCGCTCAAGGCTTCGTCCGTGGTCAATATCCTAACATACTAACGCCCGAATACTGAAATGCTACACAATTTTAAGTTGTACTTAAATATCGTGCTATCTCTGTCATTTTATAAAGAATTCATAGCGACAGAACTAGTTTTGAGAGCGTCTTAAAATTGAGAAGCGTTTGAGTATTCGGGCATAAACCTTTTTTTACTTTATTGCATATTTATGAAAGAAGAAATCATTCAATTAATGTTCATATCAGGTACTGGGACCTATTTCTACTTATCACATAGTAGCCCTTTATCGCAAGCAATGTTTATTAGAAGAAATATTGGGAGTGGACACTCACTCTTAGCATCGATGAGTCGCTCCCGGGGGCTGAGGTCGGAGGAGGACAGTTGCTCCTTCACCTTGGCCACGTCCTTGGGGTGCAGGATGTCGAACAGGCTCTGGCCAAGCAGCTCTGTCTGTGGACAACATTACCTCACCGTTATTCGCACCACTCACAACTTTGTACTACCGTGTGTTACCAATGAAATGAGTCTGTATCCGTCATCTCTTTCTTATAAAGAACTAGATTTACGTGCAAACCCCCCTAAAGTTTTGTTCGAAATACCAATGTAAACTACTGTTAAATCTGCGGAAAATCCTACAAAGCGCGCACATAATAAACTGGTTGTGATACTCGTACAATTAATCACGATTTTTTATTAGTTGGCGATGGTCGATTAATCGAAAACAATGATTGAATTTAAACGATTCTGGGTTTTTGCTTTGTACATTTTTGGGAATTCTTTCTTATGTACAATGTACATAACAGCTATCTAGATATTGAGAAATAGTTCCTTACTAAATAAATAGAATTACATTTTTTTAAATGAATATACATAATTTTAAATTGCTATTATGTCAGATTACATTTTTATAACAAGTTTGTAACGAGTTGCGGTTTACCACAACGCCAAGGACAGCGCAAGCAATAACAAAATTGCAGTTGTCCGACAATAATGCAAAGTGATCGCTTGACGTCAGCGGATAGTAATTAGAGGAGGAAGCGTAGCAGATGATAGCTAATTACGTACGAGGAAACATCATACACACTGTAATATTTAGCAATATTATGTAAATACAATATGCACACGTAATAGCACTCAAGTGACAAAAAAAAACGTTAAGAGCCAGCGATGATTATCCGTATCTAACTATCTATATAATAAATATGCAATGCATTGAAGTACAAATTAAACATTTGCGAGCGCATTGTATGAACAGGGAACACATGAACAAATCGGGAGTATCGCACAATGAACGCATGCAGACGCTGAGCGGACACGCAGTGTGTGGGACCAACCTGGTCGTAGTGCAGCATCTGCTTGACGGACGCGGAGACGTAGAGCAGGCGGCCGCGGTCGCAGCCCACCACTAGTAGGAAGGAGTCATGGGCCGCGTGGAGGATCAGCTGGTTGAGTTCACGCTCGGATAGGAAGGCGGGCCGCGGCCGCGCCGTCAGTGGGCAGGCGGACAGCGCGCCGCGCACCGAGCGCAGGTGCTGCACCGCCATGCGCAGCACCGTCAGCTTGTCCAACTTGCGCGCCATAGCGCCGCACATCGGGATCATGGCGCTCAGCTCCGATATGTACGTGTTCATCTTGTCGCGCCGCCGCTTTTCGATCTCGCTGTGGTTTTGTCTGCAACGTGCAACGACCAACATAATGTAGTACTTATACTAATACTAATAATGCTGGAGCTGTGAACTGCAATGAAGCTCTTAACTTACTTCTTGTCAGGCAGCGTGCGACTGGATCGCGCATCGTCACCGCCGTCATCGTCATACGCGCTGCCCGTACCGCTGTAAAGAAAAACCATATAATATTTATTCGCATTCGATCGATATCAGATCCCCGCGATAGTATAAAGGAACCCGGCAGGCGAGTACATCAATAAACAATTTACACGTTATTGAGAAAGTTACAGTAAGTTAGGCGGAAATACGAGACTTTCCGTAATGTGACCAAAATTAAATACCCTTTCCTTTCCTAATTATTGCTACAGATTAGTACAGATGTGTTGACTACTCGGCGAAGCTGACAAATTTAATAAGAACCGGACACTTTCGTAGTCGCCAATTAGTCCGCCTACAGTGTACGTATTCTTAGAAAAAAGAAATATTGTGTGTCCAAGTAATTATTTCAGATGATCGCGTTATTTGATAAGGTACTACTACACGAGTGTTATAGTACCTATGTATTTTATAATATGAAGTATGCTCAGATTTAAGACTAATCTGTCATTATTCCTTGTCGACACGGCACTTACTCTAATTGACTTTATTCATAACTAGCGGGCCCGGCAAACATCGTACCGACTCAACAATTTATTTCTCACCAAAAATTTTTCAAGACCAAAATTTACTAAATCGGTCCAGCCGTTCTCGAGTTTTAGCGAGACAAACGAACAGCAATCGATTTTAATTAATGTTAAAGATAGATAGAGATAATATCGACGGGCGAAGTACGTAAACATCACTTAAATAAATCGGTGTACAACAAAATAAGGTCGGGTCTCGGGTCACAAGTGACTTCACTGTGACTAATCGTACTATTCGAAGAGTGTGGCCGGCGGGCCCATGGGACAACAACTTTGATTACACACTGTATTAACTCCACAAATTTGGCTACTTAAATTGTCATCGTAACTTAAACGATCACAGATCCCCCTGTGGGCATAAGGGTACACAGAGCAGACTAGGGGCCCTGCACAGCCCCTGGGCTGTATGTAAGTAGTTTGCTAACTACTTACTTACTTACTATAAACAACAATACCTACTCATAACCTGGCATCATCACCAGAGTGTGATATATTTGCATCAAACTGAAAGACTGTCTCTAAACAATGCATGCAGTTGTGTGATTAGTAAGTTATTTTTTTCCTTTACTGTTTCTCCTTTTTGTATTCGTTTTATTTGTACTATTTATCTTTTATGGTTTTATTATTTTGTGTCGAATTTAATTTAGTACCGTATATTAAATGTATAACGCTTTGGTTTGATGAATGTAATGTCATACTATTTTACTTTAAATAAATAAATAATAAACACGTTCATAAAACTTTCATTGAACATTTTGAGAAGGAAAATGTGCACGTACTGCGCTACTGTAGTGTGGGTAACAGTATGTTTGGTCACGTGGGCAGCGAACGCTTTCCTAGAGTACGTAGGGCCTTCATACTCGTGTAACGAACGGAGTGGTACATTCAACACTTTTTTGTCACAGGTGCTTTTTCCACGGCTCGCCTGTAGCTAGGCAACGTCGCGGCCCGCGTGCCCGTGCCCCCGGGTACTGAAGTACCCGCGATCCCGTGCTCGCGTGCCCGGTTAATTGGATGTATTGTTACCAACTCAAAGGGTAACTTTCTAATTTGTGTGGGTTCGCGAAAGACAGAATTTAAAAAATTATAGGTTATTACGTAATGCCGAGTAAAGTCAATATTTTAAGGGTCATTTCTGTTTACGTTTTAGTCGTTTGAAGGACTTGAGTTGAGCGTGAATTAAGTTTCCGCATAGTAACAGTTTGCGGAGAAAATTTTTCTTCCGGGTTTTAATACTCGTAGTTTTCAGTTCACAATCAGTACATACGTTTTATTTATCTAATCTATACGTGAAGGCTTATTATTTTCTAAATGGGCGGTCCATAATGACAGGCAGAAATTACTTCTCAATTGTTTTGTTTACAACATAAAAACCTCTGTAGATGCGATTCAATAATGAAAGACGCTTTGTTTTACGATGCTTTTCCACCAGATTGTGCTATGTGCGCTACGAGTATGTAATAGCTAAGCTTTTTTTATGAAACATAAAGCCGATAAACAAGCAGACGTATCACCTGACGATAAGCAATCGCCGCCGCCCATGGACACTTAAAACACCAGAGGCGATACAAGTGTGTTGCGGGTTTTTGGGGATTAGCAATTTACGGGTTGTTGTTCGGGAATCGGGGATTGGGAAGGGAGGAATTAGGCCTCCGGTAACCTCACTCACACAACGCAAGCGTTATTTCACGTCGGCCTATTCGTGCCGAAGCATGGTTCTCCCACACTTAAAAACAATGTGACTGTTTCCACTGATACTAAGCTATGTAGCTATCCGTAGCACGCATCTTTCCATATAGTCATAGCTTAGCTCATACTTAAGAATAGCTTAGCTGAGTCCATTGCCACCAATAAAAAAAAAATGGTGGCAGTGGACTCAGCTAAGCTATTCAGTCCATTGCCACCAATGTTAAGCTATGTGTACCAATGCCGGCCTGATCTAGTTATTTTAGAGATTGGCGTGTAAAAGTGTTATCTTGTAACCTATTTACAAAAATAAATATCATTTATCATTATTCATCAATGATTGGTGGAGGCCAAACGCATCCACAGCAACGTAGCATATCTCAGGAGGAAAATCACCCTATGTTATCAGGCAAGTAGTTGCAAGGCTTATAAAATAAAAAAACTACTTGACCAATTTTAATCAAATATGATCCAAACAAATATTCCACGTCGAATAAAAACGAATCATGTACATAGGTTCATAAAACTCAGCGCAATGAATGCATATAGAAAAAAAATACTGGCTAAATTGACCACCTCCTCATTTTTTGGAAACTCGCTATTGGCCAAACTGATTATGATGAGGTTTTTGGGAAAGGGGTTTGTAACATTTAGGAACAGATTTTAGTACCTATATCAACAGACTATATTTATCATTAAAAAAAAAATTTGATGTGGTCAATATATTTTCTGGCCTATAACATTAAATTATGCTAAATAAATCATTGTGCCGATAGTCGTATCTGCCAATAGCTTCATAGCCAAAAGCCTCGACCAACACCTGAGTAGACTAACGTTAGACGGTTGGATCAAGAGCCTGATGCAGAAGACTGTACTTCTGGACACAGCGCGTGTTGTCCGGAAATTCTTTCATTCTCTTGAGCCCTGACCGGTAGCTTCATTCCGTAGATTTATCCCGTTACTGGTGGGCTACTGCTTTTTATATTTTTAAATGTTTTTTTTTCTAATTAAATATTTAAAAATGTAATCAACAAGTATGGTAAATAAATAAATGAGAATGAATATGCTAATATGTCAATAAGACGAAGTACTCACAAGGAAGACGGTTTCCTCTTCCGCGTGGCGCTGGCTGGCGCGTGCAGGGGCACGGACGGCGCCGCCAGCCCCGCCTCGCAGCCAGACATCTCGTAGCTGTCCGAATTGCTGTAAAGCCAAGAGGAGTCGTTAGCAAGTCACGTGCATCGTGTGATGCGTGCTTACCGGACGCCGTACCTGGTCGAACCGGCATTGGGTGGCACGCTGCGCGCCCTCCTAGGTGCAGATCCAAATCCAATCAGGCTATCCAAGTCATCCATGTGCAATCCTACTGATAAGTCTGGCTCTGTTAAGGTTTTTGGTATCAGCGTCTGGTCGAGGTCGTTGTAGGAATCTACCAGCATGAAAAAGCTTTCATCGTCCCACACGAAGTCATCCATGGCTAAATTCTTATACTTTCCTCAAAAAATGCGACTGCCCCGAGAAGTGATCGCGGCCAAACTGTGGTGGATTCGTCGCTCATTACCCATGTAGGGGTGACATTCCGATTGCGACACAGGAAAAGCTCGCGAAATTGCGGTAACGTACCTTCTATTACATACCGGCCAATTGTTTCAAACTTTACATTTATGAACAAGCAATTGCCCGAGAATTCGCTCGTGTGAAATATTTAATTTGGGCAGAATAAGAATCGAAAGATTTTGTGACTAAGAGTAGATGTCATCATCCCTACTGGCGGCAGAATGAATAAAATAGTCAATAATCGATAATGCTTACTAATGTGACGTCTTTCGTTTGCGGGGGTCATGGTGGTGTTGATGCGACGACTGCTGCATGGCAGGCTGGTGCGGGGCGTGCGCGAGCGTGCCGGTGGACTCCGCGCAGGCGCCCGCGCCGCCGCCCGCGCCCGCCGTCAGCTCATACGCCGGCGCCGCGCTCGCGCCGGCCCTGTACAAACAAGTCCTATGGTAAATAGCCACTCCTGCAAACTTACATTTTTCAGCAATGGAGAAAATAGAGATTTACTAGTCACTAGATATGCATTTAAGTGTTGCATCACTTAGCTACGGGAGCGCAGTTTCTCTGTTTCTGCTGCTCGCTCTTATTATTGAGTTAGCGCGTTCAAACAGACAAACTCTTCAGCTTTGTATATTAGTACGTATAGATATGGTACAGTATACATACTAGTACCACCAAAAAAATACGGTAAAACATCGACCATTGGTCTTTTATACCCTTTTAAGTAGCTTTATACATGAGTAAGTTTCGTTGACAATTTGTACGATAGGCTTGAAACCATTAGTTTGTGTGAAATAATACTTTAGTTACGTGTGTACGCCTTTTATCCCCGAAGGGGCAGGCAGTGGTGAACCACTTCACATTACGGCACGTAATGCCGCTATACAATGTTCATCCACTTTTCACCATTTGTGTTATAAGTCCCATGTAATAGGGGCCTATTGCCATATTTTTTTAATTAGTCAGACACCGACCGATGCTATTATATTAGGAGATTACCAAACTTCCCAAAATCGGTAATCACGAAATCAATGTACTTAATACAATTTAGCAACTATCGTAATAGCAGACTAATGCCTTTTTAGGGAACAGAGAGTAAAGTTCCCTAAGAAAAGGAGGATCCTCCGACCAGGCGAGGTGATCAGCCTGCCGGGCTTTCTGCCCAACTGTTGTTCGTTGGGATTTTCTATCCGTGTTAATTCGCATGCAAACTTAATATGTGCGATGCAGGATATTTGTGACGTCATCCATTGATTTGCTCGTCGATAGTCTATGTGCGACTTCTGTCATCTGTCACTTGTCAATGTGTCGCCACATCACTCCCCCCCAAGACCGGAGGTCGATCCTGTTGAGACGGCTGTCGATGCTTGAGATGAGCGGTGCCAGAGCCAGTGTAGAATGTCCCTAGTTCCAGTGAGTCGGAACTGTGCCGCTGAATGCCCAGTGAGTCGGGTGAGCGGTGCAGGGTGATACTCCAGTGAGTCGGAGTAGTGAGGCTCGGAGTGTCCCACGGTGAGTCGGGGAATTGATGCTGCGAGGGTAGGTGCGTAGTGGCTGGCGTCTGCGTTGACGGGAGGAAGACGTCCTCAGACCGTGTGCAGAGAGTGCTGTGCCTAGACGCTGATGAGGCCGTAGGGAAGAACCAGGCTGCATATCTTCGATGTAGCATGTGGTGGTCCCTGATGAGGCCGAGGATGCTGGTTGGCTGCGACTTGATTACCGCTCGGCGGAGAAGTGATGGGTGAGGGAGATGGCAATGAGGGTGACGGTGCTGATCTGCTCCGTGAAGGTTGGTTTCAATCACGTCGGGGTCACCACTTTAGGGAACAGAGAGTAAAGTTCCCTAAGAAAAGGAGGATCCTCCGCCCAGGCGAGGTGATCAGCCTGGCGGGCTTTCTGCCCGACTGTTGTTCGTTGGGATTTTCTATCCGTGTTAATTCGCATGCAAACTTAATATGTGCGATGCAGGATATTTGTGACGTCATCCATTGATTTGCTCGTCGATAGTCTATGTGCGACTTCTGTCATCTGTCACTTGTCAATGTGTCGCCACACCTTGTTCGTACTACGTTAGTGTAATCGCTTTGATTTTGGTCCAGAAGAGGCAGTAGAGCCACTAAACTCGACTAAAATTCTAGTATAATCCACTTTACATAGCTATAATTGTGCAACAAGAAAATGTGGCTTATATTACACAAACCTGCAATCCTTGCAAAGCTGTTCACAGCTAATATTACTTATGTGGCGACACTCTGACAAGTGACAGATGACAGTAGTCGCACATAGACTATCGACGAGCAAATCAACGGATGACGTCATAAGTATCCTGCATCGCACATACGAAGTTTACATGCGAATTAACACGGATAGAAAATCCCAACGAACAACAGTTGGGCAGAAAGCCCGCCAGGCTGATCACCTCGCCTGGTCGGAGGATCCTCCTTTTCTTAGGGAACTTTACTCGCTGTTCCCTAAAGTGATGCTGTTCGTCATCCTTATCGCCATCTCCCTCACCCATCACTTCTCCGCTGAGCGGTAATCAAGTCGCAGCCAACCAGCATCCTCGGCCTCATCAGGGACCACCACACGCTACATCGAAGATATGCAGCCTGGTTCTTCCCTACGGCCTCATCAGCGTCTAGGCACAGCACTCTGCACACGGTCTGAGGACGTCTTCCTCCCGTCAACGCAGACGCCAGCCACTACGCGCCTATCCTCGCAGCATCAATTCCCCGACTCACCGTGGGACACTGCGAGCTTCACTACTCCGACTCACTGGAGTATCACCCTGCACCGCTCACCCGACTCACTGGGTATTCGGCGGCACAGTTCCGACTCACTGGAACTAGGGATATTCTACACTGGCTCTGGCACCGCCCATCTCAAGCATCGACAGCCGTCTCAACAGGATCGACCTCCGGTCTTGGGGGAGTGATGTGGCGACACTCTGACAAGTGACAGATGACAGTAGTCGCACATAGACTATCGACGAGCAAATCAACGGATGACGTCATAAGTATCCTGCATCGCACATACGAAGTTTACATGCGAATTAACACGGGTAGAAAATCCCAACGAACAACAGATGGGCAAAGCCCGCCAGGCATGATCACCTCGCCTGGTCGGAGGATCCTCCTTTGTTTAGGGAACTTTACTCTCTGTTCCCTAAACTTATTACGTCATTAATAAATATTATTATTTGTAGATCGGCTGACAGACAAATATATTGAATTGACTTTAATGTAGTATAGCTTCAAAACTGCAGTATAAGTAAAATGATAAATACTATATACACTGCCCGGTGCTCTCATTTCCCGTGCGTACGGGGCGTCGCGTTCCGCGCGCGTCTCAATGAGCATCAGACCACTACAGATGGGGCCCTAGCTGCCTAGCGGATTTACCGGAGATCCGGTTCGAAAAGCTGAAGTAGGACTGTTCCTACTTCAGCTTTTTTAGGTTTAGTCAGTAAGAGTCTGCCACTCCCTCTCGCTATGGCATGATTTTCCCCCTCAAAAAAGTGCTCTCATTTGAAGAAAAAACTCATAATAGTGTGGTTGATAAGGTATGGAAATTGAAAATCTATTTAGTCCATCAATTACATAATGAAACATATACCTAGACCTATACTTTATTTTGTAATATCGATACGGATACTAAGATTTACACCACTCCTAAGTTTAAATCCTCGCCTTTAAAGGTCGCTATACCACTCAGTATAAAATATGCTAAATCGTGACGTCACACGATATTTCCAACCAATGCAGAAATACGTATCTAATGTTATAGACTTATATACCAGACGGACATTTAAATATTTGTAGACATTAAAGTATCATTTAGGAAACTACCTATACCTATAAATATAATAGATATTTATTAGTTTGTATCTTTTTTAATAAACAATAGGGTATTTATTACACCCTTTCTGCATCTCAATTCAATCCTACGCTGATCATGAACTAAAAAATTACTAAATTCTTATTTAATCGATAAGTGCATTAGAAATAAAAAAGATTTTTTAGAATTTAAACTTAGGCGCGAATAGTTTAGTTAGTAGGACCGACATGGAGATGTCGCTCCCTCATGACGTCAGGACGCCAGTCAACAGCAAGTCGTCGCGAAGAATGCAATTTAAACTATCAGCACCAACACTTCAACAGCACTCGAACGAATTACTTTGCCAGGACGGACGCTGTTTATGTTACGATATGACATAATAACATAGCGGCTACCGTTTCGCTTAGCAAAATAACAGATAAAAAAAGAAAACTTTGAAATGAATTGTAAAATTATTTCATTCATTTATGTACTGCAAGTAATATTTTCCGACTTTATTATAACTTTCGTGAGACATACTAAATTAATTATTATGTTATCGGCTTACTCACGTAACTGTTTGACGAGGAAGTCGACTAGTTTCAATCCATCTTAGAGGCTCATATTCATAAGCAACATTCCGCGACACACGACGCGGCGATTGTCGCGCTGCTACTCCGGGATATGAGCCACAAGATGGCTTGAAACTAGTCGAGTTGCTCGTATAATTAATTTTCCGACTTGTTATTGACGAAACTGTCTCAATTGTATATTAATTAACTCAAATGAGAGTAAAATGCCCTGTTCATTTATCAGTTCCGTGTACCCCATGGCGATAGTTGAGCTGTCCGCACGATTACACGGGTATATCAGATGTCAGGTTAGACATTTCAATTAAGCGTTCGAATCGGTGGATCTTGTCCGAGTCAATGAAAATCGCTGTTTTAATTGGAACAAAAGCTCTCTACCAGATTATAGCCGCTGTGTGTGTTGTGTGTCGCTAGCCAGGGTATGGATTATCAACGCAGACGGCATCTATTTCACTAGTTGCTTGCTAAAAACAACTACACAACGTCACGCCTTTCATCCCGAAGGCGTAGGCAGAGGTGCACATTACGGCACGTAATGCCGCTATACAATGTACACCCAGTTTTTTCACCATTGGTGTTATAAGTCCCGTGTAATAGGGGGCGAGCCTTTTGCCAAATGCTGCTGGTTGCTTGCTGAGCTATGTTAAGGGTATACATTAGATATGTACAATGTACAGATGTGTGCCTGCCGCGGACACACCAGAATACCGTCATTTCATTCGTTAAGTTATTTACAACCCTGCAGGTTGGAGTACGAACTTCGCTTAGTCATCTTTTTTACTTCTGAAATCCTTCATGGATTCCCCTCGCATGAGGAGGATGAAGCGGACTGACTGACTGACGCACGCCACCAAGGAATCATCATAAACAAAAAAAAAAGGATTATTTGAAGTTGTTCCAAAAGTCGTTGGAAATATAATATAACTAAGATATCCCGGTAAACTTCGTATCGCCTCAAACATCGTTTTCTCACTCCACAAATAATTGAAGATCAAAATTAGTCAAATCGGTTTAGCCGTTCTCGAGTTTTAGCGAGACTAACAAACAGAAATTCATTTTTATATATAAGAAGAAGAAGAAGATTAAATTGTGTAATTTCAGTCAAAGTCTTTGGACTGATCTGATAAATAACGTAACATACGTAAATCTGTGAGTAGCTCCTTATAACTTACGTAACACAGAAACAGCATTTTCAATGAAGTTCTTTTTGCTCTTTGGTTGGGTTTTGTTTAAAAATCTTTATCAAAGGTTACGTATTCCCTTGGCGGCGCGGCGTGGGTTATGACTAGCGAGAAATACTAACTTCAACTATTAAATAAGTACTCAGTTACGTACTGACTTACGCTACGTTCAATTGAAGCACTATAAGATATTTTCTTCCCTCAAGTTCAAAGTGTTGGAGATCCATGCTTCGGCAGGTATGGACCGGCTCGACCGGAGTGATACCACGTCCTCATAGAAAGCCGACGTGAAACAACGCTAGTGTTGTGTTTCGTCGTGTGAGTGAGGTTACCGGAAGCCTAATTAACCTTCTTCTCAATCCCCGATTCCCCAATAACCTTTAAATTCCTAACCCCCCAAAGGCCGGCAACGTACTTGTAACGCCTCTGGTGTTTCGGGTGTTCATGGGAGGCAACGATTGCTTGCCATCAGGTGATGCGTCTGTTCGTTTTCCGGCTTAAAAGGTTCCCAATAGTGTGGTTGAACTGATTAATATTTTAGTCCACTTATTTGAGATATCATTGTCTCCATAATATTTCGCGAATAGGTAGGCATGTGAAGAGCAATGCCATGCACAAAATAATCTTAGAACATCTCGGAATAAACGGCATAATTAAGGAAGGCACTTTAGATTTGTAGATCAAAGACTTGAAGTAAGAAGAAGGCTGAGGTTTTAGGTTTGTATCCTCGGAGCTGCAAACATGCTAACTGCGGGAACCGGGGTGCTCTAAGGAGTAAGAACGGGTTGGTTTTTTATTCAATAAGAGTCTGACGCTCTCTCACCTCACCCAAGTGGGAGAAGTCATTGGATGATACCCCTCCAAAAATGCCATGAATTTGCGAGTCTGACTCATCAATTAGGTCACAGGTATGTACATGGCATCATAATGCAATACAATAAAACATCATATGCTTTAACTTGTTTCTTAGAGAAGCAGCAGCGCCAAGTTTCATCATTCACATTTCATTTTCAGGCAACTTAATTAAAAATTCTACCTAGAAATGTAAATATAATACTGAATACTTATTACAAATCGATGTAATCGAACAGCTGGGGACCTATAAGCATCGGTTATGAATCATGTTTATTTCCAACAAGCCGACTGATTCACCGCATACATACTTGTATCGATGCAACTACAAGACCACTCATTGCAGTTCAGGTATAATTGAAATTGCATATACATATAGTACGCGAACCTACGTAGTAGTATGTAGATACAGTGACGTAATATTGGTGACTGGATGTGGAAGTACTTGTGTATCGTTACAAAGGTGCGTGTCACCTACTGTCCTACAGTAGCAGGGTCCTACAATCAGTTAACCGGGAGGAGCAGCCAGCTGGCAAGAGAGTATGTCAAGGAAGGGTCTTTGGGTAGATATAAATCATCATCATCAATCATCAATGAATCAGAATCTTGTGATGTTGTAGTTTTTTTTTATAAGTCTGTTGTCCTAGGTATTTTCTCGCCTTCTGGAGCTGGTCTATTTAGAGGAACCGGGGCCCCCGGTTTAAATAGTACCCTACGCTTTCTCCCTAAAAATCTAGGCGTCTTTTGAAGGTACCCCCCGTCCGCAAAAAAAATATGTACTTATAAGTGTTTTCTCACATCCTACGTTATTATAAATAGAGCATACGAGTAAAATTAAGCCCCATGGCAAAGTGTTAAACATATCATAGATGTCATATAGTTAGGTACTTATAGTATGATACACAGTACACAGGTCAGTAAACGCTGGTTCCAGTAGGTGGCACCATGCTGCGCCTGGATGAGCGCTAGAGCATGGAAATTATGATTAATTATGAAACGAGGCCTAAATACGACGCTTAAACGATGTTTACTGTATGTGAACACTGTCGTTCACGGACCTCCGAGTTTGTTTCGGCATTTCTTCTCATAGGAGTAAGTTAGGAACTGATAGGCTCGTCTAGAATTTTTGAAAATATTGAGTGGAATAGTGCTGTTGTACTCATATTTTTTTTATTTCGTTGGTTTGGGTGCACCAACTAAGCTAAGCTAACCCGTAGCTAAGCTCGTAACTTGTGTAAGTAAAGTACCACTAGTTATTAGCATTAATTCCTTAAGAGATAAGAGAGAGCTACTTAATACTCGCGACTATTAGGGACAGAAATAGTACCAAATGACCTAACCTACCTACCAAACCAACTTCGCCATAGTTTTCCTACCTGACTCCGTCTTGTAGTTGGAACTATTTAAGTTATGCAATTATGTAGTCAGTACATTCTTGTTTAACTAAACATTTTACTCAATGAACTTCATAAGTACTGAGTCACACGATTACATAATGAAATAACGGAGCATTCATTATATTATTCAAGTTTCACACAAAGTTAAACTTGGGACGAGACGAGACGGCATTGCACTGGTGGGCAGTAGCTGGAGCAGCAATTCCTAGGCCATTGAGTGCTCAGTCAATATTTGTTTGGCGGCCAAAGTACCTATGTATACTTCTAAGGCTTAGCTCGATTTCTTTGTTAGAAGTGCGAGCGCGGGGCGGGGCGCGGTGGGCGGCCGCTAGGCACGCCCCCTTGCCTGCCTCCTCAGACCACAGCTGGTAATAATAGTAGAAATAACATAATATCTACTTAGACTACAAGATTTGTCTCTAATTCTGTAAACATGAGGGATTGTAAAGTCTCCATAATTACTTGCCAACCGACGAGACGTAAGATTTGCCACTGCCACTTACGTATACGCGTAACTATAACAAAATTAACTATAGTAGTCATAATTGTAAAGTATTTAAAAACAAGCTTGTGCAGGTTAGCAGTTATGTTTATTTAAACAATACGTGTGTACAATAGTTCAGCTCAATCGGTTGTAGGAAGATAACTAATTCAAACTTTAGTTGAAAGATTCTACTTCACATACACACATCACCACCACCATCATCATCATCCACCGAAAGACCTCCACTGCTGAACAATTGCCTCATTAGTTCTCGAGAAACGTCCAACCAAGTCGATCAGTATAATTCATCTCATGCACTCTCTATTGAGATCATAAACTTAGGTATTTATGAAACATTCCTATGGAAATCCACAAAATAGGTAATCGTTTAAAAAAATATATATATTTTGTTGTAGTTTGGTACCATACACCCTAAGCCTATATTCACACATAGGCTTATTTGCATAATCTATTCAGATTTATCAAAGAGCGCTCCTGCCCGGTCTAGTTTAAATGTGCAATCCCCCAGTCGACTCTGATGACAGCCGCTAGAAGAGTAGGGGCAGTGGTAAAAGTAGGACTCGGAGCTGCAGACTGCCTAGCGGGTTACCGGGGCTCCAGCCCGAAAACCAGGAGTAGGAACGGGGTGTTTTTTAGTCAGTAAGAGTCTGACACTCCCCCTCGCCTCGCCCAAGGCGAGAAAAGTCGTTTATTGAATTTCCCCCCTCAAAAAAAAAGTGGTTAAGGTATTCTACTCTGCTATCACTCACACGGTTGGAGTTTTATGGTACAGGCCACCAAACGAGCAGACAGACACCACAAAAATCAGTATGAATTTATAAATGCGTTGCCGACCTTTTGGCGGTTAGGAATTTGAGTATTGAAGAGAATGGCATGGCGAAACACAATGCAAGCGCTGTTTGTTTCACGCCGTTCTGTGAGGATGTGGTATCGCTCGGTTCGAGCCACCCCTTTTGTGTCCAAAATCAGTAAAATATTTGTCCCAAAAAAATATAGAATATGTTCGACAACGAGACATAACACATAAGTGACAGGACTCCTACCTCGATAAACTAATGAAATACCTATTTTTACACATTTTAGGCAGTTTACCAATTCTTTCTATTATTACCCCAATCATAAATAGTTAGTTCATAAACATTGGGCAAACTAACGTACTACAGCAGGTACCTAACTACCTATTATAGTTGGAAGCAAGCACCGCTGCGGCTTCAGTGTCGCCGATCGATGGCGACGTTTGCTAACACAATAATACTAATTAATTTAACAAGCAACAATCAGCAGACGTTTTGCTCACACTACCTCCGCGAAGCCTGCTTCACGTATGAAGTAAGGCCACCGCCTCACAAACAAACTATTTCACAGAAAGTGTGAAACCTTATAACTGCCGCAGAAATTAACTTTAAATCGAACCACCTTCAACATAACTAGCGTGACAGGCCAAGTAAAACTATTCTTTATACCAGTGTGGCGACACATTGACAAGTGACAAGTGACAGATGACAGAAGTCGCACATAGACTATCGACGAGCAAATCAACGGATGACGTCATAAATATCCTGCATCGCACATACGAAGTTTACATGCGAATTGACACGGATAGAAAATCCCAACGAACAACAGTTGGGCAGAAAGCCCGCCAGGCATCACCTCGCCTGGTCGGAGGATCCTCCTTTTCTTAGGGAACTTTACTCTCTGTTCCTAAAGTGGTGACCCCGACGTGATTAAAAGCGACCTTCACGGAGCAGATCAGCACCGTCATCCTTATCGCCATCTCCCTCAACCATCACTTCTCCGCTGGGCGGTAATCAAGTCGCAGCCAACCAGCATCCTCGGCCTCATCAGGGACCACCACACGCTGCATCGAAGATATGCAGCCTGGTTCTTCCCTACGGCCTCATCAGCGTCTAGGCACAGCACTCTGCACACGGTCTGAGGACGTCTTCCTCCCGTCAACGCAGACGCCAGCCACTACGCACCTACCCTCGCAGCATCAATTCCCCGACTCACCGTGGGACACTGCGAGCCTCACTACTCCGACTCACTGGAGTATCACCCTGCACCGCTCACCCGACTCACTGGACATTCAGCGGCACAGTTCCGACTCACTGGAACTAGGGACATTCTACACTGGCTCTGGCACCGTCAAGCATCGACAGCCGTCTCACCAGGATCGACCTCCGGTCTTGGGGGGGAGTGATGTGGCGACACATTGACAAGTGACAAGTGACAGATGACAGAAGTCGCACATAGACTATCGACGAGCAAATCAACGGATGACGTCATAAATATCCTGCATCGCACATACGAAGTTTACACGCGAATTGAACAACAGTTGGGCAGAAAGCCCGCCAGGCATGATCACCTCGCCTGGTCGGAGGATCCTCCTTTGCTTAGGGAACTTTACTCGCTGTTCCCTAAACCAGTAACAATAAATCTGAATTTTAATTAATATAATTAATGAACACATGCGGCAACGGCAAATAACTTTTATTGGCATGGCATTTTTAATATACGAAAAAATCATAAATAAAATATCGACAAAAGGGATACCTAATTAGAATAAAATCCTGTATTAATGTATACAGTTAATACCAGTAATTTATACCATTTACTACTACATTATGTATGAAAATTAAGGAAGAAACTTGTAGGCGTTTTATTTATTCTCAAAGCAAAATACCTAATTCCTCACAGCCATAATAAATCTAATTATAATTTAAAATGAACATAATCGAGCATAATCTGACGAAACCATCAACTCGCCCATTTTTATTTAATGTATTGTATAACCAGTGCGCGACAAGATGAGACTTGAACGACAGTAGAATATTCACGAAATAAATAATAATAATGGTGGTTTGTCTATATGTAAGTAATATTCAGTTGTAAATTAATATGAATTACCGACATTGTTAATATTATTAATTAATAATGCATAACATTTCCTTTGTTACAAATTCCACACAGGTCTATGTCATAGTCCAGTCATTTGGTAGATAAAAAGGGGGTTACCTGGAAAGTTTTCCGGGAGGTTTGAAAATTGGTGAATTTATAGATTTGGGTATGCTCTTTTCAAATTTCAACTTTGCCACCTCGAAAACCCGCCGCTCGCGCCGCCATATTGAAAAAATGGCGCCTAAAAACGGTTTTTTATTAATATCTTACACGTACACGTGTATTGTTTGTACACAACACACATTGTTTGTACACGTGGTGGTGTAGATGAATAATACTTTGCGGCGCTCGTACGCTAAAAACTATTGATTTTATGAAAAAGTTATCAATACATAAATTGTAGGAATTTTTTTCTAGTTTAATTTTGTAGATAAATATTTTTTCGTAAAATGCGTCGATGTACAAACAATACACGTGTACAAACAATATCAATATGCGTCGGAACGGAGATATTAATAAAAAACCGTTTTTAGGCGCCATTTTTTCAATATGGCGGCGCGAGCGGCGGTTGTACGAGGTGGCAAAGTTGAAATTCGAAAAGAGCATACCCAAACCTATAAAGTCACCAATTTTCAAAACTCCCGGAAAACTTTCCAGGTAAAACTACCAAATGACTGGACTATAAGGTGAAACCGCACTAGGCACTATAGCGGAGAGGCGCGTCGCGGCACCGAAGCGGCGCGGCATTACCTAACCGCACTGTACTGCAGCGGTGCTACAGCGAGCGGAAAAAAATCTCATTTGTTGGATACCTGACGAACGAGATGGACGGAATATCCGAAGAAGTGACAGTGGTAGCTTTATTATGCGAAGAGGCAGAACAACTGCAAAGATATAAAAAACCGTCTACATGGGTGCATGATATTCCAAATTCTCGTTTTAAAGAAGGAGAATATCACACGCTTTTTCCAAGACTTTTAAGAGACCTTACACGATTCCATACTTACTTCAGGATGACAAAGGAGAAGTTTTATGAACTATTGCAAATTATTAAACCTCATATAGAATTACAGCTAGCTATGCCGCACTAGCGGCAGCGGAGCTGCGCGCCTCGACCGGAGCGGCAAAATATTCTCCGGGAGTCAACTTTGTCGCGACGCTCCGCGCTGCTTTGCTGCAGGACCGCTACAGTGCGTTTTATTCCATAATAAACAGTGGCAATTATATTTTTTTGCCGCGCCGCTCCGGTGCCGCGGCGCGCCTCTCCGCTGTAGTGCCGCGCTAGTGCGGTTTCACCTTTACTGTGATTATACCTACTAATGTCAATATTGTAACTCGTACTACTTGTACTTATTATTCTGTGCTCGTACTGCCATCATCCCGAAAAGAGCTAAGTTTACGAATAATTTTTACGTAATGTCAACTCATAGTCATACTGTCAAGTTTCTTTACGTTTTCGCCAGGGGCGCTGCTAATTTGTGAATGAACATTAACGTAACGTAACGTTTGCCGTCGAAATTCACGTAAGAGCGAGGCCCTATTTGTCCGTTGCGCTGCATTGCATCGCATCACAACACTCTACTTCCCGCTTCGTCTCTCGCCAAACCGTTACAACGTCACTCGGGACGATGCAATGATGTAATGGGGCATGTCATAAAAAATATATGGAAAACGACACAACCACGTCACAACGGACAAATGGGGCCTCAATCCAAGGGTCGCGGACGCGGACGTGCGATGCGACAAGTGCGACAGGCTGTCAGAAGTCATCGCATCGCCGTTACGCCGCCGGTAGTCAACGCGCCCGTCAATTGACCCGAGTCATCGAAAATTAAAATATGCGTACACAGTAAACGAGAGTACTTAAGTACTTAAGTACTCAATATGGCCGCACGCAAACCATAGGGACCATAACATTAGTGCAAGCAGTATTATTAGCATTCCGGAGCTGCGGACAACGTTAAAGGTTACCGGGGCTCCTGCTCAAAGAAAGCTGGAGAAGGATCGGGGTGGTTTTTAGTCAGTAAGAGTCTGACACTCCACCCGCCTCACCCAAGGCGGGAGAAGTCATTGGATGATTTTCCCCCCTCAAAAAACAAAGTATTGTTAGCATAGTGTGCATTACAATCTCAATTCACAGTAGGTATCGGTAGGTCAGTTGGCCATGTTTTCACGCCTGCCTCAGACTCATATCCTTATCACTCGGCTCGGTCCACCGTTGGAAATAATTGGAATGCTGGCCAAGGGGACCTTACCGTCACTGACTTTAGTAGTAAGGTACGATTACGTCTGCGCAATACGTAATACTTTATATACCACGCAGCTATGCTACGTAAGTTAGTATTCCGTAGCAAATAGGATTATAGCCTTTACTTATAAATCTGTTTTAATCAGTGTTACTATTACAGTTTCTAGTGCGTACGTCATAGCAGAGATTTAGGATGATTTTCCACCAGAGATGTGCTAAGCTACGTTTCTGTAGATGCGTTTGGCTTCCACCATTCATATTCATTGGTACACATAGCTTAGCACTGGTGGAAACGGACTCAGCTAAGATATGTTTTTTTTTATATGGACAGATGCGTGCTATGGATGTGTGCTATGGATAGCTTCCTTACTATCGATACCTTGCATTTTCAAGCCGCGCATCTTTCCCGCACACTCCGCACAGCTATATAGCTTCACAGCTCACATAATTTCACAGCTTAGTTATAACATCTTCGTGGCAAAGCTACATAGCATAACTCTGTTAGAAAAGCACCATTACTATCGGTAAAAAATAAACAGCCTGTCCTTCAAGTGTGAGTAACCACTAAACAGGTTCAAAGTGCGGGTGAATTAAACTGCTAGCAACAAGCAATGACTGTGCGATGCACACAATCACACACATGCACAATGCACATACATTCGGCGCTAGCTCTCGGATGTGGGTCACCGCGAATAATGTGCACTAGGAGTTCGCACCGGTTGGCAACTCAATCGCCCCGGAGTTCAATCACTTTTGTTACATCTCCACATACATCTATTGCTCTATACAAATCATACTGATTTCATATTTGGGTCAAGCATCCTATCGTAGCTATGGATGAATGCATTTTCAAGCGGACTACATTATCACACGACGGTTATTCTCCAGGTTAACGGAGTTCTTCTTCAGGTTAACGGACTTTCTTCTAAACTATTTATTAGAAACAAAATTTTGGACATTTCGGACAGCCGTCCCTCACCGTGACGTGATTGCCATATTTTTCCCAAAAAATGTACATATTTCTGTAGCCTAGCCAGTTAACATTAGAATTATAAACAGGTACAATAAATATAATTTTTGGTGATTATTTTACGAATACGGATAAGAACCCTTCGTGCGCGAACCAGACGGTCTTTATCCTACTATTGTCGTACAATCAAGTTTCTGTGTAACCGGACCATTGCATTGGAGACCACTTGACAGCTGGGCATGTACTTGAAGTAATGTATCTGAGAGCAAAATGGAAGAAGCGTCCGTTAGCTGTTGCTAGTTGCCTTGGCTCCAATAACTCGGTCAATGATCGTGTGATGCTCACATAATACAATCATCGTGGTCCACGGCACTGCTGCATAGATGCACAGGCATAGCGGACACAGAGTAGTCACCAATCACTTTGTTACTCCATCCTTAATTATGATACATATGAAGTACCTACCTACATCCTATTTCATTCAATTTTATTGTATTGCCATAATTACCCAGGTAGATAACTAGTACCTATATACCTAGTACTTGAGTTCCCACAATTGCCACACCACAATGTCGACTAGACAAGCTATATTAATAGATAAATAGTAAATAAACAAACAGATTGTGATTTGTGACGCACGCGGAACCACTCAGTGGCATCGTGTCATCGTGTTGCACATCACAAAGCGCAGAGTTCACACATACATAGTATTATGTATGATGCACATGATTGAGCGACCCTATCCGGAATAGGGATGATGACGGGGCATGAAAAATAAAAATCTATTTAGTCCATCTGTTAGGAAATGAAAAAATATTAGACACGTATTTTTTTATTTTGTCATATGAGATTGTATATTGATAGAAGTATTGTATACTTAGATAAAACGATCATCAAAGTTTAGGAGTAGGAGCAAATACGTCATTTCTACATATAAAATGTACCTAGAAGTGACGTCAAGTGAAATTTCAAATCGATATATCTTGGAAAGTATTTGTTTTCATAAGAAAATAAAAAATACGTGTGTAAAACGATATTTTAAAATAATCTACAAGACGGACATTAAAATAAAATTTAGTCAGCTACCCTATAGTTCTTTAATCTTCGTTTATTCTGATTTGATATTAATTACCTAACTTTACCTAAGTATGCAAAGAATGGAATTTACTAGGTACTTGTATTATTCCATGTCACACAAGGATATACGTCATGTTGCGCTGACATAATGAAAATAGGTACTTAATGCACATGCAATTATTATTATTGTAACAATGTAATTGAATACCGCAATAATTTTGCTTATTCACAAAAATATTAGGTAGGTATAGATAGATACTATGATTAGTAGTATGTTTATGTACCTAATATTTTAGTATCTATAGATAATATTTTACCAATGCTATTCATTGAGAATTAATGACATGCACGGTGATTTGGCGACCGGCTACCGTGCAACATGTAGATTTCATTCTCGCATGTAGGTATTATGTGTGTTTGGGTGTCTTGTGTAGGTATGTGAAATTGTTTATAATTTGTAAACGCACTTACAACATAATACAGAACAAAATTTTTAATATCTGTTCTGTATTATGTCAATACGAATATAAGCTAGCTTTGGGGCACAGAAAACCATTTTTTTAGATTTTCCTTGTAAGCACTAGTCGCATGGCTTACGCCACATGCCGATATTACCTCTTCGTGAATTACAAATACTATTTAAACACGGAATACTACTATAAGTTCGTACTCTTTTTGGAAGTTTTTTTTTTTATCATAGTTCACCAGTTGTTTTAGTTTTAAACATTTTATTTCTATGTTTATTTAGCGAGACAGAACCATTTTGTTTCGGGACAAAAACGATATTATCACGGTGTACAACAATTTTGGTACCTTTGCACCCCCCTCCGCGTGACCCTCGTATTTCGTTTCTTGGTAAAGCAATGTGACAATGAAATCCGAGTATCGCTGACGATGTTATTTCGTTACTTATTACTTAGAATAAAAACGCCAATTAAAACTTCCAATTCTTTCACCTTCGTTCAATAAGTATTTGTTACATTCCGAACTCGTTTAGACATCCTGGTAACTATTTACAGATTTAATTGATTTGAGAAGTAATAATGAAGGGGTGACCAAGGTGACAGAGGGAGCCGGGGGTGGTAGCGGGTGGTAGTGGATGGCAGTGGGCCGCAGGGCTGTGACATTGACAGCGTGTAACGAGGTGTTATTACCTCATTAATACTATTTAATTTACGCAACTGGTTTGCAACGTAACTAACGTTCCTAAGGTCTCGTTTACAGCGGTTTTACTCGAGCTTCGCCTATAAAAACCGGCCAAGTGCGAGTCGGACTCGCCCATGAAGGGTTCCGTAGCAGCAAGTAGATGACATAATATAAAAGTTGTAAAATAACTTGGTTTTACATAGTGTTTGTATGAACGACAAAGTTATATTTGCGGTTTTTGAAAATGTTTTATTTCTCAAAAACTAATAATGATATCTCGTTCAAACTAATTTTCGTTGTTAGTTTCCATTGAAATCTACAGCATAATTTTTTTTCACTTTTCTCACTCTCTTATTTTAAAAGTTAGAGGGGGGGGACACTCATTTTTCCACTTTGGAAGCGTCTAACTTTCAAACGATTGATTTTGACGAAAAGTGGTTTTAGGAACCTTAATGTCTTTTTTAAAGACCTATCCATAGACACCCATCACGGATATGTTAGCTGAAAAAAAATTTTTTTTTGAATCAGTTCCATTTCCATGTATGGAGTGCCCCCCTTTAATTTTAAAATTTATTGATTTTTATTCAAAATTCGAATTGCGGTTACCGAAATACATCATACTACAAAGTTTCAACTATATAGGCCCAACAGTTTCGGAAATAAATGGCTGTGACATACGGACGGACAGACAGACAGACATGACGAATCTATAAGGGTTCCGTTTTTTGCCATTTGGCTACGGAACCCTAAAAACGGGGGAGGAACGGGGTGGTTTTTAGTCAGTAAGAGTCTGACACTCACTCTCGCGTCGATCAAGGCGGGAGATCATCTTTATCAAAGTCAAGATCTTCCCACCTTAAAAAAAAGCGTCACTCGTACATTGCTGTCGTTACTCATCTTACTAATATTGTAAACTACCCCCGTCAGCTTTGGATTTTTTCTGAGCATTAATTTTTAGAGTATCTCGAGTCAACCCTATATTCAAACAAAAACGATAATATCAACGTCGGTTCATCTGTTAGAAAACTACGATGACACAGAGAGACTGACAATGCACAAACACGACAACTTAGGTACTACGGATACGGAGTAGCTATTTACGTCGCTACTTTATACAATTTCAACAAACATGGCGAGAAATTCTGTATTTTCATTTATTATTTTATTAAAAGCTTCTGTGTAAAGAGTATTACGTTTTCAAACATAAAAATATTGTTTTTAAATCTGTTCATAAAATAATATGAATGAATTTTTCACAACAGCGCCTGAACTATTTTTTTATTCATAGCAATTTTTTCATACAACGGTGTAATTAATTAAAGTTAGGAAATATGCTAAACTTTTTTATATGTTTTTTTTAGATTTAGACACTTTGATACCTATAGGACATAATATCGTAATTGAATATGGAGTGTGATCCTTCTTTTTAAATGAAAAAAAATAATAAAAGAGAAAATTAAAATACTACTAATACTACTATTGCCTAAACATACCTATTTGTAACGAAATCTAATCATACTATACATACTACACTAACTACTTTAATTCAATTTATGCAGTGGCCATCTAGGATTTTCATTTTGACAACACCATTGGTTTTACCACCCTTCAAAGCCACGAAAACGCCGCTCATGACCAAAAGTTGAAAATTTCGAGCAGCAACCATCTTGCATTTAAACTTTGACAACACTATCGGTTATACCACACTCGAAAACCACGAAAACGACATCAAATAACGAAAAATTTATATTTATCAATATCCTCAAAATATTAACTAATAAATCACGGTTTACTCACGTAAAATAATAGAGAAAAGCTCTACTAGTTTCGAGTCACAGAGGGACTCTTCATCATGAACAGCGCGCGCAGACGCGGCGACGTGCGCTACGCTACTTAATATTTGTAGTTAATTTAGTACGTCTCACGATAGTTACTACAAAAATATCCTCACAATACTATTACCTCATACAATTATTCAGTGAAAATATAAAACTGAAAACTCGTTAACTGCAAACTTTTTTTGAATCCAGACAACACAAAACTTCGACAAAGGCTTTTTTAAACTCCAAGTCCGCCTAAATACCGTTGTAGTTATCAATGGAAACTGGAACAATGTTTTTCGAATTCGTGAACACTGACTACACACTGACGTAGCTTGGAAGTCACGTAACACGTACGTAACTATGAGCATGACTCGTATCATGATGACGTATTATTTATTGATAATAGAAAGATTAGATTTTAGGTGGACGCGGATTATGTGTGCGGATCCGCAATGAGCTATGCGGCCATTAATGCTCAAACCTTCACCCTGTCAGAAGAGGTCGTTGGTCAGCAGTGGCCACTTATAGGCTGATAATAATGTGACAGCTACAATGTAGTGGAAACAAACGATAACTACTAGGCTATTCTGTAATTGTCAATTCGCAACTTTTAAAGTGAGCTCGATCGCGGTCCACCATGTCATTGGTTGTGAAAATAATCTCGATCAATGACGGGCGAGTATCCGTATATTCCAGACCATAACTACTCTTATGCCACATTTTATTTCGATCCCTTCAGCCGTTTTGACGTGAAGGAGTCACAAACAAGTAAACATACAAACTTCCGCATTTATAACATTAGTGGGATAACATTATTCACAATTTCCTTCAATCTTTTTCCCAGTTTCAACCTGTGTTTCCTGTAGTCCTATTAAGTACCTTAATTACACAAACACTTATACTATTTATAACGCCATGGTTTCATGCATAGTTGCCGATAACAAAGCATTCAATATCTGTTATTATTTTCCTCTACGTTTTTACATTATATTGTTTGGTCATAGACTAGTCTCAATGTGATTAGTTTGTTCACTCTATTTTTAAACTAGGTATTTATTATTCGTAACTTGCTTTTAGTATTGGTTTAAAATATTTAACATAATAACTATTTCATCGATATCGCGTTCCGAGTATTGTACTGAACGAAAAAAATATATTTTAGAAACACAATATCCCTATTGTGTTTTTAAAATATACTTTTTTGATGACTGGGTCAAAAATAAATTATTACAACTTTTCAATACAATAAAATATTCAAAAATAATCACATTCTCATTCATAAATTTGATAAACTACTTAATTTACGATTTTTTCTAGCTAAATTTCTAGAAATAAGTCTACTATTTGACGTAAAAAAAAATCTGATAACATCATAATAGAGTATTTCATACAATGTTCATAGAAAACATCGTTTTTGACGTTTCGAAATTTTAAGTAGGTATTGAATTTGACTAGTAGGAAACTAGCCTGTTGTAGGAGGAATATCAATATCACTACATAGTAAAACTACGCAACGGATTTTGATGCGGTTTTTTTTTAAATAGATAGAGGGATTCAAGAAGATGGGTATTTGTTTAATACATAAATAATATATCACCATTGCACCCATGCGAAGCTGGGCGGGTCGCTAGTACTTATATAAATAATAGGGCTAATTTACTTTGGTTTCGGAGTACTAAATATAAAAAAGTCGAATATAGTACCTCCCTGTCGTGTGAAGTCGGTAAAAATTAATTGATATACATATACTGTAGTTATCTACTGCTAAGCGCAAAACTCGCTAAACGGATTTGGTTAATTACTGTTCAGTCATGTTCGTTATTGTTAGGATAACTTATTATAACAGCAGGAATATTATGTGAACCAAAGGGGAGCAAGGGCCTATTATAATTGCATTTTCCCACGTTCGTACGCAGTGAACATAATAAATACCACGTGAAAAACTAATTTTAATTTTCATCATAGTCATAAAACAACAGTTAATTTTCTTTTATTAAAGCTCTATACTGGCGATTTCACCCAATCTGCTTCTATTCATAATAGCGTGATATTTTACCCCTTAACCCTATAATCTCTCGCAAAAAAGGACTATCCAACACAAGAATAATTATTCAAATCGGACCGGTAGTAACAGAGATTAGCGCATTCAAACAAACAAACTTTTCAGCTTCATATACATATATTACTATGTAGATGTGCTTGCTATTCTGAAAATCTGCACAGAGACACGTAAAAATAAAACAAAACCTATCGTATTCGAGTTTTTTTTTGCATTTTCAACACCAATGTAAAACTTTGTTCAGATTTCAATAAACAAGAAGCGTAATAGCGTTTTAAGCTGATTTTTGACGTAATATTTTTCAACTCAAAGCGTTCACGGACTCCCCTCCCTTACCTTTTGTTTTGTTGCATTTTCCGTGATGAATTGTTACAGTTACTGGTGTATAATTCATTTTACATCTTAAAAAAGTATATTTTGAGTAGGTACAAAATACAAAAATGTATTTAATAAAACCTGAATATTTTGTAATTCTACAGCTTAAATTAATGCTCTTATACGTCACGTTTTCTTTTCGTTACTTTTTTTGCATTTTCTGTATAAGTTTGCAATTACGTAATTATTTGCATACACTTCCCAAAAATCAATTTTCAACAAATAAGAATGACACCAATTATATTTATTTTAAAATTTTGACATGAAACTGTTTTCAGCGGAAAATCGGACTACTTTTTCCGATATTAAGAGGGAAAAATTATTACATGTTTTCAACAAAAAAATAAATTATTTAAGGGCTTAATTATTATAGTACGTCACCACAACTTTCGCTAAAAAAAATACAAGATGAGGAAAAGCCAGTAGGTATTTATTATAGGCACAAATTTTCAGTATTTGTTATGTACCTATAAAAAGTTTAAACACAAAAGTTGTGGATCTTTTTAGAATCTACTATCTACTAACTTTGCCAATTGCGATTGAAATTTTTCCATAAGACTTATTTTTTAGTTTTTTATTTTTTCCGATCTCGGGTAACTATTTGTCTTCGCAATAGGTTTCATTCTATTACTATTGAATGTGTTTCCAAATATTATATCTGCCCATCTCATGTTATAGGAAACTGGAAGATAATTAAAACTGAAGGACCTACAAAAGGTTGGATTCTGTGCCACTGCACTCCCCGACCATTGACCCCGCCATACGCGAAGGATAGATTATTATTTAAATTAATTTAAAATTATGTGTCCATGTCAAAAAAAGTATTTGTTATTATTAACGGATATCAACCTTGTGAGAAGTTTCTTAAAATAATTTTACATACATTATTTGTGTATTATTGTTTGAATACCGGATCCCCTTATGTTTGTATTGCTATGCAGTTAATAAAACTTTTTGGAATGGAAATGGAATGAATGGAAACAGTAGATTGCAAATATCTTTGCTGACGACCATTGCTAAATTTAATATCGATGGTTCATGAACATTGCACATTTTGTACGTATAAACAAATCGTCAGCATGGTTACTCGTAATAATTATAAGAGGCAAATGAGCGGCAGGCACCGGCTTCTGCTCTATACCCAACACTAGTTCTCACACTACACACAACACAACCATTACCCGTGAAACTGTGATTAAATTGTGTACACTGTAGCAAATAGATACTTATTGCACATTGTAGCATAATTAATATGTGCCATTACGGCTTGTCCACTCAATACACATTAACGATCGGAAACATAATAATATTCCCTAACTATTGATTTATTGTAGTTTCAGCATTTATTCTACTGACGATAGTAAAACAGTAAGGGGCTAAGTAAGAACCTATTAGATAGGTACTAACAGGAATTTAAAACTTTTTATACCTACACTAAAGCAACATTATTTATTTTATGCTTACCTATCAAAGGCTTAGTAAGTATCAATTGAAATATGAGTATGCAACTTATTATTTGTGAGAAATAATTTATAAGTCAATCGGTGTATGTAAGTAATGTGTGGGGTCTGATGTCACTTGGTCAGTACTCACGGATGCAGGTCATACGGATGATAGTGCTGCGCGGGCGGCTGCAGCTCATGCAGCGGCAGGTAGAACTCATGCACTCGCGCGTACTCGCGCGCCATGCCGCGGCCGCGTGACGCGCGACACATGCGACCACTCCGCGCGACGATGTCACACCCGACTGCCGACCGCGACTAGCAACGATACCGCGGCCGGGACACACGCACTAACCAGGCGACGCGCTCCGCTCGCAATCTAGGTACCTACTACCATCACCCCGGGAAAAGTTCTACAACCCCAACTTAATATCATAATCCATAACTTATTCGTTAATAAAATTGCCCTCGTAGAATGTACCTACTTCATGTTAATCTGTTTAAACATAGCACGAATGTTAGCACGAATAGAGAACCTCACGTGATTAGATATAACAATAAAGTATCAGTAAAAACACTGCGCCCGCCTACTTGTAACTTTTCCGGTTAGGGGCGTACCTATACATATCCCACCCAACTGTTCAAGACACTCTTTAAACATTCGTCGCAACGATTTTCCTGTCGCAAACATTTAATGAACAGACTACAGACTGCGAGCGGTGGTAGTGATTACTGGTACTGGTTCGGATAGTGCGGGTGGAAAACAAAACTAGTCTGCGGCGCAGCGGAGAGCAGCGGAGAGCAGCGCGGGGCCGCGGCGGGCCTCCAGGTGCAGGGTTGCACTGATCCGATTACACTGCTCTACCGGCGCGCTTCCTAACACTGACGCAATACGCTCACTCTATAATCCTCTCTGAAGCCCACAGTACAATTTATTATTTTTCACAGTACAATCTATTAGAAAAAAATCTAGCTATTTCGTTTCACTTTTCACTAATAATCACTGTTTTCATCGAATTTTGTCACTTTTATGAACATTGAATTTTGGTAAAATTTTGGTTAACTTCACACTTTACCCACAAAACACAACAGATCTCGTCAATATTTGATAAAACTACAAGGAGTCGAGGGGAATGAGAAGCGCGCTCGATATCACTTCCTACAAGCTAGCAGGCAATAATATAATGCTGCACTCGTAGCGCAATCATGAACGGCTAAAAGTGCATCGCGATGACGCAGCGTGGCCCTGAACCTGCCCTTCACCAACAACCACCCGATACCGGCCTACGGTGATAGAATCTAAATGCAGCTAGTCCAGCGCGCGGCCAATACAGAAACGGTCCCACTTGTCTGAAATCGAACAAGTAATGGATATGCAGTTCGGAGACGTTGCAATCACGAGACGTCTAATAGTTGGCTTACACGTGCCGCCTGCAACTAGTAAACATAACGTAATATTATGCAACCGAACAAAACGCACTGACTCTTATATGCAGAGTGCATAGCGAGGTGGAGCGAGGTGCAGAGGTATTACTAAGATCGCGTAATGACTTTGTAGCGCGGCGCGCGTTGTACTGCTTGACCGCGCTTGCTTTGTGATAACCAATTTAACGTCAGACCCTTCAGCCTTTTTAACGTGATTGAGTAACAAATATACACACAAACTCACAAACTTTCGCATTTTAATATTAGTAAGCCAACAGCAGCAACACTCATGAAACAAACACAAGCATGAAGTGCTTCATTACTTGAACTATAGACAAGAACTGGTTCCTTATCAATGCACTCTTAAGTGGTAATTAATCAATTCCATCAATGGTGGCGATAGAGTAACATCACATCATCATTATTTATTTACGAATCAAACAAGAATAGTACAAAGTATTTAATATAAAGGAACGATACGCCCTGAATACAGTGAATTAAAATTAAGACCAATACTTTTTGAAATGCCTATGTGGTGTTCCATTAATATATCTATTGACGTGCCTGGATAGAAACACCTCAGAAACAAGGCTTACAAAATAAAAATAAAAATATTTAAAAAATTTTAACTGGTAGCAGGGCAAAGATAAGGGTCTTCAGTGAGGACCAACGTCTTGGTGCTCGTCAGCAAATAATGTAGCGTGAGGTTCTGTTTGTCTAATCAATGTAGCTGTCAAAAATTTAAAGCCTATACCTGTCTGAATGTGATTTTAGCTAATTTTTATAAAGCAACACACCATAGTTAGTAGTGCTTTACCACCAGAGATGTGCTATGCTACGTTGTTGTGAATGCCTTTGGCTTCCACCCAATCATATTTATTGGTACCGATAACATGGCACTGGTAACGGACTCAGCGAGGCTATTTTTTATACGGAAAAATGCGTGCTATGGATGTGAGCTTGGATGGGTTGTGTGCTATGGATGCTTGTATACTACTATCGATACACTGTAAACTCGAGCTGCGCATCTTCGTAGCATAGCTACACAACATATTGCTGGTGGAAAAGCCATTAACGCGTACACATCCCTGGCGGAAAATTCTGACGATAGCCCTTCATTATGAATGGTGAACGTACGCAGCACCTGCCACCCGACCTACGCCATTTTCGCAAACCAATTACCAGCCAACACCGAATTACTGTTACCTTCGTACTGTATCGGATTAACTCTAAGGCTTCTCAATAATAAAAGCGACGGCCATCGATATTTTGTAGTGAAATCGTATATAAATGTACAATATGTTGTTGAACTAAATTGACCTTGGATACATCCAAAATAAGGTCGACATATTCTCTATTATTTATTTATTTATTTGGATTTCATAACACACATCTCTGATAAGGCCTCGAAACCTAGTTGGGAATATTTGAATAGTCCTTATGACAGTCACAACAGTCTACAACAGTCATATCATCTTTTTTTGAGGGGGAAAAATCGTCCAATAACTCTCCCGCCTTGGGTGAGGCGAAAAGGAGTGTCAGACTCTTACTGACTAAAAACCAGCCCGTTCCTTCTCTTGCTTTGAGCTGGAGCGGTTATCTGTTATGTTGTCCGCAGCTGCGGATCGAGCATCAGCCCTACTTGGTCCCATCTGTGGTGGACACTCACCTTACGAGACAAGTTATTAGGTCCCGTAAACAGAGTCAAGAATTAGCTTCAAAATAAGATAAAGTATAAAAATGTTGTAGGTATAAATGAAAGCAGCAAAAAGTAAAGAAAACTTGCACTATCTTAACACAGCTCTCAGAGACATCGGTCAGTGCGAGGTAAAACATCGAAGCAATATGGTCGGACATCCCACACCCCCGCTGCCCCGAGCGATTGAGTTCCTGATATTCTCAATACTCTTCCAATTTCCAATTACAAAGAAACTAATGGATTTTTATTTATACGTACACGATTGATATTTGCACAGAAGTGAAATAGAGCCTAAAACGAAGTATCGAAAAACACACACACACGCGTAATGAAAGTTATGAAAAATGTTTGAATTCGTGGATGGTGTTCCACAACCGTGCAAACACAACAAAACAACATTTTACCAATATTCGTAACAGACCAACAGAGTGCAAAGCTTTTAGAATAGTGAAATGGTTTCATTTTACAACGGACTGTATATATTATGGATATCAGAATTATTATTCGTGATAAAATAATTTGGCATAGACTTTAAGATACACGAGACACTTTGGAACAAGCAAATAGCTTCACTAGAGGACTGACCGACAGACAGACGTTATTAATATTATTATATTTGCTTTGACGTTCAAAAGTACCTTCCTGGTCTATTTGAAATAAATAATTTTGAGTAACCGTAAAGGGTAACATGGTAGGCGCCACACCGCAACATCGTACGAGCCTAGTTCAACATCCGGCCCTAGTCGGCTCGGCTCCTGTATACACAGTCAGGCAAACAGTCGAGCAAACTAGAAGTAAACAAAAACAATTACTTATTTACCGTACTATACCACATAGTTACCATAACACGAATAATACGAAAGTTATTTACTAAATACAATTCCTTTTTTGATATGAACGTGACGAGCACCAGTATTACAATTTACAACAGTTGCCCAATTTAAACGGAGACGTTTAGAAATTAATTCTAATAACAATCTGTAATTAAATATACAGTGAAAGAGATTGTTTACGATGGTGCGCATTTCCCTGGCAATGAGCAACGAGAACAATATATAGATACCTGTTGCGTCTGCTGGTGACACCACCCCGCGTCGCCGTACCCTCACCCTACACCAGCCCCCCCCCCCCGCCCCGCAGCTTCTATACATCCACGACCGACCCTAGTGTCGATACTGCCCGAAACTAGTCATATCTATTTCATTTCAATGTACTACTGTACCAGGCACTAGATAGCCTAAATAATAACTTATCTCCAATAGATACTCGCACGTACTTATTTATCGATAACTGGGAAATCCCGTAAACAAAAATTATGTATTGTGTAATATCATCACCTTTTATATACCTACATCAACATAAAAATGTCGATTTCAATCCTCAGAACCCGAACTCACCAAAGGCTAGCAATGCCCTTATACCTATCTCCACTGGTGTTGTGGGTGTCGATGGGCGGCGCCAATTGCTTACCAATTTTACCATCAACTGATCAATCTGTTCATTTGTCATCTTATAATAAAAACAATGTTGAAGCGTTTTTGTATCGAGTTATTTATTTATCTATAAACACCATCCTTTCGTAATCATCACAGAAGAATAGAAACAACTAACAACAAATAGCGCAGATACTTATTAAGTAGTCAGGCAGGAGACACTGGGACAGACAGGTAACATTGCACAAACACATATCATGGGATGTCACTCGCAGCCAGCCTCCCGCGGGCTCCGCACTGGCCGTGATCCATGTCTCTGACGGAACCACGCTCACAAATAGTCACAGACTCACACAGAAAGAAGATCCAATCTATAGTAATATACAAAGCTGAAGAGTGTTTGTTTGAACGTGCCAATTTCGAAATAATCTTTTTGTTTTCAATAGTCCATTTATCGAGGCCATAGGCTATGTAACATCACGCTACGGACTACGATGAATAGAAGCTGGGTAGCGGTAAAACCACACGGGAGTAGCTAGTTTATTATGAAACTTGGCCAAGGTGAGAAGGTGACAAGAACGATATCCGCAACGCTAATTCCAATAGTCGGATACAAAGAACTGAAGACGCAGCTCAGGGCCAAATCTTTGTTAATGTAGAACTTGCACACCTAACTGGGCAACCTGTCCAAGGTTTGTAATTTGTATGATGGTCTACAATTTTGAGGATGTCGTTTCCAATGGCGGTATTGAGAAAAATTATTGAGGATGCTGAATACAGTATTGAAGTTCCTTAATGACTCTGCCTTGATGATGACCACTATATCGAGACAGAGTCATGGATGTTGATGCTACATCCGTCTAGTTCCAATCCAAGTGCCTAAACACTTTCTCGAACGCGTAATTCCTGGAGTCTTAAGACACCTATACGTACATGCATCTGCACTCGATATGGCTTCTTCATTTGAGGGACTCCAATATATGGTTTCGATTGGAGCAAAGCCTTTCTCATAACCAACCACAAATACTAGACAGACACAATGACTGATATTATTAGTTCTCTATCTGGCGGAGCGTGATGTAACTATATAATATGTCCTCTACGGCTGTAGAACCTTTTTGGAAATCGACTTGTTCGAAAAACTTGAAATCGCGAACCTGAGAGAAAACATCCGTGGCCTATTTACTGAATAAACATGACATAACCATAACATTATAAAGAATGTATTGTATAGTTGTTATGCTCAACAAAGTTCTGTTACAAAAGCCCTAAGTGAACTTGAATAAAGTTATGACTCATTTACGCCAGCGTGAAAGTCAGTGGCAAAGGTCGGTCGGCGGAGGCGGGCTTCCTACAAAAATGGCTATTTTTGGGATGACATTGAATGAAAGTATATTTTTGCACAGTGAACACGGCTACGTAATTGTACGTTCTGTAAATTACGAGAGAAAAAGCTAAAGTTATAAAATGATGTTAGGAAAGAATCTTTCTTCGCAAGAATGGGCTTGACTGTCCTTTTTATGGTTTAGAGGCCATGTTTATCTATCGGTTTAAGTTGAAACTACTGAAAGATGTTCTCGCGCGGTTTCACCTGCTGCTCTCCACCTACTGATAGTAGCGTGATGTTTATAGCCTTATAGCCTTTCTCAATTTCGATATCGATAAATCCCAAATACTGTAGTTATTCCACGCGGACGAAGACGCGTGCAAAAATTAGTAAATAATAATAAGAATATAAATGAAATCTGATTGATCGCTACAATGTACCAAACAAAAAGTTAATTGAAAGCGTACGTTACTTAATTTTCCATTATTGTTTTATTTTATTTTTTGGTGTACGTCAATTCAGAGTTTAATGAAAGATTGTATTATTTTATTACATTTTCATTGAATAAACAAATTGTTATCTTATAGTTACTACCTACTCTGTTATATAAGGTGTTCTAAAATTATCTAATGGAAGGTAGTGTTGAGTTGGAAGATTACTGAGATTATTTAGATATTTAATTTAAATCATAGAAATAGGTAACATCAAAAGTTGTTATACGATTATAAATTATATTGTACCCATCAATTAACAGTTAACAGAATCAATATGATTCTCCAAAACCTCCATGTTTCCCTTTTTCACCACACCCTCGCCGAGCCAACGGCATAAGTTGATGGGTCATAGATGATCCGCAGACAAAATTGCACACATGTACAATTTAAGCGGATTAATGTTCATCAGTTGGCGCAGATGCGGACGTGCTAACTACGTCTCGATGTTACGTACCTATGGCGGTGTATTGCCAACTAATCAGTGATCTGTTACCCTGCTGTTCTAGTGTTAGCTATAGGGTTTATGTGAAGTAGTAATTATAATTACGTAAATTGACTGCATAAACATGTACCTAGTTTGATTTTCGCATGGAGCAACTCTTTGTGTGTTCCACAAATTGTTTTTTCGGGTTTGGGTATCATGTGTATATGAACTTGTATGTTTGTAAACGTACCCACGACACAGGAGAAAATACTAGTGTGGGGCAACTTTGGACAAAATTTTGCGTGATATTTATTACAATAAAATTACGTAGCAGCAACATATACGTTGATTATATTTTGCTGTCTTTTTCTTGGGTCTGAGGAAAAACATGAGCTGTAAAACCAACACAAGAAACAAAGATAAAGCATCAATGGCAGGTCGTCAGTTCTCTAAACGTCAGTGTAAGAGATGGCACTTAGAGAAAGGACGGCAGGGTAATGTACCTGATGTGTCTGTAGCGCGTCATGAGGTCGCGCCGCGTGTGTCGGCGCCGCCGCCGTCACCTGCAACAGGCAGAGTGGCGACTTAACTTGGCTGGCGACTGGCGACACCCAGGGAGAGACCCTGGACTAGTACTGCGGCTAGCACTACGTTATATCTGTTATGCTGTACTATATCTGGCGTGCAGGCTGGCTGGTAGCATTTCCATGAAACCTATTGATGTAAATGGACTTGACACAGTAGCAAGTTGTAGAGGAAAGGAGTAATAAACCAGTTAATCTTCATTAATACGTTAATTTCCAAATGGACGTCTATAACAAGGATTGGTCGCAAAAAGCTTTATACGGAGAAGAGTTGTAGGTGGATCTTGGCTGAAATCTAAATCTAACTCTGATCTAATATCTAAATATTCAAATTCAATTCCAATAAAAACATTATGTCAAAAACCAAGTGTCTAGTTTTTTTGCCGTTAAAAGTTGTTGAGATCTATATAATATGTCGGTTCAATACCAAGTCGGTTAATTTATTTAGTCACTGCTTAAGAGTTCTTCTGTCTTTCCTATTCTTATTACGTTAGCTATCTAATATTAGGTAGTTATATCAATATTGAAAATCCTTTACATAACTAAATAGATCGACTTAAACATCAATGTTTTTCAGATTTCATTCGGTAGCCAAATCGATTTCGAGAATGGATGGTAACCATTTATTTGTTCGACATGACCACGGCACTGCCGTGCCCCCCGGTTATTTTAACGAATAGCATATCCGCCATAGAATACCGAAACTGGTTGTCAATAATCTAACCGAATCGAATTAAGATCAACGTAAATTATGTTTTTTTAGTTCCTAGCTATACCTACTCATGACACTGCGTACTGTTGTTGTAGCACCAAGAAAAGCTTGCGACGCAAAGGATAGAAGCATTCCACGATCGCGTCATAATCTGGGTGAGGAAATCGTACGCCTTGTGCTATATAAATTATTGATTTATTCATACTTACTTGTCAACAAGTCTACGCGGCTAAGGAAATATTCAGAATTAGAAAACCTTCTAGATGCAAGACAGTTGACCGGCGAGTTCAACTCTGGTCATGGGGAACGCGAGACTTTTCCCCTATACCTAGTTAATTTGGTTTGGTACGATATTTAGACAGGTCAAGGATGTTCGGGTCTTTCTCGCACATAGCTACGAGACCAAAGTTCCTTGTGTCTTGGATATATACAGACCAATTAGCACTCCATTGATCCTTTAATCGCGATTTATTTCCAGTCCAGAACTAAGTATCTTGGTCTTGGCCAATAGAACAAGCACATGAATTGTAAAAAATAAAAACTTAACGTACGTATTTAGCTTTACGCGTATGTAAAATGTATTAGTATACCGAGAGTCAACAGGTTAAGGTACGATATAAAGATTTACAAAATATAAACAGAAAGTTTAATGGACTCTTACTTGCAAGGGTCGATGAAACATGTATTTATTGGAACAATTTAACTAACTACCCAAGTACAAATCGTATTGGTTATAAAATAGATTTTATCAATAGTTAACACTGTTTAAGTGAGAATACATACATACATAACCACGCCTGTCTCCCATGGGGTAGGCAGAGATAATGGATAACGCCAATTTAAGTAAGAATTCAGAATAAAAATCAGAGAATCGCCATCCACCTTACATAAAGAATTACATACCAATACCATAGTTATATGTACTATGTAGTTACAATAACCATGCCGTATGACGAGATACATGAATATAAAGTTTCAAGATATATCTAAACACAAGTTTTCCAATATTCTGTTGAGTTGTTGGGGCGAGAGTCGAGTGTCTTCCATCGGCAAACAGACAGTGAAACATTTCTTTGAGTAAATAAACAAAAGTGTACTTTATAGTAGGGTAGATATTCATATTAACAAATAGAGATGCGTCTTTTGTCTAGTACCGAGTTTACGTTTTCTATAGAAATAAAAAAAAGTCAGACATCATTCAGTCAAAAAGGTCTTAACTAATTTTTGTAGATAGGTACCTAACTACCTACCAATATTCCCAAACATCGTCACTTGTTATTATGTATAGTGAGTTAGGTATATTCATTGGTACACATAAGCTTAGCACTGGTGGAAACAGACTCAGCTAAGCTATGTTTTTTGCATGACTATCGACACATCGTATACTCGAGCTGCGCATCTTCCTCGCATAGCTACCATTGTATCAGTGGAAACGGCCACATAGTTTCACAGCTTAGTCATTACATTACATTTTCGTAGCATAGCTACATAACACATCTCAGATGGAAAAGCACCTTTGGTACAGTTTGGTATGAGTGTTTCGAAGCACCTGGGTCGACCAGGAATGAAGTCAGATATAACACGACTTATGCTGGAAGAGTGAATGGCGTGACGACCCTGCCTCATGTTCTTATCTCTCATGGGATTAGAACTTTCGCTACCCACTGCTATGAAAGTACAGGCCTGTAGACTTTACAAAAAAATGAAATTAGCTAACTAGTTACGACTTTTAAAATAGGATTCAGAACGATACATCGATGCAAAACCCTCTGGTTTTGCACAATATACAGGTAGTTATTCTCTGTCTATATTCTAGTTATCTCTGTACAGATTTTTTTGTTATGCATAGTAAAACGCTTATAGGAACTAGGTACTGAAAGATTTACCTAATTCAGTTCGAGTGTATTGGTATCAAGCGGAGGAGCTGGCTGATAACTGTACCTATGCAAAAATTGCAGCCGTATCAAACTTACCGTATAATCTAATCATACCTAATTATCAAGCTATAGTCGTTGCTGATATACCTTTACAAACAAAATCACGCCGGCTTATCAAAGATCAGGACCACTCTGATCAGCGCGCTTACTCTTGAATCCAATTTCGATCTATCCACATTGACATTATCGTGATTTGTGAATTTTCGTACTCTTAAGTTGCAACACTAGCGCCCATTGCATCTGTATTGCGTGGATATTAAAGGAACTAAATTGTATTGAATTTCTGAATACTATTAATTTTAACAGGTACGATTGGGGTTGTATAGTTTTCCCATTAAATAATTATAATTATTGAGAGTTTATTAGATTGAAATTAAATTGAACTAGATATTGAAATTGATACTAATATTAATAGTTATAATTAAAATAGTTAGAATTGAAATAATAGTTAACTATAATCAATTGAAATTAAATTAAAAATTGAAGTGAAATTAAATTGAATGCCTCGTCGAATTGAACCGAATTCGATTCCCGTGTCGGGCAAAATATTACTGGGCTTTTTTCGGTATTTCGTAGCACGGCGTCCGGAATTGTATTCAGCATATGGCAATAGGCTCACCCCCTATTACATGGGACTTATAAAATAATTGGTGAAAAGTGGATGTACATTGTACAGTCGCATTACGTGCCGTAATGTGCTCTTCCGCCTTTTCCTTTGGGGATAAAAGGCGTGCCGTTGAAATTGATATTGTTTTCAAAAGTTAGCGCCCTGGTCGTTCTGCAAATCCGTCCATTGAACGTGGCGAACGAGACTTATTGAGAGCAACTAACTTCCATTCTAAATTACTATTAGATTATTAGAAGCTTAGAAACTGATGGAAACAAGTTATTCGACTTCAACCGTAGTTAATAGATAGTATGTTTACACGCTTGGCAAGACCGATGGTGTTCGGGGTGGCTTGCGGTTGCGTGCTAGCAAAAGTTCATCCAGACCAGTGCCAGTTTTAGAAAACGGTTCAAAGGATCCTTTTTGCAGTAAGTGTTCCAGGATTTCCTATTACAGATTATTCTAAACTAATAGAAACGAAGCACACCTATTCACAAAGTCATATTAACTATCCTTAAGGAAAACTAGGCAACCGTCTAGGGCGCCAGGTTACAGAGAGGTGCCGCGAGCCGCGTATCGATAACTGTCCATAGAGCGGCGACGGCGCTACAAGAATTAGGGAAGTCTAACTATAAGTTGCTTGTCTTTTTTTTGAGGGGGAAAATCATCCAATGACTTCTCCCGGCTTAGGCAAAGCGAGAGGGAGTGTCAGACTCTTACTGACTAAAAACCACCCCGTTCCTACTCCTGCTTTTCGAGCCGGAGCCCCGGTAAACCCGCTAGGTAGTCTGCAGCCAGCTCTGCCTACGCGCCTTAATCTCGCTGTGCGCTCGGCCAGGCAGTTGCGACTGTTATACAGTGACCAACGGACAGTGTGTTGTTTTTTTTTATCAATAACCAAACGATATATATCACGCTAGGATTTTAATCAAGCTATAAAGCTTGTAATATAAATGAATTAAAAAGCGGGTTTTGTGTAGCTACTTTAAATATTAAAAAAGCATTTCATACATTTCAGTAGAGGTGGAAATATTTTTGGGTCCTTACTTTGGTTTGGTTGGTAGATATATTTGATTTAAGTTGTATTGAGCCACACATAAGAGCCTAATCATTAATAATATTAAAATTATTTAAGTCAAGTAAAATTGGAGTTTTAACTCTCATCTGATTCGTAAACTACGTCAAGTTCATATATAGTGGAGCTCTGTTTTCCATTTAGATATTACATTTTAGGTTTCAAAGTAGTTATTTAATCAAAATGAATGTCATACTAATTTTTAATAACTATAAGCATTGCTTCGAGTAACGACAAGCTCAAAATGAATTTGAAATTGTATAATTTGTTTTATTTTGCAATATTTATAGTTACATTTATTTTATATATACAACTTAAAAAGGAATAAAAACAAATTTAAAACTAAAATAAAGAAAAAATTTAATAAAAATTCTCGTTAGGTGTTTGTTAATTGTTGTTCTTTTCAAACACATTTTCAGTACACATATAGCATCAGCTATCATCTATATGTGTACTATGGATCATTAGCCTCCCCCATTCACAGGCCACTTCCAGCCCGGCCGGCTGAAAGTGATCTACATGTAGCGGCTTCTTTTATCCACAAATGAACAAAACATGTTGTACTGTGAAAATAATCTTTATTTAAATTTGGTCATAAATTAAATTCAGGAATTTAACATTCACATAACATATGCTGTCTTGAGATAGATCTTAAAACCCTATTTTGTTTGGATTGGTCAAGATCTGTTTTACGGACAGATTTGAATCAAATGAATTCAGACACAAGAAAAAAGAAGTTTAATCCAGTGCTACTAAGTAAAAATTAGTATACATATGCGCTAAATAACATTTGTCTCATAAAAATAACATCTTAGAAAAAATATTTCACAATGCTTTCAATGATATAATAATAATAATAAAATTTAATTGTAGCTTTTAAAAGTATTGTCTTCCTCTTTAGTACCTTCCTATCTTCATCGGTAATAAGTTTATACATTTCATTTCTTCCGATTTTCAAGATTTAATACTTCTTAACATAATTTCTATCATTTCATGAAACTTTTAATGCTTGTTAAGAAAAGTGTTTAGAAGTGCTAGACTTTATTAAACTTCCTAGAACCAAGGTCACTATTTACAACTCTATTAAGTTAGCTTAGCACACTTCACACAAAACAAATGCTTGCCTCATATTATTAGTTACATAAAAGTTATTAATACTATTCATACCATCTGTATGACCTTCCAGGTAGCATTAGTTTAAGTTCGAGTTGAGTGATTCCTATACTTTGTTTTTGCCATTTAATCAATTCAAACATATGCGTGGTAAATAGAAAAACAGAACAATAAACCTATTTGAAAACAAGCACATTGAAATAAATAAATCTTATGAATAAATTGACCAGTCAGTATGTACTTATATACTCTCACATACATACTACTACTTGCCTGAATGTCTTGCAGATAAACTAATTTTATTGTTGTCAAACTTTTGTCCTTGTATGATGTTCAAGTTGCCTGGACTTAGTTCATCAATAATAATTAATTACGTATTATTATGTATATCACATTATGTGGACAGACTACATTAAGATAATGAGAAGATAGTACCTATACCAAAGTTTATGACATTCAATTCAAAAACAATTCCAAAATGTTTTGTCAAATAGGAACCAACAAGAGACTCTGGTAGTAGCGCGATAATTACTGTTACAGCTGACGTATAGCAGTTTAGTGTCTAGGAAATAAAAATTAAAATTTTGGCCACTTACTGGTCACACTGTGAAGTTTTAGACTCGTTGGGAAAATCTGCCATTCCTTGATATAAAGCATGGAAACTTCAAGAACTTATTATTTTGTCTAATTGTTAACACTGAACTGGTTCAAACTTTGCCAAAGTAACACTGAAAGTATCAATCACGTTTTGGTAATCAGGACTATACAAAATATTAATTTAGAAGCACTTTTATCAAAGTTTTATGTAATTAAACCTGTCAAGAAAAGATGAAAAATACACTTTACTGCGTTCGGCACACACACAATCACACAAGTTTACATTTCGACAAACGTCAAACTGAGCGCGTTTCGTCAACTTTAATTGTTACAACACTACAATGTAAGCATAAAATGTGCCTGGACAACTTTTAATGTAAAATCGATGGTTTTAGTGCCAGGGTGCTGGAAAATCACAATCATGTGCCAATTTAACACAATCATGTGCGTTAGACCTATAAGATAAAAATTTGCGTTGTTTATTCTAGTTTCGCTGGTGTGAAAATTAACAATTTTTTTTTCCTAAGTTTTCATCGCTATACTCTGGGGCCAAAATGATTAATTTTACATAAAAGTTGTCCAAACATAAATTGTAAGCGTTTGTGTCGAGTTTGTAGTAAGTTTATGAAAGGAGATATTGTATAAAACCATATCTATCTAAGATGGGGGCGGGACGGCGCACGCGCATACAATTATAGAATTATTACCTACCCATTTAAAAACTCCCGAAAAACATTCCAGGTATCCCCCATTTTTTCAACTAAATTAGTGTGCTAGATAGTTTGGTAACAAAAGGGAAACGAAATATGGGTAGGTTTCAGGTAACAGCGGTGATACCTACATTTCGCCAGTTCTTAAAGAACTCATGAATAGGGTGTGACCCTACTTTTTTATGTCAATAGGAAGAGCGTAGGTATTACCAAACACCGTTACCAAACCAATGGTACCTATAACTGAATAACTAAAGAAAATTAAAAGACCTAGTGAGATGAGTATCAAAACAGAGGGCGTATAATCAGAAGCAAATTATATCAGTCATGTACCGACTCTGCCTCATTAACCAGCGTAGCGCACAGGTATGACTATTTTTGGCATTCAAAGGCGCCTAAGGCCTTTGCCATGGCGTCTAGATTAGACAACTCGATAATCAGTGCAAATTGCATTCGAAGTGTCCAACATAGCGATTGACGTAGCGCCAGAGTATCCAAAAATCACGTAGGGTGACAGCTCCCTACCATGAGCTACAGACCTCGTGGCCACGCTCCCAACCAGGCGCTATTGACAAACCGTCCTCAAGAGAGAGTCGAGAGTCGTCAAGAGATGGGTGGTTTTCCGAAAAAAATCACAAAATGTTAACGGCGTCATTATCCTCAACCAAAAGTTAACAATTGTGCCGATTGAAACACAAAATTTGGTTTCAATAAAATAAGCTGTGACACTGCTCTCAACCAATTCAATAAAAATGAGGATAATAATAAGCTACCGCGATGCTTAAAAACGCAGGAGATTAATGATTTGTTAAATAAAAGTTAAAGTTTTTCGGAAAACCACCCAGATAAACCTACAATTGAATATTAATGTCTTGACACCATGGCGACTTTGCCACGGCGTTTAAGCTGTGACTCGAATCGTATGATTCGTGATTCGGACACTAAAATTTCCTGATGAAAAATCCCATGGATAGGTACCACACTGTAACGATTGGTGATTGGCGAAGAGGGCCTGATGGATGCCCTTGGGTCTCTCACATGCCCCGCAGTCTTCAGATTGCCACATCATGAGGAGGTTCGGACTTCCTCAGGGGATCGTCTGTGTGGACGTCTTACTCACGGCCATCCACTCAGCAACCCTTCGGGAACACCTGATACTAGCCAATGATAATCACGGCGGATGTGGCGATACAAGTCAGCAGATTGGGATGGGATGCAATCTTTGTTTGTCTTATGTTGTGCGGATGCCGTAACGGGGGTATGGTATCAAGGCATAGACATAGCCTTAAGTATATTACATTCCATTCTCAGACGTGACATCGTTTGGTAGCGCTCGCTCATTGTTTGATGCTGACTGCAAACGCATTGAGGCACTAAAGCATCCGTATAGCCACTGGTAGATCCCATCTAATAAAGTTGATATATAGTAAGTAGGTAGGTAAATAAAACAAGAGTGTCAGTTCAAATGTGTAGTTTGGCATTTATTGGCCTACATTAACAATTTCTTACATTATAATTATAAATTTAGATTATTATTTACAATGAACATAAAATTTTTATAGTAAGTATTATTCCAAATAGTTCATTGTACAAATTTAGGTTTATAAATTTGAAATATATCTCCTAACTATGTATTAAGATTCTTCGATTCGATTAAAGTATTAAAGTTTACAAGACTCATCTCCACCGTCAAAATATTCGAACATTGGCCAATCGCGGCCGCAATGCCTGCATTAGTTTGTTATAAAACTTATGATGTCCGCACACATGAACTTACTTTTTTTATTAATTACACAAGTTGACAGATTACTACAATGTGTGTGGTGACTTATTGCCACAGGGAACACTACAAATACTATAGCACATGTAGTCGTGATATTAGTTGGCGAGAAATGTAAGAGGTGAGTCAATAGTGTCGTGTCACTAGTTAGTTCCACTCTGCGCTCATGTGTCGTGTTATCATGCATTGCTATCTAATATTCGATTATTCATTAAAATAACAGTCAATAGTCCAAGTCCTCATCTCCAAACTAGTTGTTTCAAAGAGAATATTTTTATAAATAGAACACATTTGTATACGTTATAATATATAGTACCTAAATGCATTTGGAATGAATATTGTATACGAAATAACAAAAACTAACTACAGTTGTTAATATTTTTGGTAAACAATATGAAACAGGAGTAAGTCATTGAGTAAAAATAAATACATAAAAAATCACAATCAGTTAATAAGATCACTTGTGGGCATTATAGTGTATAATTACATAGACAAAGATGAAACATCATCAATAGGTCCGGTAACGCAGGGCGGCGCGAGCTCCACGCGCTGTCGCTGTCGCGTCACTTACCTACGGTTACCGCTTACAACTAACAATTCTATCAATTTATAAATTAAATTATTGCCAACAGTGGAGCACTATCATAATTTACATTACAAATTTCGATTCAATTATTATTCATTATTATTCAAAATATATAAGATTGTTAATAATTAAAAATGCATTATTTAAAATTCATGTTAGTCAAACTAATAGTAATAGTCATATTATTATAACATATCGAATTAGAGCGAATGAGTACATAATAGTAATAATATAGACGCGCAGTTAACAACAAAGACGAAGACGTCAGGCACTTACGTAGCAAAGTAAATAATTTAGCAACAGACGAATATTGTAGCGTTGTGTACTTAGGTATAGCCTCGCCGCGTGTCGCCGCCTGCGCCATGCACTGTGTCGTCAACACAAACGAAACATTACAACTACTAGTCATCTTTATTGTAAAACTATTCAATAGAGGCCGGATGTTTGTTAACAAAAATATCCCTAATTTTTATTAGTCGATATGTCATTTAATTATAAAACACATAAATATGTCAATTTCTTATTAAATCTAATTTTGTATAAGGTGCTATAAAAATGATTGGCACCATTTCAATGGGAGATAGTATTGTATACCTAGGTTACAACAACGAACGTGCACCCCAGAATAGCTAAATCAATATTAGAATACCAAGTCTTCCTTCAACTGGCTCCTTACTACAGTAATCTAGTTACACAATACTGTATTCCCATTGTAGCCTAAGTGCATATTTATATAGTACCTCATTATAATAATAATATTGATATTCAAACATTAAAGAAAATAATTACGTTTCTTTAATCAATTACATGTTATTGGCAGGAGGCAGTCGATGTGATTGAAGTCGATCGCTAGTGCTAGGCCGCCGAAAAGACTCGCGTGCAAACTATTAAACTAATGTTCAACGAGCGACAACTTAATCCTCACTAATTGAAATAATATATCGCATCGCTGGACGTGCAGTGTCGCGTACAACACTCTCAACGCCTGTCTACTTCTTCGCGTTGGTGTCGTTCTTGGGAGCGCTGTTGTTCTTAATCGGGATCTGTAATCAAACGAATAAAATTCATATTAAACGTCGACACATAGAACACCAAAATTGCTATTAGATTAGGTATATCATTATTTTAATGGCTAAAACTATTAACAGATCTCAATTCGAAATCCTTGGATGGGTGTTGAAATATCGAGAATAAGATAACGTATAAGCGTTAGGAATGCAATCGACCATTAAAGAATATTAGATATCATGAAATAGTTACAGCAGCGCGCTGATCCTCCATGCGGCCCCCCTGAGCCCGCATGAGGAGCGAGAAGAAGTCGTCGTCGGGCAGCGTCCCCTTGTTCTCTTGGCGCGGTCGCGGCTTGGCAGGCTCGGGGCGCGGGCGCGGCAGCTCGGTGCGCTGGTCCTCGAGACGAGAGCCCTGCACGCGCGCGATCATCTCCAGGAAGTCATCCTCAGGCTTGGAGTGCGTGGTGTGCTGCGCGCGCAGCCCGGGCAGCGAGGTACCAGGCCCAGGCTCCTTGCCCGTCGCCTTCTGCGCGGGCCGCAGCTCGGCGCGCTGCGAGTCGATTCGCTCCGACTGGAGACTGTTTATCATATCCAACATCGTGTCACTGGACCTGTCACCGACACATCATAACATCTAGTTAACTACACACTATAATCAACTATATATCGTTATAGCATGTGATTAAATCACTTGTTAGAGATAGGCAATCGTCAAATATGTAGATAAATGATAAACATAAAAACAACAAGTAGTATCCACCAGTTATTCATTACTAAGCGTACATTTTATCTAATAAATAGACAATTCTATATTAGTATTATGTAGCACCAACACAAAGGTTTAGTTTTACATCTGTGCGAACCTTTTTCTTTAAGACACCACACGACAAGTGACAAGTGCTCCTCCACAATAAATAACACATATCTCGCAAATATTTCAGAGACGTGTGAGGCAAATTATCATCGCATCACACACGGCACGGCGTCATTCGTGTTAACATATCGTGACCTTGTTGAAACATTACTTAAACCACTTTGTTTTTATGCTAAAGTCAATAAAGAAACAATAAGTTAATATTTTCGAAACACCATTGCTGTTTACCAAAACTATTACAAAATACCTAACAACTATCAGGCAGTAGAGGAAAGGACAAGTCTCGAACAAGTGAACTTAAATTTTCAAATAGCAATACTGTTAATACCTACCCCTTGCTATCTTCGTCATGAGCCTTCATTACAAGGTTCCGACAGCGAAACTCACAGAAATGTTAAAACAACAATAGCTACTGCGGGCAGTGCAACCCGCGCGAGATGTGGATGGGACCGTCACTATGAAAATGGATTTTTGTAGAAAGATATAATATCTAAACGAGTAGCTCGCATAAGCAGTGTCGTCATTCGTGGAGGAGGCGGCGAGAGGCACGCGCAGCTGGAAACTATTGATAACACTGTGCTGTTACTAGATACGGAGATCATAATGAGATAACAGACGACTGTCCGTTCGCATTACGTTGATAATGAAATCGGTCAAGAGAACAGCATGACTTTAAGATATTAGACTCCAGGCCCTTCGTATGGGAATAGGGTTGCCAGACGGTCGGGAATTGGCAGGATTCTCTCGAATTTTCGTATGTCCTCCCGACACCCGACAAAACAAATAATTTCCCGAAAAACTAGTTCGATAATTTAATTGCACATTTTCGTTAAACGAAATTTGCTTGGGCATATTTTATAAGAAACTGCGTTGAAGTTAAAAATTTAACCAAAATTGTAGGTATGTTTTATATTTTCAATTCCATATTTCTCCCGACCAAAGCCCTAAAATCCGGAAAAATCGGTTATTGATCCCGATAACAGGAAGAATCGATGTGGCAACCCTATATGGGAACATTAGTGACTTGTACTATTTGACGCAATGCAGTTGTATGCCTTTGTCTTAGCCTATATAGTAGTTAGACACGATACAGTCCTACCGCTAATGTTTGGTTCCTACCGCTATCGATGTCGATTGTTGACCAACAAAATCAATAATCATTATAAAATACTTAGTACACCCGCGCAGTTGCACTTGCTGCTCGGCTCCTACTTATTATAGTAGCTGGGTGTTTTATTACCTACAGCCTTCAAATTGCAACGCCTGAAAAAGGCCGTTAAGCCGTTAAGCAAATCAATATTTTGAGTTCGTGAAATATCCAACACAAAAATAAACTACTCAATTCGAACCAGTAGTTCCAGAGATTAGCTCGTTCAAACAAACTGTTTAGCTTTATAATAGTAGTATAGTCAGTTATAATTAGGTGCAATACAGTCGGACTAAATTAACTTCTTAACTGATTACAGTATTGCCGAGTTTAATGGTCTCAGAGCAACAGGTTAGGTCCTCAACAGGTTGCAATTAACTTCTAAGTATTCTACATAATAGGTAAAAGGAAGGAGGTTTTATATGTTCCAAATACATAAGTTGTGTACCTATACTATTCATCGTATTTAATACCTGTGGCACAACCGCTGAGAGATTCATGTATTTAACAGAGAGCAGCAGCACTCAGATAAAACTGGACGTTTTTAGGTGTTTGAGAAAACCGATGTGAAAGAACGCTTGCGTTGTGTTTCGTTGTGTGACTGAGGTTACCGGAGGCCCAATTACTCCCCTTCCCAATCCCCGATTCCCCAATAACGTTAAATTCCTAATCCCCCAAAAGCCGGTAACGCACTTCTAACGCCTCTGGTGTTTCGACTGTTCGTTTACTGGCTTATAAAAAAATAGTGCGATCTCCATTTAGCTTGCCAAGTGTGGTGATTATGGCAAACCCCTCTTACGTAGAGAAGGCCATGCATGTTGATGTGAATGTGGTAGTGTCACTCACCCCATGTTCTGAATCTTGTTGGCGTTCGGCTTGGGCTTGTGCCGGTTCTCCTTGTTGCTGTTGAGGATGGCGCGCTGCTCGTCCATGCGCCCCGACTGGCACCGCAGCACCAGGTCAAAGAACGACTCCGGGTTGTCCTCGGACTCGGTGCGCGGGATCTCCTTCTTCGTTTCGGCTTCAGGTTCCTTCTCGTTCTTCTTAGCATCAGGAGTGATCTGTGAAAAAATTAGATCATTAACATCAAATTATTAAATAAGTTTTTAAATAAACAATGTAAATAAACACAAACAAAAAAATGCCGACCTGAATTAGAGATAATTGCTCCATGCTCTGTCTTCGAACTCGCAGAGCGTTGAATGGAGTGCGGGGTGCGCTGTCGTCGTCGGAAGGAGGCGCGGGGGGAGAGTCGTCAGCCTCCGCCGGCATCCCAAGCACCTTGCGGAGATCGCCAATGTTCATCTGAGCAGTCGCCATGCCCAGGACGTCACCGAGCTACACAAACAGCCAAGTGATGTAACCACATTTAACACTTCCACAACAACAGGTTGGACTCAATCGATACGGTACGCGTGACCGTTCACGTATTCCGACAAGAATAGGTTGATTGCTGTCTAAACATCGACGTCCATCGAGGCGACTTAGCTATGCACGCCACAAATTGCTGGAAAATGTACTTTCAAGTAATTGGGTCGATACCGTAGCCCCTATTATGTGCATTCTAAATTACAAAATGCTATTCTTAGTAACGAAACAGGCCATCAATGGAGGATTATTCTACAAAATTACAGTTAAGCTCACTCGCATGCGAAGCCCAGCATATCGTATCAGGTGTTTACTTATTCCGATACACTTTACGTTCGAACAGTAGCTAATTTATGCATGTTCACGGCACGTCTTGATTTAGTAAGATGCATATTTCGTATAAGACAATATTGCGTCACAAAGAGTGTACTATCAAATACACGCTTAACGTGACCCAACGGAATTAACAGTACTTATTTTCATTACATGATGTTATAAATTACTCAGTTGAGCAGAATCGCAAAGACAAGCTGGATATAGCTGAGGAAGAAGATCGACAAGACTGGCTTTATTAAGGTGTAGAGGAAGGAAATAGCTCGCCCAAAATAAATTAGACACTGCACCTGCCATCGCGCGACAGCGGCGGCGGAGCGGAGCAATCGTTTGTTACGTCCTAAGCTGATTGCTGTTCTAAGACTAAATATATTGTTGTGTAGACAGCGCATATTATATACTAGTCTATTAATTTGTTATTAGAGTGTCGATTAAAGATACATTATGTTACTATCATGACTTATGACGATACAAATTATACACGCCTGCATCGCCCTACGGTAGACCGGCGCACATTACGCAGTAGGTATTATGTATAATCACTTGAGCAACAAGTGTCAATGAACATGCGAACATTTTGTCGCCTTGTTTGAAATGAAATAATTTTATTCAACATGGTATCTTTATTAAGACTTTAGAGCAACATGTTAGAAGAAACTTAGAAGATTGTTTAAAATTACGTATTCTATGCGGACGTTAAGGGTCCTTCGTAAATAGTATCCGAGTAGCGCGCTAGACGTCGCGTCGGTACCGACGGCTTGATGGCTCACTTCAGTGGCGGGACGATCTCACGATTCTTGCTGACTCACGAGATATTGAGATGAACTGCTCTTAAACATAGGCCTACTTCATTAGTGGAGGACTTTATGCCATGAATATGTACCGACCTCTTTTGAAATGATCCTTTTGGTATCGAATACAAATTCATTTTAACTTTTTGAGTCTCCTTCGTGTAGTTGAACGAACTGATATTTGTTTTTTTTAAAGGAACCATGTATAATTTTCTTTACAGGCAGTAAAGCAGCCTTATTTTTAAGTCAGGTAATATTACTAAAACTTCTCCTAAATCTGAAAGTCATATCAAAATAATTCGACATAAAGAGACAGTTAAACTGAGAATTTCCTTCATTTGAAGTCGGTTTAAAAAGTTAGAGCATTTGTGAATCAATCGATTCACAACTGCCGATAACTTTCTGTTAAGTTGACTGGCGCATTAATTTTATAACGTACCAGTTAGACAAAGTCGGGGCTCTTTCAAACGTTTTGTCCGACATGAAACGGCTGCCTCACGTTTACCGTGACATACCATGATTATAACCCGCTGCCGTACGTTTTTTACCTATGACTTCTCCCGCTTTGGGCGAGGCGGGAGGGACTGTCAGACTCTTACTGACTAAAAACCACCCCGTTCCTACTCCTGCTTTTCGAGCCGGAGCCGGAGCCGGTAAACCCGTTAGGTAGTCCGCAGCTCTGGATCAGGCCTCTGCCCTATTGGGCCCCATCTGTGGGCTGCCGTACGTTTGGTGTCCGACACCAAATGTCTAAATTGAAAGCGTATCTGACTGTTGTGCGTTTGTATGCTAGTGATTTGGTAGATGACAATGACCAAAATTTGAAACCAGATAAATCATGGAGTCTAACGACAAAACATTAATGTACTTGTTGAAAAAAAAATCGACGCCCCCATAAAAGAGCATCACAAAAGTTTTCTTTAAAAAAATTACATGCAGCAGGTTTTTTTTTTACATTTGATGGGTCAACTTTGGCCCCTATCTGGCCTGATGGTAAGTGATGATGCGGCCTACAATGGAGCACATCTGCCCATAAGCAACCAATTCACTCGGGGTTTGAAGACACCCAGGTTAAACCCATCAGGAAGACCGCCCGGAGGACACGGTAGAACATACGGTGGCGGTGTGCCCTGCGTGGGCTGAGCACCGCCAAGTCCTCAGGGATGTGGTCGGCGACGGCGACCTCTCGCACCCGGCACTGGTTTAGGCCATGGTGCGGAGCGAGAGGGACTGGGATGCCGTCTCCTCCTTCTGCGAAGCAGTCATGCTAGCTAAGGAGGAGGCGGGGCGCGTGAGGGAACAAACCTCCTCACGCCCCAGCCGTCGCGAGAGACACTCCGGGCGTAGGGGATCGCGGGACGATCTCCGGCCACCGTAAGTACGGGCCTGCGGACGGCGAGCAAGGGTAGCTCACCGCCCGAACAGAACCAGACCCGTGCGTGCGGCGCGTCGCGTTCCGCGCCCAGTAGAGCTGATACCTGATCCGGAGTTGCGGACTACCCAGCGGATTTACCGGGGCTCCGGCTCGAAAAGCATGGAACGTGGTGGTTTTTAGTCAGTAAGAGTCTGACACTCCCTCTCGCCTCGCCCAAGGCGGGAGAAGTCATTGGATGATTGTCCCCCTCAAAAAAAACCCATTAGAAAACACAGACTCCGGCAAATAATTTCACTCCTTAGCAGTTCGCACAAGGAAGCTTGAAGCGAAGCGCTTCGTGCGAGTGGGTGGGATATCTACCATGAAGCGGTGGCGCTTCGCCGATTGTCTTGTGGTTCGATGATGGAAAGGACTATTGGGAATCAAGTTGTGCCATTCCGCCGCACACTCTCCGAAATCTATTCGGTAAAAAACGGAGAGGCTTGCAACTTTGCGCCTGTGTTCGAGGCGTTGAAACCAGGCCTCCACACATCCACAAGCGCATCATCATTGATGAGCTTCTTGATTAAAGAAGATATTGACAATTTCTTAAAATTACTTAAGATTTTTTCTACAAATTGGTCACGTAACAGAACTCGCGGCTCATGTAACAAAAAATATTCACTGCGTAACATCCGTACATGGTGTCGACAGATAGTCACGGTGTATTTATACCACGGAATCTTGGTGGCTGTGAGACTGCGGCGGCGGTGGCGAGACGATAATGAGCTTCCTAGGTACTGGCTAACCACAACCACACTCACACCTGCTCATGCTATGCATTCGACCTAATAATTTATCAGAGAATGTATTTCCGTGCCTTGTAATATAACAAAGACATGATCTCGTCACTTTTCCAAAAATGAGCTTTAAATTATTTAAATATTCTAAAGTTCATCAATGTTTTATATAGTTATTTGTGTAATATAATGATCATTAATTTCCTAAAATTTATTGAAATTCATAAAACACTCTATTTATTACATAATACACCCACTGCGCCTATGCTACGAATCAAGTCATCAATTTCTATTGTTAGCAATTATAAAAGCAAGCCACTTAATTATTCACTTATTCAGATCGATACTAACTATCCTAGATATACCTAGTCCTAGTTTTACATCGACTTATAATTAATATTACTCACCTTTCGAGGTGTGAAGAGAGATGGATGTCGAATTGCGGAAGGTCCGGTGACCGACAACGTAATACGCTACGTGTTCCAATCTAGATAGGTCAATCACTTGCCGGGTCGCGGGCTGACATGTGCAGTATGTAGCTCGCTGCGCCAATAGCGGAGCTGGCCGCCGGACCCCGGCCGGTGCTCGACTTCAATATATCACTTTTACAGGATACTAATTAATTTTAATTTACGCCGACCTTTATTATTTGAGCTATCGCGTAATTTTATTTTCGATTATTATCAAATATCGTAAGAAACCGCGGAGGTTCCTTGCTACCGCCAATGTTTTGTGTTAGCGCGGGTTCGCGTTCGGGAAATGACGTTGGCTTCAACAAGTTACCTGTTAGCTTTAACCAGGCTAATAAAGGGCGCATGCGTGATGGTACTTAAACCTACCAACCGAGGAGTTCAGATTTTGGCGCGGATAGTTCGTGGCCGATCGACTAATGTCGGCTGCACTCGCATTCGTCGATCGCAGCCCCCGACACGCTTGTTGTTGTTGACCCCGCGCGAGCCGCGATTTTCGGATAGACAAACGGCGCAACAGGGCCAGCGTGCGTCATTCATTGTACCGAATCTCACGATGTATTGCGTATTGATGAACATCAATACTTTACAGATGAGTAGGTACACACGTTGTACGCTCGTTCTGACCTTATTTTAATACAATATGTTAAGCTTATGATTTTCTAGTAACTCTATAGAGGAGATCGCGCCTCTTTTCCGTAATATGTCTCGAATTTATTTTTTCAGCATTTAATAATTAGGGTCTGGACAGAACACGCGATTGTTTTAATACTAAAAATAAGAAGGAGATTCTTAGTTCGACCAATATGTTTCTTTATATGTATTGTATGTTTATCCGCGATTATCTCGCTATTGAATGAACCGTGTTAGTAACACTTAGAAGCAGGTTTTAGTATATTAACCGACTTTCTTATTTTCAACCGAGCCCATTTCCATAGTATTACCCAGCACAATCCTTGTTATTTAAATTGATTAAAACGACGCAATGCTTGGAAGTATTGCGTCGTTTTAATCCTAATTATCTGGTGGTTATCCCTAATTATCTGGTTATAAATATACCACTAAAGCCAACTGTTGTAGCTAGACTTAAGCTGCTGCTGGGTGCAAGCTAACTTTGAAACACTTGAATACTCAGTGCTTAGTGAAGCACTGAGTATATGAGTTTAGTATAATAGTGAGTGCACTATCATGCGATTATCTTAAAGCTCTGGGAAAGTAATCCATGCACACTGAGGCCAGGTCAAGGAAGTAATCGGCGCAATTCTACCAGAGATGACAGCAATATTGCCAGTGACATGTTGAGAAATCGCTTTATCAATGTTTTTCATGTTCTTCATGGTACAAAAAAAAAATGCAATTACTTACTGTCCCTTTAGCAACCCATAATCTACTCTACTAGAACTGTGAAGCTAAATGTGAATAGGCTATGGATATGGAACTGTGCTGTTTCCTGGGATCACAACATAGTCAAATCCATTATTATATTACTTAATCGAAAATAAATAGTTTAATAAATTCGTGTTTCTTGTTAGCGTAATACATAGTATTTTATAAGTAACATAGCTATTGCTTTCAAACATTAACAAAACTTTGCAGTTTCACAGAAATAGAAAAAGAGGAAGGATTGGAATGGAATACTCATATATGTATTTTTTTAAACCACGACGGTGGCAAGATGGCATCTGATAGTAAGTGGTTACCGTGGCCTATGAACGCTTGCAATACTTGGGGCATTACATGCGCTTTGCCGACCCTTAACAAACCTATTTACTCCCTTAATTAAGTATCAATTTGCCACTGTAGTTAGTGCACTCAACTACTTATGCCATAGTTCATTTATTGTCAATTTTAACTGACAAAACTTGTCTTTTACAACTATAGTACCCATTAATCGGCAAAATGTGTATAGTGAGAAGTTATCAAGTGTGCGTAAATTGACCCAGATGCTCTCACAGCTTGAATTGACTCATGCATACTGAGACTAGTGTACAGATTACAGATTAAAAACATACATAATGGTCTACAGAAGACTTTTTTAATGCTCTATCGCTAGTAAGAAAGCTTGCAGGCCACCTGATGGTAGGAAGTCGTAGTCTAAGTTTCTCTGGCAACATCAGAGGCGTCACAAATCCGTAGCGATATGAAGGAAGCTGGTAGAAGCCAAATTTAACGGCGGTAGGCATTAATCATAATAGAATATCTATCACATCGACAGCGTGACAGTCCACTCCTGGACTATGGGCCAATTCTACAAAAAAAGGGGGTTTGGCATAATCTCCCCGATCGACCACGTTGAACTAAAACGAAACGCGATCGGCGATCGTTCTGATTGGCCAGTGCGTAAAAAAAAAACAATCAGAACGCCGAACGTTGTCGTTTCGTTTTCGTTTAACGTAAAACAAGCACTAAGGGTACAAGCAGATCAGGTTTATCAGAGACCGCTCCTGCCCGGTCTCTGTGAAATATCTAGAATGTAGAGGGTACAGGTTCACATATTGTTTTGTCTGTCTACTTCCAAATACCACAGTAAAAGGGATGACGACGTTTACAATTTTTGTTTTCATTTTCTTACAGAATCTATAACTATATATAGACTTCAGTTTTAGTTACGTTTTATACTTAGGAATGACGTAAGTTGCTTCCATTTCTAAACTTTTATGAATGTATAGCTTTCTTTTATACGAGAAAATAAAAAATATTATCTAACTGACAGACAAATTAAGACTATCGTCATCCCTGTTCAGTGTAATATGTTAGTTTCTATTGCATGTTTTAATTAATATGTAGTAAAGGAACTATAGGGCTTTTCATACATTCATAACCACATGCCTGTCTTCTATGGGGGTAGGTAGTGACAATAGGACGCCTATCGAATCTCACATACATCTTTGATTTTTCATTTTGAACCATAATATGGTTGATTTATAATATAAATATTATTTATATTATAAATCTTGTGAGACATACTAAATTAATTATTATGTTTCATAGATGCCACAACAATAATAATTAGTTATTATTATTACAATATAAAAATGGTTTATAAGATTTTTACAACGACGTCCAAGGTCATACATAAGTAAATATTAGTTCCACAAATAATATAACAACGGGTTAGTATATTACGGGGCACACAACTAGAACTCACTTCTTTGGATATGTTGTAATGTTCGTTGGCGAAATAGAGCGCTTTCTCATGGTTGCCGAGCGCGGCGTGCGCGTTGCCGAGCGACCAGCAGGCGCGGCCCTCGCCGACGCGGTCGTGCAGGCGGCGCGCGGCGGCCAGGTGGCGCGCGTGGTACTCCTCGGCCACGCGGTACTCGCGCAGCAGCGTGTACGTGTTGCCCAGCGAGTAGCACGCCTGCGCCTCCACCGCCGCATCGCCCAGCTCCTCCGCCAGCGACAGCGTGCGTCTGCAACACCAACCACATTGCTTAACCTCATACTCTGACCACACCCGCGAGCGATCACACGACACAACTACTCTCATTTCTACATTTAATTATTATGTTATCGGCTTACTCACGTAATGTTTTGACGAGGAACTCGACTAGTTTCAAGCCACGTCGTGTGTCGCGAAATGCTGCTCATGAATATGAGCCTCTTGCATGGCTTGAAACTAGTCGAGTTCCTCGTCAAAACATTACGTGAGTAAGCCGATAACATAATAATTAAATGTAGTATGTCTCACAAAAGTTACAATAAAATCATAACTACTCTCATTTCATTCTCTTATAATAGCAATCGCGTGAACAGTGATATAAGTAACGATACTAAATAGAAACAGGTGTAACTATCGCTCGGCAGTAAATCAGGTTCAAATGTTTGTGTAAGTAGCATGTGCAACTAGCTAACAATACATACATATTACATAAATACTACATGTCTCTTTCATAACCATTTCAAAAGCAATCTGGAAAACATTATTTGCATGTTCATTCGCATTATAATTGGAAAAGGTCGCGAGCATAACTGTGAAATATTCATGAATTCGAACAATAGAGAAGCGCATATAATTCGTTATTGTTATTGGTGTATGAATTATTGCTGCTTATAGTAAAATAGGTCCTTATCTAAAAACATAACGAAACTGAGAATTCTCATTCACCCAAACAATCTGCATTAAGATAACAATAAACATGTGGTTATACCACAACTACGAAGCAAAGCATTCTGTTTTCGCCATGAACCATTTTGGACACAAATGGATCGGCTCAAGTGGACTGGTACCACGGCCTCATAGAAAACAGGCGTGAGATAACGCTATCGTTGTGTTTCACCGTGTGATTGAGGGCATCCCATAGGATGCCCAAAATTTCACCATCACCTTTTCCTCAATAAGCAGATTGCTTACCATCAGGTCATCAGTGCACGTTTGCAGTCTTATTTCATAAAAGATCTAAACAGCCTAGACCTAATGTGGCTGTATTAGTCAAGCTCACATAAATTATTTTTTATGGAGAATTTAGGTCTTATAAATAGATTGTAGCTTAAGTACTATATAATATGCGCTTAGCAAAACAAGCGAGCAGCAGTTGTAATACAAATCGCAACAAAGCTGGTTGCTGGTATATGGTACTGTTTTTCATATAATAGCTATTTCATGGATTGAGTTTGAGTGCTAATCCAACTGTAGCTGCCGACCTCATCGGACGCTTCCTCATACATATGTACATACCAACTAAGCATGTAATAACTTAGTAATCGCATAGCTTTGTTACTTACTACTAGGTACAAGAAACATGTTTCGAATAATTAACCTGCGTAGTCTATGTACAGTAAGAAAAATGCATGCTAATTGCATTCTTAACATGAATACTACTCTCTAATTCTACTCATATTTGTGGCACAAATCGCTGACACAAATGCTGGGATGGCTTGTGTGGTGTAATGTATCATGTATGTATATGTAATAAGGTGCATTTTACAAATATATAAGTTGTGTAGACGTACTTATAATGTTCTGCGGCGTTTTCAAACTGTCCAAGGAATATGTGTGAGTTCCCGAGGTTGCTGTTGGCACGACGCTCGGCCGCCTTGTCTCCGAAGTCGCGCGCTATCTGCAGCCGCTCCGTGTGGTATCGGATGGCGCGCGCGAAGTCGCCGAGCAGGTAGCAGGTGTTGCCCAGGTTGCCGCACGCCCGGCCCATGGCCTGCCTGTCGCCAAGGCTGCGCATCAGCTCCAGATTCTCTCTGTAAACAGATTAATAACTACATGTTAACAATTCATATATTATCAGTGTAGTACAATATGCATGTGGATTTTACGTAGTTTTGTAGACACAGGAAAAACGCAAATTCTAGCCATAGTGCAAGTATAATTTGGACAAAGTTAAGTATAAAAAAATAGTATAAAGCATTTTTGTTAAAGACAAAGAAGTTATTTCAATTTCAAATGAAGATGAAAAAGCAAGATATTTCGTTGTTACTCTTTTTAAAAATATATGAAATAAGGTATGTCTGTCTAAGTTATCAAAAACGAGCAGAGCAGTTTAGGTCATGAACTTAGTTTATTTTTATAATAAACCTAAACCTCAATTACTCAATAATACTATACTTTATAGTGAGGAATAGTTAAGTTAAATAGTTACTTACTCATAATAGGCAACTGCTTGCATGAGGCACTCGCGCACCTCTTGTGGAAAGTGTCCAGGATCATTTTGCCCGACTCTGCCAAGTTGCTTTCCCTGAGCATGGTACACATTTCCTAGGTTATAAAGCGCACGCCCTTCGCTTAGCTTGTCTCCTAGACTCCGGGATATCTCTAGGTGGCGCTTACAGCACTGTATTGCCTCTGTGAACTTGCCCATCACTTTAAGTGTATTTCCTAAGTTACCTGAGGCTTTTGCTTCTCCTAATTTGTCATTCATTGTCCTGGAAATGTAAAAAGAAAAATATTATTTGTCTCATCTTAATATTTAGGTGTATAATAAACAAAACTATGTAAGAGCTCCTTACCTAGCTAAAGTTAAGTCATGTTTGTGGTACTGCATTGCCATATTATAGTCTCCTAAATAGAAGTAAGCATTGCCTAGTTGACTGTATATAGCGCTTAAAGTTCTGAGATCATCGGTGCCTGCCTGTATCGCGGCCTGGAAGAATGCCACGCCAGCGCGGCAGTCCCCGGCCTTGCATAGGCGCTCGCCTTCCAGCGCCAGTTCCAAACACATTGAGCCGCCATCACAACTCTAAAAACAAAATTAATATTAAGAATTACTTTCATAAATACATAAGACTTGTTTAGGTATATGTTACTCAGTGCAAATCAAATAATATGCTCACTTAAGAAAATCAATAACATATTTATGAGTAGAGTCACACATTGATGTCATACATACATTTATGTATTAACTACATTGTACTATCCAAGTTAACAGTTATGGGAAAGTCAAGTGACAGCCATAACTCTATGATACAATCAATTTTAATTTAATTGCTTTATTTTCTAAAGTAATCTTACATAATAAGTTGCAAAACTGGCAATACATAGTCCGTTGCTGACCTCAGTTTCAACCAGTTATCTATACTAAATGTAAACAAGTTAATATTCACTTGAATTTGTGACTCATTAAACATTGTGATTAATGCATCATTTGACATGGAAAAGAAATGAATCTAGAATGAGTGGTTTAACTGCTTCAGCCAATTAAAATGACTGCTGATTAGGGTTGTTACATATTGGAGCGAGACTTCATTTCAATAACAGCTTCCACCTTTTTGTATTCATATCAGCTGTGTATCTATAGCCTAATGCAGTGTATACAGTGATTATCATTTGTCGTTATTGTGTACAATCTATGCTAAATTATACAGTATGCAACCCACCATTTTTATATTAACAAAAGACATATATTATTATGTAAATGATCAAGTTGTTTACTACAATATTACAACCGTATGTGAGTACTCCAATGATTTATGTTTGATTATTTCAGTGCTAGTGCAGTATGTGGACTGCAAATATGGCCAGTAAATGGTTTTACTAAAGTTAATGTTAAACAATAAAACAAAAACAAAAGATGGTAACATGCATAACATCATTGATTGATTGTGTTTCACCTAAACTGGTTGGGAAGAAGAAACAATAAAGGTTTACAAATATTTGTTTGCATTTCTTAATGACTCTACTCGGGAATCAAAACAACTTGCTTGGTGTCTGCAGTTTGGAAATATTTAAAAACTTTGACTCAGGTTAAAATTACATTTAAATAAATACAGACATAGACGCGCGCGCAGACGGATTCAGGGCGGGAATAGTATTACTGCGTCGCATGCGGATGTCCACACTTATAGGTCACAGTTTCCGTATTAGGTTCCCCCATAATGACTCACTATTCAATTATACTGATGGAAAATTAGCACATTCTGAACTGATTTGAACCTATTAACACATTAGCTTTACCTAATAAACTTAATACAACGACATAAATAAACGATATTTAAGTAACTAATTACGTTAAAACTTACTTGTGCGTCAGTTGAGAGGTTTTCGGCCGAAGCACTTACAGACATCCTCCACGCTTAGTCAACAACGAAAAGATAAACTAAATAAAAAATTCGATCGACTATCAGAATATTCTCATAGTTAATGTTTTCTATTTACTTTGCGATTATAACTTCGCTGGGCGTGTACGTTCGTTGCACAAGTTGAATACCATACATCGGTCATTAATTTGTGATCATTGAAGTTTTAGCGATCAGCTTTGTTATTTTTTAAAGAATGGTCATTCACGTAGAACGACTGAACGTAAAGAACGACTCGTTCGTTACCGTTCTTTTGGAACGAGTGTTACTGAACGTAGTACTGATTACTAAAACGTTTTTGTTCATATTTTAGCTAAACACTCAATGATACTGTCTAATCTAAATATAAATAGTTATTATACTATCAAATACCATATTTTTGTTAAATACAATATTGTTACGTCACGTATTTTTTATTGGCAAGACCATTCGTTTTCAAAATGTCAAATATTGAATGTTGCCAGAGTTCACTTTTTGTTTTTTGATAATAGAAGATATTTTTACGTTTTTAGGTAATGCTTCATCGTACCATCGTGTGGCCACACATGAAACAACACCATACGAGTATTTAAACGTTGCTATTTTTTAAATCTTAAATTAGAATCATGAAGTAGAAAAAACCAGATTCTGTATTCTACTGGAGTCTATTTCTGATAAATACCCTAAAACAATTAGTTAGTCTAAAAAGATAGAAACTGACGCGAATTGAACTATCAAGTGACTTTGTTTGGCTAACTTTTCATTAATGATAGAAATTTAATATTATTTAAAGCTGGCCAAGCTAAAATGAGAAAAAGAGAGCTCATGCTCTCTCTCGATAGAGAGCATGTTAACGTTTTATTGCCATTGCTATATCTATAAATAAATACAAGAGTCAATTATACAAAATATTGTAATCAGTAGGTACACTCTAATATTCTGAATACAGAAATAGTGACTTTATTTATAGAGACGAAACACCAGCGCCTCTATCGGTGCTATTATTTAAATGTGTTTATCCGCACACGACAACTTTAACCAACAGTCAAGTATAAGATACTCTCTGGTCGTACCGCAATTTTCCAATAGATGGCGGGACGTATCATTTCGGACGTATACCCTTTATAATAATTATCTACTTATTATTTTATTTAATGAAAAGAAGAATATTTTACAAAAATGTTAAGAATGTGGGCAACTAGCGTGTAACTTGTCGATTTTCAAAAAAGGTCGACTGTTATTAAGTTTTAAAAAAAACCTTTGTTCCAAATATGGAACAATCCTAATAAGGATTGTCTCGTTTGACTCACAAACCTACAAGTACACATAGGTACACATGATTACCAGCCTGAAAACAACAATTTGTAGATCACAAAAAGAGTTGCTGCATGCGGGAATCGAGCCCGCTACACGTTGCGCGGCAGCCAGCTGAAATACTTCACTGGTGGCTGCCACCAGTGAAGTATTTTTTTGATTGTCTTTTTGCGAAATTTTAAGGGGTTAGTGGTGGCACTATCCAGTCTAAAATGAACATACGCACATCATAGGTACTTAATAATTTCCTAGGCGTTTTAATTTAGGTAGGTATGCTTATTTAAGGGTCTTTTATTCTTAGAACATGCCAGCCCCATTGTGTCATAGTAAAATAACTTGTCTTGCCTCCTTGGTTGAACGAGTGAACTGCGCCAATTAGGTACACAATACATAGCACTGGGTTTTAACTTCAGTTTTCAGGCCAGGCGACTATTTATTTAGGTACTAGGCTTTCTTACTTTTTCGAAAATTCCTTCTTATAACGCAGAGTATAGATTGTTTACCTAAGGGATAAATAACATTACTGTTAAAAAGTAAGTGTCTCGTAGTTCACCTTTGCCTACCCTTCCAACCAAATAAAAGGCGTGTCTAATGTAATTTTGTCTATATTATACTCATTTTTAAACATACACCATTTTTACTTATTCGACATGAATTGTGTTTGAAGATACATAAGAGATATCGAGAATAAGGTAAAATATCTGGATTGAAAGCACCGAGTATGTTTTTTTATGGAATCGGGCGGTGAACGAGCAGACTGCAGTACGGGACAAAGCAAGTTCACATGAAACACATCCCAACTGGTGTTTCACTATGGGTTGCGGGTGAGGCTAGCTATATATCGCTGCCTGGTACTGGATATGAGTTGGATCAGGGTGGTTTTAAATCAGTTAGAGTATGACACTCGCTCCTGCCTCACCCAGGATGGGGAGAGAGGTCGAATGGTATTCCATTCCTTATAAAAACAGTGTTTGACACTGGTTTACTGTGAGGCCACTGGAGGGCACTGGTCTTGTATGGCTCTAGGTTTTGACTGTTAGGTTTTGTCTACGTCAAGACTGATTTATTTACAGTATTTACACACATATGAGTCTATTTAATAATTTCAACTAGGTATCAGGTTTGATGATGGTCGATGACTTGTTGTACAAAACGAAACATATGAGCATTTAAGTATGTCGTACAAACTAATTGAAACAACGTGTATAAGGAACTTTGATACAAACGTAACGGATTAAAGCCTAAAACTCATTTGTAAAAAACCATCATGGCACGCACCTACCTACGTCTTACGTGGTCTTACAAGAACCCCTCCTAAATTTTTTTTGTGGTTCATACAAACATACTTTCTGCCGAACCTGTTTGCTTGTTTGAACGCGCGAATATAATAATTCAATTGATCGAGAAATTTAAATTATTTATTTTTAAGAATACATTATTTTTCTTTCTCATTGAAAAATGGATTAGATAGAATATTCTTAGCCTTCGTTACGAGTGCTACGACCCTGACATAGGAGTATAGATATAAAAAACTAACTAGGTACCTCCACGCAGTTTCACCTGCGCTGCTAGGCTCCGATTTTGATAATTCTTCGATAAAAAACTACATCACAAAAATAATAATTTTATAAGTTTATCTGTTCAAGTCTGCATGGGAGAGTATGCAAGCCGTGTTATACGTACAGTTAGGTAAGGGCCCAATACAGTTAGGCTTCACGAGCAGTCGAGCCTGGCAGCCAGCAGCAGACGGGGTGGGGGGTTGGAGGGGGTGCTCGTTAACTATGCAAATAGAAAGCGCGGGCGCGGGCGGGGGCTCGCAATCTGATCGACGACCACGCCCCACACAACGATTACTTCTGTAGAGACAGGCTCCTGAAGCCTCAAGGAGGCTCGTGCTACCTTTATCCCTCAATCGAGCCGAAAAAAAAAAACTTTTCATGGTTTAAGTGTAAGATCTTGTATCATGTTAGATAGCAGTGTACATAAAAAACAATATAAATCATTGAAACTGAAAAAAGATAGAAAAGAAAGAGAACTTTGTACGACATGGGTCTTATATAGAAAAAAAATATCTGAATTAGACTTACTTTTGTTAATACATACTTAAGTTATAAATGGGGCATGCAATTGCATAGTCTATAAGAAATTGTAATACTTTCTTTGATATAACAGTTTCAATCTTTACATGTATATTCATATACAAAAGGGATGATGACGAGTATGAATATTAAAAATCTATTCAGTCCGCCACTTAGGTAATGAAAAAATATTGTACACTTTATTTTGTCATGGAACATAACAATACTTGGATACAATTTTAATGAATCGAAGTTTAGGAGTGGAAGCAAATACGTCATTATTATTATGATGTTGGCAAATTTAACTGTGTTTTGTATGCACCATTATCAGACAAAGCTAAGAAATTTACTTGTTAAAAATATTTTTATTGATAGATATTAAGTTCTTTTATGTTTATATTTATATTTTGTTAAGGTTCCTATGAGGGTGACATAGTCACTGTGTGATTAAATCCTCAATATATTTATTAAAGATTAAAAAAAATACATTAATTGATTTTAAAATAATCTACAAGACGGACATTACAATACGCAAACTAAATTTATACAACTCACCTAAGATTAAATACATTGACGACAAAATACACACTTACCTACGGACATAAAAAAATATTTTTCAGTGAGTTACTTACAACATATTGGGTGAATGATTTATTTTCATAGTCTTTGTGTGGAGCCAACAATACAGGGTGGGGGTGACTGGGTATCGTAGGTACATACATGTATAAATATGTATATATATTATACGCAACTGTGTTAATGTTAACGTGCAGTAAAATTGACAAATTAAAAGAAGTTCCTTGGCTATATAAGTTTTTAAACAGACATGGTCACTAACACTATCATTAGAACTTGCTACGGGATATTTACCTACCATGTTTATTGAACTCAGTTCATCCGTGATCATGGCGCTTGCAACAGTGGTGAAATATCGGAAACTCATAGATATAATTAAACATGGTAAATATCCCCTCTCACGTTCTTATTATAAGTTCCTTGGCAGTAAATCTGTAGTTAACTTCTACTATTACGAAGAACGGAACTTTTTCGTTTGAAACTCATCCATTCCAATAATAATCGAGAATTTGCAAACGTTTTTGATATGACGTCTGAGCTAAGTCCCTAAGGCTATTTTTATTAATAATAATTGGCATCAAGATTCTCCATTCTCTTCCATTTGGTTATGTAATTAAAGTTTTTTTAATTTGGGACCTACTTACGTATACATTTATTTTACAAAAAAAGGGTCTGTTTCACCACCTTCATATAAGTGCCCGATAAACTTATGAGATAGTTAGTGCATACAAATAAGGTTCTCAATTCAAAATTATCTGATACATAGCGGCTATCCAGACATTGTGAAATAAGTCCTAATACGTTATTGAAAGAAACTGATTAAAACGAATCACCGTTCCTAAGTTCACATGTGTAATCGTGTATATATTTCCTGGTGCAAACTACACAGACCACAGTTACCATAATTTCTCAGCACTCGTAACTTGTACCTATGTAGGTATTTACATTGAATAATCACATGTCCGTACAATAGGTACGTGCCCACATTGCTCACCTCTACGTTGCTCGATTACCGAAATCAAAATCGACAGATATCGATACTGACTTGTTGTTTTGTTGAAACTTAGTTTTACACAATCAAAACTCGTTCGCACTGTATTTTGTTCTTTATGTGAACGTCATAGGCTTTATAATAGAGTGTGTTGGACAGCTTAACACGGAGTGACTTGCAAAGGCGCGGTGGTCCTCACAACAGTCGGCAACCACTAGCTTGGATGATCTGTACAGAGTAGTATTTGATGTAGAGACAACTGCGCACTTAGATTTCTATGAAAGTATCAATTGGTATACGAATACGCTGTCTGATTCTCCTAATTTTGTTACAGCAAGGCTTTATTTGTCTGTAATAGGTATACATTTTGTGTCAGGTAGAATTTAATGATCGAAACATATTTGGTAAATAAAGCAAACAATTCTACCTACCTATAAGTTCCTTTTTTAAGGGTGGAAAATCATCCAATGACTTTTAACGATCAGGCATCAGCTTCGGATCAGGCATCAGCCTTACTGGGCCCCGTCTGTCGTAGTCTGATGGCTCTTTAAGGCTCGTGATTAACTTACATAGTCTTGTTGATAATTTCTTAAAAGTATAGTTTTAAAATTAATACAATCTTTTTTATTACCATATACATAGGTAGTTTATTTAGGTAAATAACAAATGTATGACAAAGAAAAAAAAAGAACCTTTAATCGATTCACATCTCACATGCTTAGCAGTTTAATGTTGAAGTCTCTGTGAGTGGAATACTCTATGCTGTATCGTTGTGCCTGTCGATTTGAAAAGGCTGGTATCACAGCCGCGGCCGAGAATGATATATGGAGAGGCTGTGACGCGCTGCTTTGATGGCCGTCAGTATCTGTTAGTGGGTCGCGGTCGAGTGGACACTGCTACATGGCTCGCCGCTAGCCTCGTGGCTCTACTCTTTGGAGGAGGCAAGTGCTCACATACCGGACACATGGCACATACCTTCTATACTTTATAAATGTAATTATGAGTTCCGTCATTGAAACATTCGTAAATAAAGAATGTAGTTTACAGTTTCTTGTTTACAGTTTAAGAGTAGGCGTTTGTTTCATGACTCTGCTTTTTAAAGTGATTGAAAACACTTAAAATTAAAACACGTTCATAATCCATATCTTATTTCTTTAATTTACCCATTAGATGGACATACAAGTTAAGTTAACAAAAATAAGTAACTAAGTGTTAAATAATATGTGTATAAACCAGCTTGGACGCGACTGGCTGGCCGGAAAATAATCTAACAATTTTTTTATATCAATTAAGTTTTTACAAAGTCTTAAATCAAATCTCATCAAACAATTACGTTCGATAGCGAATTTGAAATTGAATTATGATATGTTGAGATGCCTCATCTAAAGCTGCTGTTAGTACGTCCGTGGTTGGGTGGTCGCTGAGCGCGGTTGGTCGGGCCAGAGGTCGGCATTCCTCTGCTGGGAGGCTTCACCTCGGGAAACCTGCCTCTTCACCAATCACAGACGTTAAGGACACAATGTGGCCATTGTCAAACCTATCATAAATGTGCATACGTCCATATCACACACCTAGTTTAAATATTAATTGTTTTTTGTAACTTGATCCGTGTTTTTATAACTTCTTACGTGTTACGGGTTTCTGTTTCTGCTTTACTTAATCAGCCCTACAAAGAACCTACTTCTTTTTGTTTAATTCTCAGAACAAATACTATGGTAGAAATATCTTGACTTTTTTAAACGTAGCGATCTCAGTGAGCATTAAGCTGATTAGTTATCAATTAGGGCGTGGGGTGCACGTGCGGCGCTGGCACGCGACCGCGGCGCGAGACAATGGGCGGCGCGTGCCGGCCGGCGATCGCTTCCTTCCCCGACATACGTCCTCCTCTTTTTAACACAATTATTACTACAACCGACACTTTGAAGATCAATGTTGTGACAATTGCGAGTGCAGTCAAAGGGAGTGCTGTGACTACTGAGCTACTGAACACACTGAATCACTTGATCAGCTATTCATAATAGGCTTATGAATGTTGTGGGAAAGTTTGTCGTTCTTGTTGATTTGTCATTTGTCGTTGTAGTTGTACTGAATTCATATTATTGGTAAGACCTAGAGAACTCGAGTCGCACAGCCTGAATGATCACAAAGAGTGCTGAGGTGGATCTCAATATGAATGATAAGTCTTAATATTCCATATTCCATCGTCTAGCGGACCTAAAATGTTAACCGATCTAGACGGTATGTTAACTCCGGAGTTGAGGACTAACTAGCGAGTTTACCGGGGTTCCGGTTCGAAAAGCAGGGGTAGGAACGGGGATGGTTTTTAATCAGTAAAATAGGCTTATGTATAACTGGGAATGTAATGTTAGTTATATGCGTTGCTGTGGGTATCAAATAACAATATTTCACCAAACTACGACCTGGCATAAAATCGATAGTATTTAGTTTACATCTTAGTTCACTAAAAGAGATTAGCATAAAATATGCGTGCGAGTTGAGCGCCTGCTTGCGTGGGGTCAGGGGCTGGCAGCCCGCATGTCAATGTTTGCAGTTACAAATGTTGTTAGGCCACGAGCCCTCCGCCGCGAATTATCCGGCTATTGTGTCGATGTCCCACACCGCGCCGCGCTCGCGGAAACAGACATCAGAGCCCATGCATTCAGTATCACACACACAATACTCACGTTTCCTTGTTTAATATGCTCCTCGAAAAGGGTACGAGTACCTGTTCTCGGCCCGTTATTACATTTCTAATGTTTTATTTTCTATTTTATAATACGTTCGGTAACAATCAATATGTTAATCAGTGGTTTATATGTTTTTATGACGTGCGGCGTTCTGTATGAGCGTTGATTGACCTGTAACCAAAGTTTATGACGGGATTATATCTAAATTGTGAACATGCACTTTGTTAGAGTAATTATGGTCCTGTTAATCGTTTATCGTCGCCCTCTATGGCTCGCTGGACTTAATAGACTGATGTGAAGGGCTGTGATATTTCAAGGGTTTGTATCAATTGTTGCAATAGTTTGTTTTTACTGAACGCGTTAATTGAAATACTTAACTTGTTACTTCACTTGAGAGTAATTTCGCTCGCCGCTCGGAATGTGAGGAATTCCTTTCTCAATGAGTGATTTCACGTTTCTAGTTATCGTTTAGTTTCTCTTGTGTCTTTGCTATGAAGAACACAGTTCTAAAATGTATTGTAATTCTTCTACGATAAGTCATGCATAAACAGAAACTGTGTGACGTCATTTTTCTTTCAGCCCGTAAAGCAGTAAACGGTAAGGATTAGTGAAAGTCTTTGGTATAGGTATCACCTTGTACTATACAGGTAAGTAGAGTAAATAAGTACGTAAGTATAACTAGTATAATTTTATTTATATAGGTCACCTGAACTCGTCTCGCTTCGTGACGCAGGTGCCGAGATAACTTCATCAAAACAAATAAGATCATTTTTTGCCAAATATCTGAGAGAAGGTTTTAGAGTAATTTGGCATCATAGTATTGGTGGTATCGCGTGGTAGGCCCAGCGGTGGGTCGCGGCGGGTCGCGGCGGCCTGCGGGGGATCATTACCGGATAATTCAGGGCTGCCGCTGTTCCTGTCTCTGCTCACTTGTTATTACATGTAGCGCGCGTCACTTCACTCTATTATGTTCACCCCTCACGATATATACGCAGCCCTCTAGTTTTGATCGTTTCTTACTTTGCAACATTTATTTATTTGCATTTGCATCGAGTGACTACGTGTTACTGTTAGATAATAATATCACAGTGATTCTGCTCGTATGAATGTGCTGTTAAATATCAATTGGACTTGCAAGAGGATGGTATTGGCTGATGATGTAATTCTTACATACTTTACTTACTTCTCATTTACTTCCTCGTTGAGTGTATACCTTCATAAATGCCGAGTATTTAAAACGAAGACAAAAGTTTCGAGTTGACTACAATTATTTTCACAGTTCAAGTATCAAGTATTGTCGCGGCAGTCGGTCGCAATTGCTGCGCAGTACTATGAGCGGTGATTACACAGTCGTAATTCGATAAATAGGCCTCCTTCGTCCCCTCGCTTACGGTTTTCGGCGTCGGCTTTTGGCGCTCGGCCCCGCGCTCTGACCGGTAACTACTAACACAATTTATTACTTGATTGCGACGTTTGTTTCCAAATGCACCTTGTTGTCGAAAGAAAACGGAGATGTTTCTGGAAATCTTTACATTAAACATATATTTTAGGCGACATAATACATACAAAATTTCTAAGCATCTTGAACTTAATCAACATGTAATACAATTGAATATCAAAATTGTTGTTTCAGATCTAAACCCAGTAACATAAAACAGAATTTTCCTTTGATTGACCTTCGCCACACGTTGCATACCGTTGATCTAATTTTTATGCCACGATAATGCACTACGATTCTAGCGGGTACACGATGAGTACGCTGGCTATATACGCTACGTCCATGCTCTACGAGTGTAGTGGATACGCTCTCTTCAGTCAAAGTCAAAGTCAAAGCATTTATTTCAATTAATCCTAAATAAGGCACTTTTGAAACGTCAAATTGAATTGTCCGTCAGTCTGTCTGTCAGTGAAGCTAGGCGCTCGTTCCAAAGTGTAGCTTCGAATGGAGAAGAACGAGCAAGAAACTCCATCGTTACTCTATATATCTATTGTATATATATGTAGGAACAATGTAACTACAATACGTCAAAACTAACGGGACAATAAAACCAATTTGTAAAGAAAATAAAATAGCGGGTTATTTCAAACATAGTGCCCACATATGTACACTTACAATTTTGAAATATAATTTAATCTTTCACATAAAAAAAAATATATCTGCTTGATGCCACAGGATCCCTAGACTGCATTGGAATAAATTAATCAGCTACAGCTAAACACTACGAGTATAGGTCCTCGCAGTCTAAATACGCGACAACTATATAGTATGCACCGCGAATGCAGTGGCTACGCGACGGTAATACTGTTTACACACGCTACGTCCACGCACTACGAGTGTAGTGGTTACACTGTCTTCACACGCTACAACTATGCACTGCGAATGTAGCGGCTACGCGACGGCTACGCTCTGTACGCACGCTACAACAAAGTACTACGAGTATAGGGCCTACGGCTCCGGCTATGCACTACGCGGTCTACAACTCGCTACGACTACGCACTACGAGTATCTAGGGACTACGCGACGGTTACGTGCTCATACGCTACAGCTATGCACTACGAGTGTAGCGACTACGCTGTCTACATACGCTACGACTACGCACTTCGAGTGTAGCGAATATGGGACAGCTACGCTGTGTACATATGCTAAGATTAGCAATACGAATGTAGCTACTACGCGTGTATAAGCAGTTTTCAACTGTGACAAGAATATCAATAATAGGCATAAGGTTATCAAATTTTTTTATATGTGTTTAGAACTTATTTAATGAAAAGAAATAACAAACTATCAGTAAGGACTGGGAGTTGAACTGAATTCACTATTAAGTGTTAAACTTACAAAATTCAATTTAATAATACAAGCATATCGTTCAATATGTACTCGTGGTCGCCCACACCCACTTGCGGTTACACCGTGAATGTCGCATTTTACCACTCGCACGTCACACGTGACACTTGCAGTAAGCGTATATCGGCCATGTCTGCGCACGCGCCCTCTACGCTTCGTTACCGGTAAGTATGATTTAAGTATAAGCGATCTGACACGGCGCGCCTTACCTCCGCGCCACTCCCGCGCATTATTTACGGCCGCACTCTGATTTTAGGAACATAATCCCTCGTTGATTTACATCAGAGATAGCAATGCGCATTTCAACTTGTTTTTCAATTACGTTACATTGTGACACCGCATACAGAGCCCGGGCCCGCGCGCTCCTCGCCACTCGATGACTCGACCTCGGGCAGAACTAAAAGGATTTTAATAACTCAGGCCGCAGTAAATCAAAATTTGATTATGAGAATACTGCAAAAAGCGCGACGGCGGGATACGTTCTGTTTCACGGCCATAACTTAGCCGGCCGGCCGTTGATAACAGCTTAAAATGTTGTCGGATGTTGATGAAAAAACTGGCTTTCATTATGAGGGTAATTTATTCGCTGTACCACTACTAAATATCTAAGTATTACAATGAAGTGGTTTAATGCAGCCGGACTGAGCTGCTGCGTGAAAAAATCCTCTCATTCAGAATGGTCGTGTGTAGGCTGCGAGTACCGTCAGGATAAAAAGTAGTATGAATTGTACTGAGTCGTGTGTTTCAAACCTGACCCATTGTCTTAGTAGATACTTTCTCAGTTATTGTTTTATTGACGACAAATAATAATAGTGTAATATTTGGAGCTCAGTAATAATGATCTTGCCAGGACATTCTGGACTAAAGAGCCTCAGTGTCTCACTATCTAACAAGTCAGTCGCCAGTCCAATTGTATGGTGATGAAATATTCAAGATTTCACGTCAGATGTGTATGAAACATTTGCAAGAAATTATCAGTTAACTCATTTATTAAACCAAGTCCGTGTCTACTGACGGTACTGGCGAACAAATAGCAATAAATACGGAGCTCCATATATCTGTCGGCGCTGGGCCGCGTTATTTACGACGCCGGGCGAATAAATCGCGGCGTGTGTAAACACCAGCACCGCCCCCCCCCCCTCCCCCCAACAGCACATGGTTCGCGAGATCTGTAAGAACTGTCCCATTGAACTAATCTTATCATAGGTGCCATAACACTATTCGGAGCTGCCGAGAACGTAACAGGTTACGGGGGCTCCGGCTCAAAGCAGGAGAAGGAATGGGGTGGGTTTTAGTTAGTAAGAGTCTGACACTTCCTGTCGCCTCACCCAAGGCGGGAGAAGTCATTGGATGATTTTTCTTGCTCCATTTTTCCTGCAGACTACTTACTCCTATAAACTCTAAAGTTATCCAGCACACTGACGTCTTCATTGAAGTCGCAATCAACAAAACGGTGCGCATCCTAATGAAAGCTTCAGCATTGATTATGTTAATATTTAGCAACGCCGGAGTCGCTGCGCACCGCGCGCCGCCACCATTCGTGCGCGCGGAATACAAAATGGAATTATTATTCAAAAGGATCACAGAATTGACTCCCGGCTGAATGAATGACAATTGTTTAGTTAGGTCCGGGGTACGATTCCCACTCATCAGCGCTCCGGTGGCGGTGGCGCCTCATTACGCGCTGTGTTATTCAAATTTATTCAGCAGAGCCGCGGCGGGCCGGCGGGGTGGGTGCCGTCCGCTCGGTTACAATATATTTATTGGAGCCGCTCCGTGCTCAGCGCACACAGCACACATCACCGGCTGCACTAGCTCCTGGCGACGCGAGATGTCCCTTTATTTGTCATCGTTACAGAGCAGCGGACGGTCTATGCTTTATTGAATCTCTCAGCCGTAAATGAATCGGTTCAATCAAGGAGCAATCTAATGAATGAATTAAACCTCAAGTCGATTGGGTATTCATCTCAATGGCAACATCAAACTCGCATGAGATATGATCTACATTTAGCATATGTCGAAGTTACAATTATATTGATACTGCGTCAGTTCTATAACTCAAATTAGTCTTAGCCTGTCGTATGTATTGGGTCTGGTTACTATGGTAACTGCTACTAGTTAGTTAGTTTCTGATTAGTGCGGTACAGTGTTGGCTATTTCGCCGGTTGCCGTAGTAGTGGTGAGCTCGTGGCAGTGTGGAGCTCGCCAGCATCACAACTAGTGTATAATAAATTCCGGCCGGGTGTGCAGTCCCTACGTATCGAGTTCGTTACGGCGCGGCGGCGCGCGGCGCGCCGGTAACGAAGTGTTTGCAGCCCACGGGGGCAGGTAATCTAATCTCGAACCTCCCGCGTTTGCCTCCCCCCTCGCCCGCTCCCCGCACCCTCGCCTTGGACTACCGCTCACTGAAACTGTAGCGTTTTCCCAATGTTTATTCCAGTATCACAGACGGCAAAGATGTGACTTGAATAACTTTGGATGATCGATACGTGAGATACAATTACGTTGAACACTTTGGTTTGGATGCTGCAAATTCGATTTTAACTTATAGTACAGATTGGTATAGCTGTGGTAGCAGATCCAGTAGAAAGTTACATTGTAGTTGTAGTAGGTAATGAAATTAATACAAATTCGTTGACACTTTTTGATACACTTACACCGATACATTTATTATAATTAATGTGGATGAAATGAAACTGCCAATTGTATGTTTGTAAACGCCCCCACGATATAAGAGAAAATCCTAGTGTGTAGCAAGTTAAAAAAAAAGAATTAGAATGAATATTGTTTTTGATATGCCCCATTTGTCCGTCGTCGTCGCACGCCGCGTCGTCGACGCAACGCAGCGCAACGGAAAATGGGACCAGGGCCTAAACGAATGACTCAAAAACGATCATTTTGTTTTGATTAGAATTTAATAAAAATTTTACTTGACCGCTGACAAATATAACCTCGGAAAAAAGCATATCAATTTATTATGATGTTATGCAACCTCTTCAGTGTAACGTTCTCTTCACTGTAACGTACGTAGTTCTCTTTAAACCAATTATGTAAAAACGTACTATTCCTATAAGTCATTTTGGTGCTCTATTATATGTATATAGAGAACTTTAAAGTAATCTATATCCAATGTAGGTATGCAAAAAGACCAATTCACCCAGGTAGAATATTAAGACACTGAGACATTTGTATTGCCATAAATATAAACTTTTTCTTAAATAAGACTAACATGTACATGTTTATTCAATGTCACTGTGTTTGGGACAAACAAACACATAATAGATTGTGTCCCGGCGAGCGAGTGGCAGTCCACAGGGACGTCGTATTAGAAACAATAACACGGACGATCGTCGCAAACTGCTGTTAATACACTAACAAGTCCTGCGGGACTATCAAATTCACACCCCTACAGCTCGCTCGAATCAAGGCGACACACACGCCAAAACCGACCCTATTGTTAACTGTGTAAAGAACATCTTGTGTCGGAACAATTAAAAATTGTATGCTGAACCCCAAAATACTACATTGTTACTGCTTTTGCTTTACGTATGATATTTTATTCATATGTAAAAGGGTTTGATAAATTAATATATGTTTTTTCATGGATATTTTTAGTCGATTATTTGAATAACGTTGAATTTTTCTTATAGTCATCTTACTAAGAAAATACACATCACATTATCTATACGACTAATCGTTCAATTCAGGAATCGATAACAACACACGTCGCATTGTGTAATTAAATAGCACCTACTCTACTCACTATGCCAATACTTTTAGTTTAATAGTGAAATAGTAAAGCCAGTTGACATTTTAACGCTCCGCAATCTTTCTCTGGACGAAATCCAGTTACAGATCAAAAAATAGGGGTAGTGATGTCTTGGGGTTGGTGCAGGGCGCGAGGGACACGAGGGCGCGCGGGGGGAGCGGCCGGGGGCTTGCGATGTAATCGCATTGCTTCGGTCGGGTGCGCGCGCGCCTCCCGTGTAATCTCGTTGTCGTAATAGTCTTAAGGCGCACAAAGGCCTGATCAAACGGTGCAATTTGACGCGCCAAATGTCGCCGTCAGTAGGCTTAAACCGCAAAAAATTGTAGAGGCCACAACTGACATATAATTTACTACTTAATATCAGTTAAAAATGTGTTAAAGTGTAATAAATACGTGCAGCGCGATCTAAGTACCGCCCGCTGCGTCACTAACCGCGGCGAGTGTCCCGCTGCCCGGGACTAAGTGCCCCGACTTTGTCCACCAAGTGCCACTTTACACGGCAATTAATTCGCGCACACTGACAGCTGACCGTATTTTACTTTGTATCATTTTGTTTGTTATTTAACGTTCATTATAATGGGCACAAGATTTTCTTATGTTGGTGTCGTACAGAGCTGGAAGTCTCCTAATAGTTGAGATATAGGTTGCTTCTAAACCGATCATTTGAATTCATCGAGGAAGGCCACGTTTAGTAGTAAACAAACATCATTTGGCTGATATGATGATGAAATATTGATTTAACTTGAAATATGTATCAGACTGATCTTACAATACTTAGTACAAGTTTGCTTTACGTTGAACTAAAACAAAACGAAACGAAAGATGATCGGGACTCTGATCGGCCAGCACGAATGAACCAGCCAATACAGCGCCCCCGTTTCGATTTTGATGAACTTAAAACGAACTCGTACTAAGTCCTTTGATCTGATACAATACTGGAAGTACGTAGTAACGGATTGATCTTACAGAACTAGAAGATCAGCAAAACTTTACTACCAACACCCCAACATCATTAAAACTTAAACCGGGATATTTACCATATTTTAATACATTTGTATGGAGTTTCCGACATTTCGGCACTGTTGCAAGCGCCATGATCACTGATGAACACCCCGATGCCTGACGCAGCGACTGCTAACGTCCAAATATTGACGTTGCCAGTTTTAATTGAATTATTTCTGTTCTGTATCTAGGACTGTTTGAGGGGGGCAGTAATCTCGGTCGCAAACTGCGGCAGTGTTTGCTTTGCCGCTGCACATAGCACTTGTTGCCAAACATTGCAACCGACCCTTTGCTGTCAAACATTCCATTACCTTGTGTATTTAACGGCTTGAGTTGTTGCAAATATGTTGTAGATGTGAAAGAAAGAAAGATATGTTTCTTTGTATAAGTCTGTTTTATGTCAGTATACTTACTTTGTAAGTATGTTTGTTACCATTCTTCGATGTAACTTTAAATGTGGTAGGTACTGTAACTATGTTCGAATTGATTTAAGGTATACAATAAAAGTTATTATTATTCCATAATATATTTATTTCAAATCCTCTAAAATTACATTTTTAAAGATTACTTATAAAATACATTTTTTTTAAATACCATATTACAAACCGACCAGTAGTGGGAGTACGGTCCAAGCTACCGGTGGTTAGGGCTCCAGAGACAGAATCCTCTTCACAATGCGTTTCCAGGGGAACTGCCTCCACCGGCCGGTGTTTGGCGGGTGCCTCCCGGCGGGCGGATCCCTAAGATGGATATCGATGCTCCTAGGGGTATTATTATTATTACCCAGTAATTAATACTTTTTCACTTTCGAGGTAAATCAATTGACGAATAGTTATTTATGAAACAAGTTTAGCAAAACATTAGCATTACAAACACAGCTTGCCTTCACGATGTAAGTTATTTATAACGGACACATATCTAGATTAACTAGCTACTGCCAGCGGCTTCGCTCGCGGTCCCGTGGAATCAAACGTCCTATGTGTTATTCCAGACCATAATCTACCCCGGATCCCATCAGCCATTTGTTAAATAATAATATGTAAGACAATATGGCATTGTATTGGAATTAACAGTAAGATGTCAATATTGTTAGGTTTTATGTAATATATTAAATTCTCGTGTCACAGTTTACGTTGCCATACTCCTCCGAAACGGCTTGACCGATTTTGATGATTTTTTTTTCTTATCCGGTATCTATGAGAATCGGCCAACATCTATTTCTCATCCTCCTAAATGTTAGGGGTAGTACAACCCAAAATTTTTTTAATTTTCCGCTGATGAAGTCACGGGCAGAAGGTTAAATAAAGAGAAGAGTAAATAAATAAAATTTTGACGTAATTGAATAATAAACATATACACAAACATTCGCATTTATAATATTAGTAAGATAAGATATCATGACGTATTCATTTCCCCGCACCTGCCGACCGCGGCAGTAGTAATTGGCGTGATTGTCATTGTGTCCGCGTCACGCGGTGGGGCAGGAGATTGGGATCTCTCGCGGTACACTCGCATCTGGTACTCGTATCATACTCGTACTGATGACGTCATAACAATGCCCGATACTTATTTGTATACATTATAAGATTCAATCGCTAGTTTGTCATATTTCGCTGAACACACACCTGTTTACAACTGATTTGTAATAATTATAAGCAAAATAAACACAAAGGAGTAATGGAGAATAATGATAGAATAAAGATTGATTTGGCAGATGTGTTAGTTTTATTAGGATTTAAGCAAATTAAAGATGGAAATAGGGCGTCGTATTTCCAAAATTTACATTTTGCAAGCACTTATTCAAGTATTTATTGCATCCATAATGTACATAGGTGTTAGAAAATACAGTATTTAGTCACAATTATGGACCGTGTCGGGCACAGCATAATATAAAATTCGTAGGAGAGAGGAGTACTTAGGTACTAGAAAGCGTGTAGTGAGGATAGTGCCACAGGGTACTGACTTAATTATTACATTTTTCGGCTTACTCACGTAACTATTTGATAACCAACTCAACTTAGAGGTTTAGTAGCAGCCAGTAGCGTGACAGTCAACGCGTTGTGTATAGCGGAATGCTTCTCATGAATATTTAGCATGGTTTGGAACTAGTTGAGTTCCTCGTCAAATAGTTACAGCAGTAACTGCCGTACTCAGGAACAGTTAATGATTACTTAAACTATTCCTTATTAATGATTTTCTTTCGAAAACAATGGCTAAGGATTGGGTTAAGTAACTATTAAATGAGTAAGGACTGGATTAGTACCGTACTAGAATACAGCGGAATCCCGAACAATATAATAATAATATATATATGGTATTGGGTTATGGGCCCCCTTCATCATAATTTGGTATGCAATGGCGAAAAAGTGTTTGTAATACTTAATTGACGGTGCTTAAAGTAATATAATTTATAGTACCTAATAATAAATATAAAATAAACCTAAATATATAATATAATATAATATAATAATTAGTTTAGTATAAGTATCTCACGAAAGTTATAATATAAACAAATATACTTTAAGTAAAAATACCAGCAAAATTTTATTTGTCTACCAATGACGTGTTTCTGTATTAATTTGATTATCTCTCTTTACTGGAAATTTTATAAATAAATACATATTTCTCTGTAACAAAATTTTCTGGACATGTCGGAAACGAGCGCATTGTCTCCCAACGTTCAATCATGTTGATTTCAATTGTAAACTGTTAAAGTTTTGCATATATGGAAACGAAAAACAATGACATTATGTATTTTCATTTTCCGACATTTGGTTGATTGTGTTTCTGTTACGAGTATTTATATTAAATTTAATCATGGTATAATTTTGCAATGGCGCATTTTAAATTCGACAATGAAGCAGTGAGCTCCCAATCCTAGGCTATATTTATTTTATTTAAACTTTATGTCTGGACTTTAAAAGAGAGTTCTAAGAGACCTCTGAGATGGATTCAGCATTTCTTCTCTGAGTAGTCCAATAGGAAATGCAGTTGTCTAGTTTTTTAAGAGATTGACGTGTAAAAGAGTTACATTGTAACCTATTTGGAAAAATAAATATCATTTAAATATTGTTTGTTCTATAGCCAAAACTGAAACTAATTTTCTTATCTAACCAATATTCAGTCATCCTATGAAGTTAGTTGTTACGTACGACTCTCTTAAATGGACCAGTGTATCTTTTATTTCCCTGTCCAATATGACGTCAGGAAATATTTGGGATCGATACAATGGTTTGGTAAACAGCACAGCTTCAGCAAGGTATCTTAAGGGTTATGAGTATATTAATCAGTAATGTAAGGGCTATCGAAGCTATGCGCTTGTGTAACGATCATCGAAATTATGCACCTGTTTAAAGCGCAGAATATTTCCCCTCAGTAAAGAAGAGAAGTTTGTCAAAATAACTGCAATCATATTGATATTCCGCGTCTCGACACAGATCCTTCCGATGGAGCGAAAAAAAAAACGCAAGTGTCAAATTAAAAGTGCGCCGGCAGCCGGAAGCAGTCCCGGATATTCCGCTGAAAGCCGGATAATTGCCGGTCCGCTCGCTACCGGAATACGTGTTAGCGAGTTCACAGAATATTTTATTGCGCAGTCTGCCTGTTTAGTATTCTGCCGGGTCGGCGGCGGTTTAGTCTGATCACGTGATCACTGCATCCAACACATTCCTTTGTTTGGATGTGATAGCGTTATCTAGTTGACACTAACGTTGTGTTGTTGAAACTGATGTCGATTAAAGCTATCTCTGTTCATAGAATAACAATTCACACCGATTTTACGAAATAGGAACCGATATTTTTATTTTTGTAATGACACATTCTAGTATATGATGGGGATTATTGAAGATTGCAATTGTGTGTCCTACAATTGAATTGATGTGAGCAATCATGTCTTAAAACTTAACATCTCCTGATAGGGAAGGGATGTTCATTGTAGCAATTTTCGTATTAAATGCATCGTAGGGGACGTGAACTAGATCCGGAGGACACTCGGCGCTGTCACCGACTCAATAATCGTTTAATGACGAGTTCAGAGCGGACGGGCGCCACTTCGCAGGCACACGACAGAAGATAATTATACTCCGTGTCTGCATTACTGCCTCCGTAATCTCCTTTATCTAGGTAAAGTACCAATCTCCTATTTGTTTTCACTATACGCCGGTCTGTTTTAGATTGTAATTCTTACAAATAGAAATTGGTACAACATGACATTAGCGATTGAAACGAACCCCTAGTTATTTGAAATGTTTGTCATTTGACCATTAAAGTCTAGCAAGCATGTACAATTGTACATTATTGGCAAAAAAAGGTTTCAGAGCTGTTAGATCTTTTTTATATTTAATAGGATGGCGTTTGGATACCACTTCGTCTGGTGGTAAGCAATGATATGGTTGACGTTGCTGAGACTTCTGTATTACCGCGAGAGGGGGCCAAATGGCGCAGTGAGTCGCCGGGTGCACAAGAGCGCTGATTGCGCCGCGACTGCGCGACACCCACTAATCCCTGACATTAACTACTTGGCTCACACACCCGCACTCGACGACAAGCCGACCTCACCATTTTACTACAAATCCGAAGCTTTCAATCAAAATAATTATCAATCTGTTTGTCGGTACTTATTAATGGTATGTAAATATATTCCGAAGAAATGTGCAATAAACCAAACTGGTTCGCTTGAGAGTGATCAATAAACGCTCAATTATATTATAATTAAACAATTTGAAGCGGTTATTAAGGTGATCTGGATTAGTAGACCAAGTTTTATTTATTTCGTTTTGTTTAAATGTAGGGAGTGAGCCTTGTCGAATGTGGCTTGATCAATAGATGTAGAGTTAGATTATAAAATAAATTGGCCACAAGTTATACCAACGATGATTTCCTTGCTTTGCTTGCAATATAATCTCAATGGTAGTAGACTATCCGGAGCTGCGGACTACCTAGCGGGTTAACCGGGGTTCCGGCTCGAAAAGCAGGAGTAGGAACGGTGTGGTTTTTAGTCAGTTAAGGTGCTTCCACACAGCAGTTATATAACGTTATATAACATTGTGTTACATTTATAATAGCATGTAACATACTCTACAACCACTGTTATAATTTGTTTAAACACAAATGTTAAGTTATAACAGTCTGTCTCTAACGTTATACATATAACTGCTGTGTGGGAGCACCTTAAGAGTCTGACACTCCCTCTCGTCTCGCCCAAGGCGAGAGAAGTCATTAGATGATTTGCCCCCTCACAAAAAAGTGGTAGTAGACTGGTCCGAAGTCCGAACCCATCTTAGGATAACTATGCAACATACTCGTATGTTCAAGTATCACGTGTCATTAACCATTAAGTGCCTACTTAGTCTAGTATATTACTCTCGACATCTTTGATATACTTAAGTTTATTTTAGTTGTAAGTACACCCTAAAACAATCTCAAGCATTTATGGTCACGTAAACTAAACGTGTTTGAAAAATTTCAGCTGAATCGGTTGAAGACATCTGCCTAAAAATTTGTCGCAAAATTCTACTTCGAATACACACACACACGTGCATACATTGCAAGTTAAAAAATGGTTTGTAAAATATGTAAACACACACATATGTACACATACTTATACAAACGTCTTATAATCCTAGTGTAATCGTTTCAATACGAATTTATATAAAAGGTGTCTCAAATATAAATTACTTTTTGTGTATACTATCTATTGCGGTAGGTACACTGATCCTGGTTCCTTATCATTACGTTTAAACATAATTATCCATATTATACCCAAAAACTAGTTTTAGGGTATTTGGACACTATGAAATTATATACTACTATACCTTTTTTTAAGGGGGCATCGTGAATGAAATCTCCCACCTTGGGCGAGGCGAAAGTAAGTGTCAGACTCGTACTGACTAAAACCCACCCCGTTGCTACTCCTGCTTTTCGAGTCGGAGCCCCAGTAAACCAGCTAGTTAATCCGCAGCTTCGGGGGAAATGGTACCTGAAAATAGTCTTTTCTCGTGTCTCGGAAGGGAGGTAACCAATAATTAATGTTTGTCTTGAAGTTTATAGAAGATTTACAGGTGAGATTACCTATACGTACGTAGGTGTAAATATTAATTATTATGGTTTAAAGAGCAATATGTAGGTATACCTAGGTATTACATTTTTAATAAAAAACAATAGCTGTTTATTTTAGGGCATTGCAAATTTGAAGTTAGTCAGGTCAATCAATGCCTTCTTAGTGATTAGAACCTAACACCCATAAAAAGAGAATACGTTACATATGTAATATCAAACATATTGTACATGTGGAAGGTAAGTATCTAGTAAGTACGTATGAATGTAGGTCGATAATACGAATAAAGTTAGTTGTTATGGATCTAATGAAAACCTTGATTTCAGTACAAGTAAACGGTTAGCCCCTAACCTGTAGATAAAAAGGATACGACGATGAAATAAGAGGTTGCAAATGCAGTAGTTATAAGTATATTGATATTGCTCATTTAGTACTAGATAGTCCTTAGGTAGCAATTTCCAACCGCTCCGAGCCCACGGGCTGCAGGAAGTATTCTCGTCAAACGTAGCGTGTAGCTAGAGGCTGGAGGCGATATTTTCCGCAATTGGCTTGTTTTACTGCCAGTATATGCAAATGTGGAATAGCAATAATTATTGACAGGGCGGCGGTTTTCAATCAGAAATTCTCTCCGTAATTGGAATGAGATACGTCACGGCCAGAGCCGGTTCGCGATATTTTATTGTGTGTACGCGATACGCGAACACAGTACAGGCTAACTATTAATTCAGTGAGGAGTAATTTTTCGGTGGGACGTCGATGGCGTCGGGCAACGAACACGTTTACATAGCCGATGGGGGGAAGGAGGCACAGCCGGCGGCGGGGCGTGGCTGCTGCGGCGCCAGCCAATAGGCGGGGCGCAGCAAGGACGCGGCGCCGCCCCCGGCACGACGCGCGCCCGCCGCCGCAGTCTCGCGGAGTCCGGGCGCGCGCGCACCCGCACCTCGTGCCCTGGTGCCACGTGCTGACAGTTCAATGACGGTGTGCACATGCTGATGTTTTGTTTTGTGAGCCGCAGCAGATAATAACGATCAAAGTGTTGGCTGTCAAGCTGGAGATGAAGGTAAGCACTCACCTTGCTCCCCCCGTACTGCACGCACTGTAATGTCTACCCAGTGCGAACTATACAGGCTCCACTATCTAACATACGTATATATCTTACGTACTCTACGTACAACATATCGCTGCCCGCGGTAATTACTACCTACTTGTGCATAATACCTCAGTAAACCAATCGACGAATCAAAAATAATAAATCCTTATAAACATACATTACCATACCATTAACAAATAGTATTCAAGTAAATGGAAATTGCTACAAACCTGTGTTTTGCCGATTTAGGCTATAAGATCAGTGTTTTCACTGTAGATAAAATATTTCAACCAGTTAGTATCTACTTAGTTTATATTTACTTGTCGAACTTCAAAGGATAGCGATAATAAATATAATAATCTATGCACTCCCCATATTGGCAAACTTGTAAAAATTAAACTTATTGACAGAAGTGTACTTTATGTTGTATGTGACAAGATTAACAGTTGATCCTTGAAGGGATATCTTACCTTACAGTCTTTGACTATACAGGAGATACAGGACATTATCTGTAGACATTTTTTACAGTCTTGTTGTGTATTCAACTTAGTATGTTGTGCATTACTCTATAAACTACATTTGTTTACAAGTGGTTTATGTGATTGACTATTTTTGCATATTATGTTTTACTGCAGAAATGTTACTGTAGTCTGATTGTGATTTCGGTACAAATGTGATGTCTGTATTCGTTAACCACATTTGTTAAACGATAGGTAGGTACAACTTGTTATTTGCTTTTGAGTAATAAAACAATCTTATTATTAATTCTTATATTAATATCTATGATACATGGATATATAACAGATACAAATTAAAGTTCTGCTTTAACTACCTGTATAATTACAAAAAAAAGTTTTCAAATCAACAGAAATATACCTAAACACTGTTATTGTGACGAAATATAAACCTTAAGTCAACGGTGTAACTAAGTGTATTCCATAGCTAAATGTCAAACTGTTTCAGCAATGTATTTTTCGGTTAAGTGGCTACTGTAGGCATAGTGTATGTATTGGGTCAGTGTAAAAACACATTTGAAAAGAGTAACGATAGAGTTTCTTACTTGTTCTTCTCCATTCTAAGCTCTACTTTGGATCATAACCTAGCTTCACTGACAGACAGACGGACAGACAATTCAATATGAAGTTACAAAAGTGCCTAATTAAGGATTAATTGAAATAAATGCTTTGGCTTTGACTTTATGGGTAGTTAAAGCTGTACCTACTCGATTTTTTTAAACGTAGCCGCTAACTAGAATTTTCTCCTGTGTCGTGTGTACGTTTACAACCATAAAAGTTCATACACATGATATCCAGACCTGAAACGACAATACATGGTATAAGGTTATGGGAATTACTGGGTAAAGCTGGCTGGAGACAGACGGCGGCCGCGCGGCCTGTAGTAGGCCCAACTCTCCGCTCAGCCGGCGCAGCAAACCTCACACTGACACACCTAGAAATCTATATCATATACCAGAATAAGACTTACAGTACAAAACAAATAATAACAAAACAAACAAATAATACTAAACATTAGTGGTTGTTATTTTTTCAAACAAAAACCTGCTGGCCGAATCAAAATGAAAATAGAGCATTTGACAAAGGTTACTCTGAAAAACACTTAATTACACAACGGAAGTAAAACTAGATATATATCCTTCATAGTCTAGCTAGTGTAATCAGTCTTAATCTAATCCAGTGCCAAAAAACTAGTCTATACAAAAACTACCTCCAATCGATATGTTCATAATTTATATTTAAAATAATTATTTTAACAATTAACAAATACCAATGTTAAGTATGTAACATAATTCAGTTTGATCATGGTGCTTGCAACAGTGCCAAAATATCGGAAACTCACAAAAACTAATGAACATGGTATATAAATCGTTTTAAGACCTAATAATACTACTAACGACCATTACAGTTTAAAAACTTATAATTCAGTTTGTCGGATAAATACTATTATTTTTACTTAGCTCCACTTTGTAAATTGCATTAAATAAATAATTCGTTATTTAGATAGAAGCATAGTACGGGCAGAGCCTACAACGGCCTACTTGTAAACAAGTCAAGTCGAATACTAACCAGCCCCAAAACATTCCTAGATAAACAAGTAAAACACTCGTATGAACATGTAAGGGAAACACCAACTTTTATACTTATAACTGTTTTCAATAGCAAATAAATCCTTTGTCTTTGACTAAAAGATTTTCCTTCCATACAATACCAATAAATGTTAAATTTATTTTCAAAATTGATAATTTAGAAAAGTAATAACCCCTTATAAGACTATTAGTGCTCAAAAAGATTAAGTTCTTTACACAAAACTTATCATTATTAACAGTCAATTTTACAGTGGGTCCGTTCGCAAATGGCAGCGTAAAAGTCATTCATAGTCCATATAATTTATTGAAGCCCAGAAATTGCATTAATTTAGTAATAAAATCATTAAACTGTGTTAGCTTACGAAGTTATTAAAGTTTCTGTCGAAGTAGGAATATAGGATTCGTAACCCCGAGCGTAGCGCGTACAAAAGACATCAACGATCCACTTCGGTATCTGAATGTTGGTGCGACTGGTTAGAGCGCTGTGCCGACGCACCTTTAATTATCCTTAATAAATAAACGCTAAGGAATTGTCTCTCCTTTTCAATTCATACACCATAACGTGATAAAACAAACAATAGTTTTTTTTAAATCATTAATTTTATCAATACTTTTATTTATTTCCCATTGAATTATTATGTGTATTTTTTTTACTCTATTCAATGAAGATATTGTAATTAAAAATGATTTTTATTACCTGTCTGGGCTGATATTTAATAATTGTATGGGGTACACCCTTAGGGTAATTTCATGAAATGAATTACAATTATGCAATATACCTACAATAAATTACCCATTGTTTTGTTTAGTAGATATACTACGCTGAACAAAACCCACTTCAAACCTTCTTTATTTAAGTCAGTTAATATATTAAAACCTGATCTTAAGTGTATCAAAGAAACGAGAAGATGAAGACTACCTAACGAATTACCGGGGCTCCGGCTTGAAAAGCAAGAGTGAGTAGGGACGGGGTAGTTTTAGGGTAGTAAGAGTCTGACACTCCTTCTCGCATCACCCAAAGCGGGTGAAACCATTGGATGATTTTGCCCATTCAAAAAAAGTGTATCAATAACTTATCGTAAAATAATCACGGGCAAACATCCATAAATACATTGTCCTCCTTTTTTGATGTCGGTCAATTGACTGACTACTCGGAGGACGTGACGTCATACAGTCATACAGGATGTGCATGTCAAGCACTCTCGGTCAAATAGTCTTGTCTGAGATATCTCAGACCGTTGCTGTTATAAACGTTTCTAATATCGTATCATTTGTTTAATCGGCATGAAATACTATATATATTACATACATATATGTCAGCGAAAATTAAATATAATCTTATCTGTATCTATACAAATATTTTAAAGAGGAATGATTTGTGTTTTTATACGTTTTCTTATGGCATAATGCCGGTAAAAGCCGCCCATGGACATCCGAAATACTAGAAACGTTACAAAGTGCGTTGCCGGCCTTGTTGTGGGTTAGGAATTTAAGGGTTGTTGGGGATACGGGGATTGGAAAAGGGGGTTATTGGGCGTCCAGTAACCTCACTCACATGACGAAATACAATGCAAGAGTAGTTTCGCTTTTTAAAAATTACTGAACCGATTTAAAAATGTATTTCTTTAGAAAGCTGTATGTTTATCGAATAACATAGGCAATATAAAGTACCTATAAAAAATTGCCAAGTCACTAATCCACGCGGACGAAGTGGTGGCCATAACAGAATAGTATTGTAATATTTTTCCTAAACGAGTGGAATTCAATCGTTTAAATGTGTTCTACAAAGTAATAATATGCAAACGATAGTGAACTATATTTATCACGATTAAAAAAGGTTATTTATCCAATTTAAAAAAAAGAAAGAGGACCCCTAGGAGGTTTGACCTGTATATGTTTTTTTACATTTGTACTGCGGTGTGTTGAAGTGACCGTGAGATCCAGTGATCATTGAATTGTGTCCAAAATTTCTCTCATTTTGAAATACCTATTCACAACTTTATCCAAACATTACTTTACTCAATATGACAATGTTTCCCGACTGCTTTAATACGGAGAGACGTTACAATCAAAGACAAGTCCGCGACAATCTTCTTAAAAGTCCTAAAAGTGGCAATTCCTGTGCACCAGGATCTACAGGAGATAGAACCATGCAAATAACGTAAAACTGTAGTCTATCGTCTCAGGGCCATTATTAAGTAGATCCTGTAACGAAACAGATCAGAAGATATCATAAGAAGAAAAGATAAAGCATAGATTCCACTTCCCTCGGTGTTTTTTAAAAAAGAGATAAAATGCGTTAATTCTTTAATAGCAAAAAATTAGTGCACGACAGTAACTGGGAGAAGCCCGGAGATGTATTGAAAGTATGCCCGCGTGGTATTGAAAGTGGTATTCTAGACTAATATCTGTTCCAAATTTTATCTCGATCCCTTCAACCATTTTGACTTGAAGGAATAATAACAAACAAACATACACACTTTCTCATTTATAATATTTGTAGGATTAATCATACTTCCATCCACAGCTTCCATCTACTGCTAACTGATGTAATATGAAGTCAAGCATGCTGATCTAGTAGTCTATGAGGTAGGCCTAAGTTTGACAACGATTTTCCACAAGCACAGGACGTGCTTGTGGAAAATTATGGTGATAAATTACTGCAACAATATACCACTAGAAATAATTTAGTTTGATATAACTGATAGTGACATAGTAGTAGCCAGGTAGTTAACCAGTAGTATTTTTTTTCATAGATCTATTTTTACCATTATCTGTTTGCAGCGATTGGGAGCGTTCCGTTTACAAGTATAATATGATTTTAGTTTAAATAGATTAAAGATTCTAAACTAGTAATTAATTCCTGCCCTCCATTTTATCTCAGGTAAACCCCAAAACAAGTAAAAAATGACCGCAGAAATAACATATTAAATATCACTAAACCAGCTAATTAATTCTATAGTTTTGTGCCTATGCACACTTGGTACACTGTAGAATTAATTTACTAATAATCGTCTTTCTTGGCTACGAAATCATTATTAAAAACTTGAATTTCAAACAGCCCTTGGTTTGTACATTATTATCGCAGCCAACACTATAACACTAATAAATATAAATGTGAAAGTTTGTTTGTTTGTTTGTATGTATGATGTCTGTCAATCATGCTAAAACTACAGAACGGATTTTGATGTTAATATACAGACAGAATATGAGCTTGGGTGATAGGATACTTTTCATCCCAAGGGAGCGCGGGCGAAGCCTCTAGCAGAAGCTAGTAAGCCATAAGCTTTACATATACGTACATTTGACGAAGAAACTAGAATTTTACCGAGGAAAAAGGAAAACATACCTATTTATTTATCATTTCTCTAATAATATCTTTTGGCGTATTTTATTGAACATGTCCCTATGACGCGCCGAAGTTCATAGTATTTCGGTATTTTCATGATTGTGTCAACTACACAACTAGCTTGGAGTTACTTACCTACTACAACTGGTTTTGGGAGGATGCAGTGGGCTTCTTCCCTGAATAATATTATCATTTGGTGCTCCTGTAAGTAGTAGCGAAATCCACTCCTCTGCCACTAGAAATCTCAAAATACGTAGTGCTGTTCTTTGTTGCAAAAAAGTAGGCCTCTATAAATAATTATGTGATTTTTTAACATCGAAAAAAGTTCTAAAAACATATTTTATTTTACGAGTAGTATAAGTAGTAGTTAAGTTTGGAAGGTTCAGGTTTTTAGCAATTCACTAGTCACCGTCTTGTACCTACCAGTCTATTGCAAGAATTCGGACAGATTTTTGAAAAAAAAAAAAAAAAAAAAAAAGATGTGGTTGTTTTCGGTCCAGTAATTTCTGTACATTCAAGATAGACGTCAATATAATAATACTTCCACTAGGTTGCAAAAATAAAATTATTGTATTGATAAACAGGAAAAAAAATATTAGTATCAGTATCATATATTTTTCCCGTTAGTGACCGTCCTGGATGATAATGATGTCATCATCATATCAGCCAGTCCAGTCCCTAAATGACTTGTATATGAAAGAACAAACTTCCATAAGTGGCTAGGTAACAGGCACACGGAAAAATTCTAATGTCTTAATGTGTCAACCTCTGCTAAATTTTAAGGAAAGCCTAGGCAGCATTAGTCTTTGGCTTTGGTAAACAACAATAGTTAAATCCGTCTTCAAATCTAACAATAACTTTCTGTTTTCCTGTTTCAAGTAACTATAGTTTTATATTAACCCATGCCGACCATAATAAAACCATATAAAAATGTTCACATACACAGAAAATAAATTAGAGGACTTATTTTAAAGGTGAAATAATTTATCATTAGTCACATGTCTGTACCTAAGTAAACGTTGCGCGCCGCGCGCCGTCCTCTTCAAGTTTTTATATAACGGTACAACATCGGCTGTATTCTGTTTCAATCAAACAAAAGTGCTTCATCGGTGCTTAATTTCATCGAGCTATATGTATGATAGCTTACTTGTTTAAAATCCCAGTATAAAATCAGAATTAATTATGTAAACATTGATTGATTTCTACCAAAACTTTATCTCGAATTATCGTAGTAATCAAGTAGCTACAAAGAGTTTCCTGCACAAAATAAATGTGCGCCATTGGACTCGGTGCCAGGGAGCTGCAGCAGGCAGTGGAGCTGGCTGGCGGGCCGGCGGACTGGCGGCCGGGTGCCATGCATCATGCAGAGACAAGGGCCGGTAATCCCGCAGCGACTATCAAATCCGATTACTGTAGAATCGGGTGCACGCGATAAATTGTCGCGGCCTCCACTGTCGTCGGCGATTCGTTACGATCCGATTTACCGAAAAACGTATATGTTGTATAGAGAAATATGGCGGCGGCCGCTTTGGAGACTAATATGTTATTTAAGGCGGGCGCGGAGCCCCGCGGCGCTGCCACTGGCTCAATGCGGATATTAATGATCCGAATGTATCAGCGCCTCAACACAACTGCCAATGTCTTGTTCGCGAGCGCACTCCATACCGGAGTATGGAGTGCCCTGCACGCTCTACACACGAAGTACACTCCGTGGCTCCGAGCGCCCAGCTATGGAATGCGACACGCTAATTATTTACACTGTCTGAAATTCTAGCGCCATCAACAAACTTGTTTTTACGAAAATGTGTCCAATTAAGTATTTAGTGAGCCATAAAGACAATCGCTCAACATTACCGACCGACACAAAGGTGCCGCCTTCATCACCATAATCGTGTTTCCATATAAAATTCACACAAATTACTGAAAAAGAAAGTGACATTAAGATTGCTGTAAATAAAAAACAACGGTTGCGTAGATCGCTCGTGATACAGACAATGAACAGAGAGCGGCGCGGCGCGGTACCGGCGATGGTATCGCTCCGGCCGCGCGGTCGCGGTGTGCTACCGTGAAGCGCGTTATGTGTGAAAATGCTAGACATAAGTGACAGGCGAGGCACGAGGCGAGGCGGGGCTGTTTGTTTAACAAACAAGGCGTTGGGTGCAAGGGGCCGCGTCGCCGCGCTTTGTGTCCCCATGACGAGGAGGATTCTTGCTCCACTCACATGTGGGATCCGTGAACAGGCTTTGATTCCTTGTTCTCCTGGATTAAGAAAGATTTAGATATTTCTTAAACAGTATCCCTTGATATAATAACTTCTATGTCATGTAAATATTTCCGACGGTTTTGCAAACACATCGACAGTGGTTGGCCTGGTGTGTACACTGACAGTGAGTAATACACAGCCGCTCGGCCGTCGGGAACTTTGTGCTCAATCTAGCAACACCCCTGCGCCCGCGCCGCCGCGCTAGCAAATAAACGATATATTTTATGCGCGGCCGCACTCTCCATTAACCAGAAACCGCGTCGATTGCAGAAAGTGGAGTTACATATATTCTAGCAGTTTCTCTCGTAACGTAAATTGATAAACACACTATTATTATTGACTCAATATTTAACTTAAGCTAGAAGTAGTAGAATATAGTCACTTCACCTTACTGAAATATTCATGTAATAATTGCAAACTAAGTGACCTGGATGTGTTAACGAAGCCTGTACAAAAATCATTCAGTCCTAAAGAGATAAACCCAACTCTATTGCATGCCCAAAAGAGTTTAATTTCTACTCCAAAGCGCGGAGCAGTGTACGGAACCACAGAGGATGGTGCGCGTGCGTCACATAACTGCGCATATGTTTAATAAGGAGGCTCTCGACGCGTTCACGAGGGACACGTCAGATCTCACTAATCAATTATTGTCCTCTCATAGGTCTCGAATACATCGCCGTCAACAATAATACGCTCCGAATGAAAAGCAAAAACTCCTTACTTTGATTCATAAAATATTAATATTTTTTTTTCCTTTGGTATTTTTAAACGATTGACCGATGCGGCCATTCGATACATACCTATGTTATGTTGTAATGCTGAGATAGCCGATTTCGATTAGTGTTCAACTGCGAATACAACACTAGGTGACTGTGTCCTGAGTCCAGTAGACCCTGAGTGCGTACAGTGAAGGCCTGGTACTACATAGTATCCATTACAACACGCACCTACAAAGGATTTCGTCTATCGAAATGACTAATCGTTTATCTGCAACAGATAGCGGTTACGTAATTGTTTTCGCGTGAGTGATGTTTGCAGATGCTGCGATAACATTCACTAACTTTTGTTCCGGCTTCGATTGTGGCCACACCGCGCGCATCCTAATAAAAAAGAGAAACAATCCATCCGTGTAAAAAAGAAAAATTAAAAGATTCTGTAGTTAAAGATAATAATGACATTGCTAGAGTGAGATACAATTGCTTCTCAATTTAGGAGTCAATATCAAATTCTGATGGATGTTCGGTGATTTCGGTGACATACGAGTATACCAGGGTTATTATGTTTCAAATATTTATCCGTGGTGGACGGTGACTCGACACGTTTAACTCGTGAATGAAGTTTAGCATTTACTTTGTATCTATTCACTGATGTCTGCGCTTTACAAAATAGACTTACATCGATTTCATGATACCTGATTATAGTTTACTGACGACATTAACTGCACGCTGCCACCAGATCTTTGCTTCTTACAAATAGAAAATATTACTAGAGCTTCAGCTGGCCAGATAAACTGCCGTAAGACGGTAGACCTTATTACTATTACTTGTCAACAGATTTATCTCGGAAATTAATTGCGGTAGTAATAACGGAGTGAGAACAAAGTACTACTCAGAGCCCGGGCACATGTCGCCGCCCGCGAGTGGGTGCGCCGCCGCCGCCCGGCACGAGCAGCATTTGTTTAAATAATTTGTTGTAACAAACACTGACATCATTGTTAATAGATCTCTCAGCTTTGTCCACACCTCGAGGACACCACGCCCCGGCGGACTGAATGTCCGACGCACAGGCGCACTGCTTGGAGCTTGCTACCCATTATACATCACGTAATGACACATAATATTTTACTCCGGTATGATTAGTTAGCCAAGTTATCACGTACGCTTTGTCGATATTTTGTTCGATGGTAAGAGTGCACAAACAAAAGGTGTTATTGTTTGTCCTCGTAGTGGTTTGTTTGGACAGTGACAGATGGCTGGACCTCTCACCTTGTAAACATTTAACACCTCCGGCTCAGGCTGACCTATCAATACAACAATGTGAGCTGTGATGATTAATATCGTCGGGCGGCGGCGGCCGGTGCGCAATGCCCGCGCCATACCGCACCAAGCCCGCAACCCGCCGCCCGCCGCCCGCTGCCCGCTGCCCGCTGCCCGCCAGGAATCCAACCCTATTAATATTTCATCAAACAGACGCGAGATGATGTCTCTTGTTGTGTTAATAGTTGTTCGCCGTTCGACCTACAACGATTTAAATACAAAAAAATGTTTTGATTGCCCGCCCCGGCCCAAAGTATTCGATCTATTAGGCACAGCTGTGGCCTTATAAAATTCCTTCTTATATCAAAGTGTTTCTGGTGTATGCAAAAATGCATTAAGTTAACCAAGAAAAAACATTGCAAATAAGTATGAGCGTAAATCGTAACCGTAACCTTTCTAATTGAATTATAAAAATACTTTATGTCCATCATAGATGGAGTATATCTGCTGGACAATATCACTCACACAAAAACGGTTGTCGTATGTCTCCAAATGCAAACATTTTTAATTGATAATTTATTATTTAAATTACAATATTATAAACTGAATTTAAAATGTATAAAACACTGTTCAACCGTAAAAGATGTAAAGCCGACGTGGGGTATATATGCGACCGCTGGTGGGTGTGACGTGCCACTATCTCGGTGTTGGGCAACAATATGTATCCACAGTCCGCATCCATAGTGACCACGCGCCCATTTTGCGCACGCGTCGTATTTTTTTCCTTCTAACTTTTTTGTATTTTATAACTTAAATAAAAATTTAGTCTTGTAGATACAACTCTGTTATTATAAGTTGACCTCTATCTACACATGAAGCAAGTACTGTTAAGTCTGACTGATTTTATATTTAAGAAAATCTTTGTAGTACATCAAGAGTAGGTACCTACTTAAAATAAATTAGAAGTTGATGGGATAATAAAAAAGTACCTAATCCTTACTACATATTATAGAGGGTGGACTAGTCACACTAGTTGGTAAGTCGTGGTGCGATAGAGTGCCGGCAGCACGCAACACGCAGCCAATGCGGACGTTCCTTTTAAGTAGGTACACTTATAAAATTAAGTTCAACACGTCCATATAATGTAGGTGTGCACATATTTTGTTGAAAGTATAGGTACAAGATTCCATTTTAAATAGTTTTAAGTACCTATTCTGAATATTTTTCTAAAACAGAACAGTATAATAGTCAAGCGTTTCATGACATGCCTATGGATGTACAATTTTAGTATGTAATTTTTCAATCTACAAAAACATGTTGCAGATTTACCAGTTAAATACACGATGCGCGAACTTACTCTTACCAGGAAATTCAGCCTTAGATATACGTAAAAATACTTGGTTTAAATTGCGATTTAACGTTATTATGAGTGACGCAGTGAATATAGATATGGTAGAGCAATATGTTTCAAGCGTGCGTCTAGTACATGTACAATGCTGCTGACCTAGCCTATTGGCTGGATGTGTGGAACATACGTACATGTCAGTTGTCTCGACTTTTAAGTAGCATTACGTTGGAGTAATGTTACCGTGTACTCCTATACACTGCTATCACCACTCGTAATCAAAAGAAACACGGGAGTACAATGAAACAAATTACAAGAAGCTTACTGCCATTGTCACATTTTTTCCTTCAACAAACGCCTAGTGACCACAAAAACCAACACGTGTTTTCAAATTAAATAAGTAACTATATGACCGTTTAGCGTTTACCTATTATTTACAAATTGTTACTTATCCAATTTTTTAGGCTTAAATACAATCATTTACAGACAGGCGCCCATGAGAGCTCGGCGCGGATCAAAGTGAGAATTACTCTTAACAGGGGTCATATTCATATATTATTGAACTGAAATGAATCTTAAGAAGATTAGTGTAGATACTTACATGAGAAATGAAAAGGATGCGTTACTTTATCAAGAGCATTACCAATAGAGGAGTTATAACGGCGGCATTAACAGTTACAGAATAACATTTTTCATTATAAACTTATTATGGAGTTACATAAAAGCGTTGTATATCACGGCGGTGGTTACAAATGCGCTCGGCGCGGCGCACAATGCGCGCCATGCATCACGCGCGCGCGCGCCGCACTGGCTAATGTCGTCGCCGGGGTGCTCCGCGCGCGAGGTGTAATCCCGCCGTAAGTGCTCATTTCGTTGGGATTAACCATGTTCAACTTGGTGTAATTTATCAATTTGTGTCCGTCCGAGCCCGACTGCCCCGCTGCCTGCCTACTCGCCTGCACGCACTTCTGTTTTTAACGTCCACGAACATTTACTCTACCTCTTATTATTATGTTTGATTTTTATATTACTCTTTATTACCTGCTCAGTACGCACAAGTATTAAGTACAGATATAATTATATTACAAATAAAACTTGGGAATGCTGATATGCAACTTGTAAAAATAAACTGCATCTTATAATTGGAGGTATTAAGAGGCAAAGAAATATCTATCAGCATTCCAGTTAAAGTTAAGAATATCAATAATATACCTTACCTTAATTTTATTTAGCTCAATTTGAAGAAATATTGGAAAGTTTTGGTTTTGTTGGTAAATCTACGGCGTAGTGTGAGATCTACGGCGTAGTGCAATATCTACGGCGTAGTGCAATATCTACGGCGTAGTGCAATATCTACGGCGTAGTACAATATCTACGCTGCGTAGCAGTGTCACCGAGTGTTGGCATACGCACGATGTACGCGTGTACTCGTGCAAATAATAATATAAATTAAATACGCCTCATTTATATATACATATAATGATTATGTATGGGAAATAGACACATACGAGTGTACTGTTATAATTTAATAGGTTGTCGTAAATTTTGACTTATGGGACAGTTGAGCTAGTCTTTGGAAATAAATTAATATAAAATGTTATGTTTATTGGCAGCTAATATCAAATGAGCATCGAATCGAACGTCTCTATTCCAGTTTCGAAGATATTTTTTCTCTATTAAATATACAAATTGTATCTATTAACATAAACAGACGCGGTGACATCTCAACACACACTGTTTCTCATTTATTTTGTTTATTTTCTTGTTCTTAGCTCAATTTAGCATGTTATTGGATTTTCAAATTGATTGGCGGCTTGAAACGGGTCATCTTTAGGTATATTGTTGCAGTGTGCTTGCATTTAGTTATGTAGGACATATGTTGAGTATACTAGAGTTTCGCTAGGCTAGTGAACTTGACATTTTCAGTTTCATACAGGTTGCGTATGTATTTACACGTGCAATTCCATTAATTGTTGTTTGTCTCTGAAATAAACTAGTGAAGGCGCAGGTATTTAGGCCGGCATTGTAAGAGAACACCTGTGAAACGCAAACTTACGTCCGGACGTCCCAACTGACATCTATATTAAGCAGAGACACCGAATCCGTGTCAATCAATTACTGACTCTATGGATTCACTGATAAGATTTAAATTATTTCGTTACGTGACATTAGGTACATACACGCGCTTGTTTGTGGAGTGCGCGAGTCACTTGTGTAAATTACTTTCAGTGTAGTGAAGCGCTAGCGCACACAATGGCGGGCGCGCAGGCGCACACTCGCGCGCCGCGCTGGACAAACATGCCAGCTCGTGTTAATTCGCGTTATTTCTCTATTTGTGACGTCACGCATTGTTCTAGTCACACAGCTCGCTCTATAAAGGCTTTGCCGCAGCTCTGTATGTGACTACTTATAATGTGTTGTCTTCACCAAATGTGTAAACATGTGTGTATGTGTGTGTCTGACATTGCTTCGTCTTTGAGCAGTTTGCGCGGCGCCCTGCCGACCTTTAGCCAGCACTCGGTGCAGTATAGATGTTGTCGGAATCGAGTGCATGCCTCCTCAGACACAATACCTACAAGTCGCACGTATTGTGGCGGCACGCGGCACCTGCTCCGCTCTGCACCGGTTCCACGAAGCCCGGGGATGGCTCGCGAGCTCCGCCACACGACTACAGCACTATCATTGTACGCCGTGCTCTGCGTCGGCCGCTAAACAAACCATCACCTACAATAAATACTGGATTTTATTGAACACACACTAAATAATGGCCCGTATGAGCAATTAAAAAGAAACAGCCTCACTAATTTATTTGATTCGATTTTGTAGAGAACGAGAAAGTTTATAAAGCAGATACTCGTAATAAAGAAAAAAGTCAAAAGTTCGTTCTCGATGATGACTTAATTATGGGAACTAACACAATTAATAAGTAAGGCGGCACTGTCGTCCGCCGCGGTCAGCTTACTTGCGCCTGCGCATCGTCGGCATATTTGTAACAATTTATATGCATTTCATGAATATATTATTTCTTGAAACTATTATCATCAGTTTCTATTGTTATGTGGTTGCACCCGATGTGTAGACCGGGTCTGGTACAACCGTTAGGATGGCATTATTTTAACTAAATTAGCTTCTCAATTATGTATAACTAAAATCAAAAAATAATTCTACCTTTTTAAAGATTGTACCTAGAATCTTTAAAAAGGTAGAATTATTTTTAGCTAACTGACGACGGAGTTTCCTCTATCAACATCGAACAATCGAAATAAACACAGGGATTTTAAAGTAAAAACAAAGTGCGAGAACCGTCCAAACCTATCCTGTATGGTAAGGTTCTTTTGAAGAATGAAGCATACACACAGAAGTTTGAGAGAATCTGAAGCAGAAAGCTTCAAGGGTGGCAGTTGTGTTTTAGGATTAGACTTTCATTCTTTACTTATAGTTTAATGTTCTTATCTAATGGTGTACAATTTTTATGGATCTGGGAATGAAGAAGTAGTAAGACTAATCACAATAATACTGACATAAACCCTCTCGTCACAAACCACGACTCAGTTACAAGGAAAGCTTTCTCTGTATCGAATGATAATCTCTTTCGTCAGTTTGAAATCGAAATTACATCTGACGTCTTTTTTTAACAATTATTAAGTTTATATACGATACAAATGGCGCCGGCGCCAATCGTAGTAATCGTAGTAATTGGTTCACATTCGACGGAGGAGTGAGGTTGCGTGACGATCCGACATCACCTCAACAGGCATTACACACATTGTACAACGTTCTGCTTAAGTTGGAGTATTACACGGTTACAGACTGTTAACTAAATGTGTTACTGACACACTATCCGTGTGAAAACGTCGTCACAACACAACCCTTGTCTCTCTCATACAATAATATCGGACGGGCACACTGAAGACATTGGACAAGTGTCTAGGACATGGGTCCTGTTCTAAAAGCATAGGATTTTAGACAAAACTAGCAAACCCGGCGAACTACGTTTCGCCACAAATGATTTCCCTGTTTTCCTGCTTTTCTTTTTATTTTATTGTCTGTTTTATTTTTGCTATTAACCTTACGGAGCTCGAAGCCTTTCCAACGAATGCAAAACCGTGGAAATCGGTTCGTGCGTTTAGGAGGTACAGCGTTAGGGAGGAAAACCTGACTTTTTTATGTAATAGATGACTAAGTATTTATGTTTACCTGGCTAAAAAGCACCAATAAAACACCAGGAGTGCAGGGAGATAGAACTGTATCCTAACAAAACTACAGCAGTCGCTGCTACACGCACACACCGATCAGAGCGTCGTACCATCACTCTCACTAATGTCAAGTCGCACACTTATGTCATTATCATTACCCAAATTGAGCCGTTAAAGATCAGATTCCGCGGACCACATTACTGCATTTTAGCATCAAAGTGGGTTTTCATACTCGAAACTGCATATCCATTAAGATAACGAGAGCACTTTTTTGTGGAACATGGTGTACATGTTAATGTCATCGGCGCGGGGAGATCAAAGCAACGAACTGCGCATGAGTGATACGTTCTCATAACAAACATGTAACTGTATGTTCTTGTATAGTAAGTTACAGTGCACCTGTGCCGTGGTGCCTAGACTACTAAAGCTGTGGTGGATGGCTCCACATCTCATTGAATAAGGGAGTTATCTATTCGTCTTGTGATCCTGTCGTAGCGAATCTATGATATTATCTCGATTTCCCTTGGATGTGAAGTGAGAATAAGAGATTGCATGTACGAAAATATGTTATGTAGAGTTAATGAGTTTTACAAACAAACAAAGTTTGTTGACCCAGCAATAATGCCACCGAGCGACGGTGTGTGTGCGAGAGACCCGCGGTCCTGCCGCTGAGCAATTTCCCGTCGCTCACTGGAATGCAAACAAATCGAACTTGTCGCCTTCGGCACTCTTATTCATAACCAAAGGATTTATTAAAACCAATTTTAATTAGTTTAAAATTTTGTTTGATAACGCTATGAATATTAAAAGGGGCTCGCCGACCGTTTAATTTACTACTTTCCACCCATTCGAGCCGGCGCGCGGCATCGAACCGACTATCACCGGCCTGGATGTAATTAAACCCGAAAAACAGAACTAGCATAGCATTATTAATATCGAGAAACAACTGGCGCCTTTGCTCGTTTCGAGGAGAGATAAAAAAAAGCTCGGAATTTATTTATACGTCAATAAGAGTTTGTTGGGCATTATCGTAAAATGTGAATAGTATTTAATAGTTGGCACAAGGCTCGCCGCTCCTATTACCTCGTGAGTTATATGACAGTTATAATGTGCCGGCACTGAGCCGCGCCGAGCCACACCGAGTGGCCTCGCTGCGCTGCGCCTGCCTGCTGCCGGCTGCAGTCTGCTTCCGACATCGACGTCACATCACATATGCAAGTATTTGCCAAACATTGCACCGTAGCGCAGCGGTCACTCCACGATTGATGTACTTCATTGTAATATTGATTTTCTTCAAACGATTTATTGACCGTTTAGCATGTATGTGCTAGGCAAACATTTCATTTTATAGTTTCCACGACAAACAAAGATATTTTTAATTCGCATATGTTGAACGGAGCTGGAGTGAGGGTGCGCGTTGTGCTGGGACCCTGGGACTCTGCGCGTCAAGGCGAGGTGAGAGGAGTCTCCTCACCTTGACGAGCGGTGCGTGCTGGCTGCAGCGCAAGCTAACTTTGCTCAGTGTGGTTACTTCGTGGCAGCAGGCTATTAACTCACATCGACCTCTACAAACAACTCGCCAGTTTTAAGAAAACAATTAGCCACTGAGTGAAGCTTTCCATTGATCTTTACCTCCTCGGCTCAAATATCTAAATCAAGTATTTAATCAATATCTGTTATTACTTTTAGACAAACCGGTCGGCTCAGACATCTGTTGCTCTTACAATATTTATGCCTATATAATTTAGCATGTAGGTATTAATATTATAATAAGGCTCATAAATTACAGATCGATGAAAAATTTATTTAGTTCGATGCGGCCGTAAGGACATAAAACCAGTCCCGTGGGCCGCGCTAGCCGGCTAAACGGGGCAGTTGTACGTTTTCATAACACAAAACTAATTAATACGGTCGAGAGAAAAGACGAATCGATTCGATCACTTCGGCGCATAAATAAAATTTGATGAGATCATAATAAAGTGGAACGTTTGACGTGAAACTCCGAGTTGGGGGAACTGCTCGGCGCCTCACAAACGAACATGGGGAATTAACTCGAACATCTTAAACTACGATGGCCTCTAGGGACCTGTGTTTTTTGTTTCCAATATGCAATAAATAGGGTAATAACGAGCAGCGTTAGCGCCAGGCCGGGCGCGGCGCGGCGGGGCGCGGCGGGGCGGCAACATGGCGTCTAATTGTTTGTAATTAGTACGCGCCCGCGCCGCTGAGTGCCGCTCGACGGTCTTTATACACTGTTTATTACTTAATATGTTATGATAGGCCGCTATTGGCGAGGCTCGTGGCTGCGACGTTTCGTAACACTGATTGAGGTATGTGGGAACGATTGCCGGCGCACTACACATGTGTACAGCCACAGCCGGCCGGCGCTTGATCCCTCTGTTCTAGTCATTAGCGTGTTATGACGTCGTATCACAGAACCAAGCGCCACCACGACTCCAAAAAAGAAATGGTAGTTAGTCATACACCAACCTACCCAATTAAGATTTTTCCTCATTGCAAACAGAAGATAAACTAAACTTTTAGCTCATGCTTACTCAGTTCTTAAACTAAGAACTGTAGTATGAGGATCTAATTGCAGGTGGGTGTTACATAATTGGAATCTAATTTGAATTATATTACTACTAAAGTGTCTTGTCTATTTTTGCATATAGATGTAAAAATAAACAAGACACTTTACAAATGTTTATAAATAGCACTGATGCAGAAGTATCACACATTCAAAAGGCTGTGTCCACATCGGCAAAAAAGTGTTTCTTTAATGTCCAACAAATTGTACCGTTTCGGTTTAGCTGTCCATTTCAGGTAATTTTAGAGGCACGTGTCACTACAACTCGGTCAAAAATTGCGTGCTTAGGTAGGATAGTTACCTGAATTATAACAATTAACTTGCAATTTACTCATTTCTTTATAATAAATAATTTATTAGTGTATGCGTGGACTTAACACTTAACGTATACTTGAAACCAATAAATAAGAACCTACAAATATGACTTCTACAGATATGTCGTAAAAACTTACTAAATATCAGTACTAAACAGTATAAGACACAAGTTTCAGTGAGAGGTGAGCACTTGGTCGTGCGTGGCTGGCGGTGGTAGTGCCGTGACGTCAGCGTGCAAACACTGCGGGCACGCACACTAGAGCCCGCGCGCGCTATCCGTGACGTCACGCGCGGTGTAACGGCGCGCGTCGCCACGCCCAGCCCCGCCCCGCGCGGCTCACTGCACTCACTACACGACATTCAGACACTCCACTCTAATACTATTATAGTAAACCAAGCTCTACCACAACTGCCCCGTGCACACATGCATTTCCTGATTCAGCTGACCCTTGTTCATATAACACCTAAACCAAAAGCCAAATCTGCGATTTCTGTTACGTAATTCGTAAATCTATAGCTCCAGAAGAAATTTTGCGGAAACAATATGGTATTGTGTTTATAAAACCACCAAATCGGTTGACGCACGAGCGTGAACATTACAATTGCCTACCCGTACTCCTGGTGCTGTCTGGCAAGACGGATGGTCCTTGTGACCCCCGGCACTGAGCAAAAAACTCGAGGGCGATGTGTACGTGAATGGTGTGAAAGTCTGTCCATTATGGGCGGCGGCCCCTGCTGCGCCATTCTTGCCGACGCTTTGTGCGCCCACCAGATATCTCCGAGATACCTCTCGTATCGCTGACGTGCACACATAATTTATTTTCAATGATTTTTTTGTTAGCCAGTTGGTTTTTGAACACACTTTTGAGCTTTGACTCTCGATGATCGATGAAATAAGTTAAGGAAATCGGAATCCTTCGCGATGCGTGAACCGAAAACAAAAACAAGCGTATCTTTGTAAGACGTCGAGCATCCCTCGCGTCGCGGCGGCCGAAGGGTTGCTGCTACAAATATTTTGAATAAATTGAGTTCAATTTCCGCGTGATTTGTGCTACCAGCAGGAAATGGTTTTCTTTTTGAATATGAAACGAGGCGACGGCGGAATTTCAATGTAACGGGCAACTTAAGATTGGGCTCTGTTATGTAAAGTAAAACGAGGGGCTGGTGGCTTGTTTGTCGTCCATTGTGAAGGAATTTCAAAAATATGACGCAAACATCTACTCTCTGATGAAGTGACATTATTATTCGCCTGCGTGAAGCTCGCTTGTCAAAAACTCATTACAAGTGTATAGCTGAGCGCGCCCTGCCCAGCGCCGTGGAGTACCGAGCTGCTCGAGCGCACCCACCCACAACACTTAATCTTCCAAATACATTTATCATGTTCAGCTGATAAAAATGCCATTGAGATCAGCCGAACACAATAAGATACACGCTCTCGGTACCTGATACGAGGCCGAAAGTCAATTATATTCAAATATAAATCGGATTTGCAAACGTAAGCCTGTAACAATGGCGTAGGCAGGCGCCGTCAAGCCACCTTTAGGCCTCTCATTCCCGGATAATAGTCGGAAGCGGGACAATAGCAGGACAGTTTGGGTGCCGGGTCTGTCACGCCCGTCAGCCGCGCACCTTCGCATTATGTTTTATTTGTGGATTATAAAGTCACTATTGTGGTTACTATTATACTCGCACTGTTCGTACATTTGGGTCCATTGTTGTAGCTATTTGGATGAACTTGAATAAATACGGATGATCGTGTAATAACCTATTGTGTACAAAAAGTACTTGAACTTACTTTTTTTGGACAAATAAATGTTTATTGGATTAAAACACTTCTTACTTGTCAAAGAAGTGTTTTGTGTTTTGTTTTAGACTTAATATAGAATGATGGTATAAGTAGAACGACTCCTACATTATAATAAAATACCTAAAACAATGGGACAAGGGTAAATGATCATGATGATATTGAAACTATCATTGGCAATTAAACAATTATGTATCTGTAAAGAAGTTCGCCTTATTTAATATTAGCATTAATTATTCAGCAGTATGCAGTCATGAAATTACAGTAAAATTGAGGGATCGTAGTAGTTTGTCAGCATCTGATAGATTCAAGTGTCCGACGTCCGACGTCCGCAGCCGCGTCACGCCCCACTCACTCTCTGCTCGCCCGCCAAATTATCGCACAATGCGTGTTTGGGACGCTTCTCATGCTGTCAAACGCTATTCAATTCATGAAGTTCGTATGAGCCCGCTTTGTTTGCCATAACCGTTGTTGACCCTTTGTCAATGTTCCTCGAATATCAGTGTCGGTTACATCGTGCGTCATTCTGCGCGACAGAAACAATTTACTGGAGCGCCTAATCCTCCACCATGCAACATCCAAATCGCTGGCTCCCGGCGACAATGCAGAACGTCTCATTTACATAATTTCCAGCGAGAGGTGAGAGGTAGAGCTAACAGACCCTCGTAAATGACGCGTTAAATGCAATCAAACAACGTCATTATACAAGAGTAGCTCGCTCGCCTTGGGTTGTCACAAAAACTGACATAAAAAGTGGATATCAGTCAGCTGAAGTGAACGCGGCGACAATGCGGCCACCGGGGATCTATTATACGCTGGCGTCAATGGAACCCCCAAGAAATTTGTTACGAAGATTTTGATAGGTGCAAGCTATTGTTAGGTGCGGGAACCGCGAGGGCCGGGAGCCGTGCACTGCGTACATATGTGCGGTGCCACCGAGTGCTAAACACCGATGTCGCGGTGCATTGTTGCGGCGGCCGCGCGCCGGCTGCAGCTCAAGCCGCAGGGGTGTCGATGCAAGGCTGTTATAAAGTCGAGAGCCATTCACACCGGGACAGATTTATGTTACATGTAATGAGCTGTTTATTTTGATATGAACACTAGTTGCGGTGCTGTTCACTTCGATGGGGAACGTCGCAGCCATTCCGCTCCGTTGTAGCTTCTATATTATATGGGATATATTTGCTTGTTTCTGTGTTTATTGCTTTGTAGATAAGGGTGCATAGTATTGTAATATTCAATTATTTTTAGCAGGTAAAGTTATGTTGTAAATTATTTTGAATTTCATATCAAATTTTACACACATGGGTATTATGAAAGAGTTGCTTTTATTGATTATAGAGAAATACGCATTTTGACTGTTTTTTTTTTTTATTTTAAGTAATTTATCTATTCTTGCGAATATCACAATTGTAATTCCTATGATTCTGCAGGCATCAATGGGCGGCGCGCCTATCCGTATCAGGAGGTCTGTTAGCTCGTTTGTCGAACTATTCCGTAAGATAAAATACCTTCTTAAATATACAAGTGAACTTCTTATAGTGTAAATTTAAATTAAGTAAACAAATAACTAATACCCAGTAGTCTAAAGAATTGGTGTTTTATGTGTTCCTTACCCTTATACATACCTGAAAAACAGTGACATACCAACATTTTTGTATAAATTAATTATTGTAATACGGTCATCTCGTATTTACACAATGTCGGAGCTGCGAACTACCTAGCGTGATACCGGGGCTCCGACTCGAAAAGCAGGAGTAAGAACGGGGTGGTTTTTAGTCAATAAGAGTCTGACACTCCTTCTCACCTCGCCCAAGGCAGGAGAAGAGATTAGATGACTTTCCTACTCCAAAAAAAGTTAGATAAATTTCTCAATACGTGGTTACATGTCGCTGGTTATCGAAACAATTCTGCAAATATCTGAGAGCTCAAATAAACGAAGTTACGGTGCGATGGTGACAGCAGAGCATTAGATTACGTTCGACAGTGGCGCCCCGCCCCGGCCGCGCGGCGCACATGGCGCGGCGGGGGCTGCTAGAAGTGTTGCATTGTTATTGCAGTCACGGCCATTGTCTACTCGTTAAACCCGCGAAGGGAGATTTAAATCTGTTACGCAATGTTATTATCATAATTTGTTTAGTTATTTGCTTTCAAAATTGTGTTTTCACAACAACGCGGCGGTACATGTAGTTATTGGCTAACTTGATTATAGATGGCAGGGAGAAGGGAGGGTAGTACCTCAACAGTATAGTTTTATAAACTTGTCAGAGCTATAATTAACATTATTATCATTTGTCACTATCATCGCAAGTTCTTGCAACCAGTGATGGTGACGAATTCACGTAACATTTACAGATTCTCTTCAATATTTCGCCTGTTAGTAATTAAACTCAATAGGCCTACATAATACGTATTTTCTCAAACATATTTTAATTCCCACACATCCATCTAATATAGGGCGTATGCAGCTCATGCCCACATCATAGTGACCATATAACTTAGTACTTGTGTAGTGTTGTGTAGGTCGCTTCCAACCAGCCTGTTTTCAAGTCATTGGGGATGGCTTATGTTCAGCAGCGGACATCTTGCAACTGATATAATGATGATGATGATATGTGTCAATGTTTCAGACGGAGCACCGCACGTGCTGCGCGTGCGGCGAGCCGATCGCAGACCGCTTCCTGCTGGAGGTGGGCGGCGGCGCGTGGCACACCGGCTGCCTGCGCTGCTGCGTCTGCGCCGTGCAGCTCGACCGCCACCCCTCCTGCTTCCTGCGCGACCGACAGGTCTACTGCAAGCAGGACTATGCCAAGTGAGTCCTACTTACTAGAAGTAATACTTCGTGCCTTGGCGAAAGTTCATCGCAGCTGTTATCTTAATTGTTCCTTCTTCGTGTAGTTAACCAATACCCGTTTATTAATATGTAGAAAATTTGCCGAACTGTTGCCAATTAACTAAGTAAGTAACTGAAAGATCTAACGGAGGTCTCATAGTTGTTACATAGGATTTAATTTGCAGTTGATTGATTAAGTCTTACAGAGGTCTCTTTCTTGTTACATAGGATTTGCAGTTGATTGATTACTACCGCACTCAGAGACATTTAATAATTCCTTAGTAACAATTTTGTTCCGAAAACAATTGCTAAGAATTGGGTTAAGGAACCATTAAATGACTCTGAGTGTGGCTGTATGTTTATCCATAATAGCGTTTGTACCGGAATTGATACATCTCTCTTTATGAAATAATCATGGACACATTATAACGATACGAAACAATAAATCAATGATTTTATGATCAGTTATTAAGTATATGTGAATAAAGAATTAATGTAAATATTAACAACGTTCTGACATTGTGTGATTTAGTTGTGTGGGAATGTTTGGATCTCAATCATGTCGTTGCGGAGCCGCGCCTACTTTATCATGTGGATTTTTACTTTGACACTTTCCGAATATGCATAATGTATTAGAGTGCCAAATTATTTGTTAGATGGAAATAGATTTGCTTTTTCGTAAATGATAAATTTAACAACTAAAACGCACAAACTTATTTTTATATTATACATACATGATGAATAATATAAAAATATAACGCTTCATTGGTTCAGGTTATTAAGATCTACAAGGGTCTAGAAAGCTCTATAGAGTTGATTCAACGCGCTGAAACACGTATCCATAGTTTAACTTATTTCAATCAGCAAAATTCTGTGGGTACATAATTTTATTATAACTCGTCAGACAAACTAAATTAATTATTGTGTTATCGGCTTAACTGTTTGACGAGGAACTCGTCTAGTTTCAAGCCATGCTAGAGGCTCATATGCATATGAGCAGCGTTCCGCTAAACACAACGCGGTAATTTTCGCACTGCTACTCTTCACTTTGTCCAGCCTATGGTTACATCTTTTAGGTCCTTCGATCAGAATTACTCGTAAAACCCGCGTCTAATGGATTCTTCAAGTCACTAGATCGGTAGATTTTTTTGAAATTATAATGCACAAATTATACAGCAGTGTCTTTCTCTATTTCACCTGGTCTAATATTAGCAATATTGTTAGAAGAACATTATTTTATGCTACACGGTACACAGCATACTAATTTGTGGAGGGAAAACTTGATGAGACTATAGTTCTAGTAAATACGTGTTTACATATCATTATGAAGGTTGTAACAGGATTAAGTTCCACTGAAAATAGCGTCTGATGTCGTAGTATTCAGTAAATCACAGCGGGGACTGTTTCCCTGCGCACAGTGAACAGTCCCCGTGCTGTGCAGGCGACATGTCATGCACAGCATAGTGTGTGGTCTAGGGACATGTGTATTTCTCTCCTAATTTCAATAAAGGTCCAAGTTCGGTGCCGGTTGACGTTTATAGTGCCGCATGCCGCTCCGGCCGGCCTACATGTAAATGATATTGGTTTTAATTAACCCGTTTGCTGGTTTTTATACAATTTCATTTGGTTTAAATTAAAACAGAGTATTAAGCTATCCATTTGAATGCATGTGAAGACAGTTTGTTTAAACTAACGTAGTCGTTTACTTGACATTTTTATTAAATTATACTTCGAATATTATTACTTGTTCAAATTGTTTGTTTAAAGTAATATTTGAAGATTTACTGCAAAATATTTTAAAATGTTCTTAATATTATTGACTGAACAACTCCCAAATATACATATACATACATATAATGTTGAAATTGAGCTCAATAAAAGCTGGATTTGATCTATAGAGTGTGTAGGGGAGCACAAATTGACAGAAAAGTGACTATTGTCGCTAACAAGCGCGCCACTACCTGCCAAAGCCGTTGCAACGCCTGTAAGCTAAGAGAATATAGTAGATCGATTCTTGCAAACACTGAAGTCGGGCGCATCTTAGGGAGGGTGGATTAAAAGCTAAGTGGATCCGATGTGTAAGCTGTTACACTTGTTTCCAATAATAGATATGGCAAAAATACCAAAGAAACGCATGGAAAGATCTAGATTCCGCACACCTGAAGAAACAATAACATTATCTAAATACAGTAGAACTCCAATTATCCGAACTCCGACTATCCGAATCGCCGATTATCCGAATCACAAAAATTGTCAAAAAAGTCTAAGTGCGCTATTATTCTCCCCCCCGCGAAGCCAGTGTTTGTCAAGTCTTGACTTGACTTGTCTTAACTTGCCGTTGTGCCTACGCTGACTTCCCCCGCAATTTAATTCAATAAAAAAATAGTGCAATATCAAAACGTAGCTTTTATTCTCTTCAATGGCAATTTTTTTGAAAAAATCCGATTATCCGAATATTTGATTATCCGAATGGGTCCCGGTCCCCATTAATTCGGATAATTGGAGTTCTACTGTATGTGTTATATTGCCAGAGATTAGACTTCCAAATTATGTTAATGGCGGACTGCTAGTATCGCAACTCTGCTGTCGAATATTGGCACAGCGACGAATCAAAAAGTTTAAATGAGAACAATTTGCTCTTAAAGTTTACATATGTACACTGTGAGAAATTTGGTATCCATGCACGGGCGAAAAGAACTGAAAAAGGTGGCGACCCTTGATAGAAGTAAATAATATTATGTAGATAGATATTAATAGAACGATTGTAAGCAATTAAACAATGTTCATAGATATAGTGTAGCCACAGTCATAGCATGACATAGTGCGTTTTGCAAACTCCCATTGAGAAACGTGAAGTATTCTCTGCATTAAGAGGAACTATTGTTATTGTTATCGAGCATAATCTTCTTTCGCACTCTATTACTAGCACCGATTGTATTACTGGTTGTGTTGTTCTATTGATTGTGGTGGATGGTATTAACCACATCCTAAGTGATATGGCATTCATGTAATGATAATATCATACAGTAACAGGTGCAAAACGTGTGTACGCTGAGGTTTAAATTAGTTAAAGTACAGTTTTAGTTGCTAATTTGTTCCTTCATTCGGTATTTTAGCCGTGCGTGGAGCGAGGCTCACAGCACCGTCGTAGTCGCGGCAACTCTCTCATCTCATAATTTGAGTCATTTAACTTTTTATTTGTTGTTCAGCGCCAAATTGATTTCGCCATAAAATTGAAATCGATAGATATTTCCACAATTTGTTTATTAAAGAGAGGCGTAAATATCTAAACTGTGTAGTTAAGATCGTTTAGCCGGATCGATAGCAGTTAATTCTTTTACAATATACACTGCCTACGTCCAATTAACCTTCGATGTATTAGAAATATACGCAGTCATCATTATCCGAGAGTTTCGTGAAGACGAATACGCGACCGAGTGAGGTGGTGACGTGCGAGCTGCGCTGGCGCTGGAGCGCGCAGACTCCCGCGCGCGGCCGCGCTGCCATCGGTATGCATGAAGGAATGCGCGCAGGGTAGGCGGGCGACCTGTGACCTGCCCGCCGTGTGCGGCGCGGGCACACGATGACGCACCACCACGCATGCGCCCCCTCACCGTCATCATCTCCACATCTAGATATTATCGACACATGGAATCGATAGCGATATCTCGTCTATTTTTAGTAGCATGAAAGGAATAAAACGTGACAAAAAACATAGGGATCGTTAAACAATTAAACAAAGCTCAGTCAGTCGCTGTCAGTCTCCGAAACGGCCATCAAGTAATATACTCATAACTTACACTCGGAAAGGGTAACAGGTGCGTGAGAACCTATTCTCATAAGTCAAAATAAAAAAGAGGCCAATGTCCTTAAGAGTGGTTTTATTGAAAATCCGTCGGACGAGTGTGGGACAACAAAGCGGCGACGGAGAATGTTGCCAGCGATGAAAAAATACAGCGATCGGGTCGTGACTTGCAACACTGTGGTTTTCATTTGTCATTTATTTTGATTGTGATAACTGGGTGCGACGTGGATCCATATATTTTATTCGGGACGTCATGGCACGGTGACGGAGTGCGGCGGCGGCGAGCGTTTGTTGTCAACCATAGCTCTCATCACGCGCTGGAGCTTGGGGTGGTCTTCGGTGACCCATCAGCCACCAGACAACTAAGAATGTGGCTTTCAAATAATTGCGTAATCACCACTACTTGGTAAAACATAAAACATTCAAGTAGAAGAATCCTTGTTCAATATAAGAAATCTTCTGAGTACAATAACTAGGTACCAGAAACTATTCGATGGTTACATGGTTATACAAAATATGGTCAGGGCTTTGCAATAGATATAGAAATACGCAATTATTATAGGGCAAGTTAGTTCGACTGTTCGCGTCCACCGAACAGTTCCCGCACAATCTTTTCTTATGATGATATGCTATATTTTTTCATGAGGTAGTTATAGTTTACAAAGAAAACGGTAACCTGATCATCTGATAGACACCATCAGTCTATCTCCTTCCTAAACGTATAGTTCCTGTAAAATCTGGAAGAATGTCATGTATCTGTTGAAAAATAGTAACACTGAATTTCTTGATGCAGAAATTGCAATGTATGCAAAATTCATCGTGTCCTGGAAAGATGAAGAAAAAATAAAATATATTTTTTTAAGTTTGTTCAAGTTAGGAGTTAGGTTAAAGATCCTAACTGCCACTGTAGGTTCAGTGTAATATGTCTTTATATCTTCCCCCTTTCAAAAGTCTTCACTATTCATTATAGAGGTTAAGTACCGTCTCGTTTGATAATGACCAATTTTCTTCAACTCATAGACATAAATAAACATGGTAAATATCCCGTCTTAAGTTCTAATGTTAATTTTCTTAAAATTTCTATTATGTCCTGACTTTGACCATAATATATTCATTTGCCATACGTTTACTGATTGATCTTATTAATAAAGCACGTGTAACCTACCTCCCCAGCTAGTTGCAATAATATAGCACAAACAGCCAATTTAATATTCCCATTAGCTCGCAGCCGAACGAATAATGTTGCAAAAGTAAAAAAGACGATATATTCGGGTGCTCGTTAAGTTGTGAGCCGAGTCACAGTTTAAATAATATTTGTGTGTTGTGGCGCGCATAACGAGCGCTGCTGCCAACGTAAATCTGTGTTGTCGGGCGCCGCCGCCGCCGGCCACTGCGGTGATTGCTTTCCTTGATGTATCATCTGTTTATTGTTTATTTAGCGCGTCTTTTTGTCTGGTAGCCACTGCGCCGCTACCATCCCACTCGCGCGCCTCCATTCCACGACACTGCTTGTTTTCCATAAGTAGCGCCTGGTATACGATGCCGTTGTTGTAAGTTATCTAAAAGGCTTTTGCTTTTAAGGTTACAACCTGCAATTATCAAATGAACTAGAATTAACTAGAACTAGAAATGAATGTGTTCAAATAACAGAATGTGAGACAGCGTTCAGGGCTCGGCCGCGTTGATACACTCCTGTTCTTAACAGGAGCTTATAAATGTCACCGTAGTATTGGGCACACATAATGATCTCAATTTCATATCCGCCAGTCACATATCAGCGCCGTGCGCCGGAGTGGATCCGCGGCGCGGCTGCGCTGGCGCACGCGATGTCCCGCCCACGCCTCGCCCGCCGCAAATGCGCGCGCCGTGTCTTATGTAAATGCACCATGTCCACTCTTGGCTTTAATTAATCTCTAGCCGCATAAATAAGTCCTACCTTAGATCGATCCATTGAGAATAAACAATGGCAACCTGATGCAGCCTGGCCCTTTCATAACTCGAAATATCGAGACTAGAACTCCGCTCGTGAACACTCCTGCCTGCTGATTGACCGTTTTCTACAACATGTTGTTTTATCACAGCCATTTGAGTTGGTTAAATACCGATGAGTAATTCGAACCTAATCGTAATGTATGCATAGTAATAATAAGTAACAACCATCTGATTGAAAACCAGTATTAAAATTCACTGGAAAAAAGTGTGTTTTACTTTGAGGTATCACAGCGATTATTGGTCTAGCTAAAATTACATTAAATTGTGTAACATCTCTCTCTCTCTCTTCTGAGGAAACTCTCTTCATGTCCCTCAGGGAAGCAGCCACTCACATCATGTATCAGACCGTTTCCGAATATATCTCTAGCGGAAAGTTAATGCCCACTAATGTGAACCGACCTTAATGTCGCGAGTAATCTGCGTAGTTACTCGATTTACAATTATTATTCTCTCTCCCTTGTTCCCAATTTACATGAACCTAACGCTACTACAATATTGTTTTCGAATTTTCAAACAAATTAAATCACAAGAATATATGTCTACTTATCTGCATATCTATTCGACATAACTTATTCGAGGCAGGTTCGTATTTCTTCTTTTATTAATAATTATATATTATAGGTAAACACAATTTATAAGTATGTAATAGGTAATGCAATGGCAGCGCCTACGCGGTGCGTGTGACGTTGCCCGTCTCTCGTCGGCCGAGCTGTTGATCACAATTTATGTGTCATTAACTCTTATAAAAGCAAAGTAATTAAAAAAGTTATAGTAACAAATCAGTGGTCGAATGTTCATGAAGGTTATATGATTGTGGCGCATTGTGTCGGCGCGCGGCCATCGCTCAGCGTCGCCCGCGGCACCTCGCGGTAACGCTGACTCCAAATTGTTAAAACAAACTGTGGAATAACGCTGCGCCATATCTCGCTCCGTACAACACCATCTAAAACAAATAACTTAAATCATACGTCGGACAGAGGAGGACAGAGGAGGACGGAGGGACGCTACGCGATTCTGAATGGATATTAAAATGTGATGGCAGGCAGGGGAGAGGCGCGCGCGCGGAAAGCAATCAACGAGCGACGATTTATGAGAGTGCCGCAGGCGGACCGCGCTGCGCCCGCGCACTGCACGCACCCGATTTTGTCAAACGCCCTCGGGATACACGGATTTGGTCATCCGTTTAATAAACAGAAATACCGAATGGTTCTCAGTGTACCGATAGCGTCGAGCCAGCGAGATTTAGACCTCCGTCCCTCCATAGGCCGGGGCCGCATGAATAGGGAACACGCTTATCTGGCTCCGGTACGCGACATCTTCATTATCGCCGAGTGTTAAAACTTGTTAATCTGTCACTTAGTTAATTATTATGCGAAGGCCGCAGTTAATTGATTCAGCCGACGACAAAATGTTAATAAGTGGTGATAGCGCTCGTGAAACGGTGCTTCTGTCCGAAGACGCCACGTTTTGAAATGCAAATCGTGCTTTTGGAATATTGGTGTGGATAGCGCCGATAAGAGACGGGACTGACTGAATTAATATACGTGTAACACGCGATTTTGCACTTTGTGTACAGCTGTGTTATCGATAGCGTAGTGGTGTGCGCGTGTGTGCGTGCCTCCATTAATGCAATTCATATATCTTTATAAATGATAAAGAACATCAAGCCATCTGTTATTACATAACATTGTCAGCATTACTTTAAGTCGAGCCAATGTAATTAAGTCCCACATACACCAAGTACACAAACTACATGGTTAATGTCCTAAACTTATACCATACACCACCAAAATTCGTAAGGGTTTTCTCAATTTCCCGTAGCTCGTAGGTTACACAATCTTTTTCTTAAATGTTCATTCTCGTTGCATTTATTTGATTGATTTCAACCAATTTTAACAGGACAAATACAAAGTATATAAAATGCGAAAGCTGTCAAGTAGGTATCTACTTAACTTTACCTCTATTTTATCCTCTCCTTTTGTCTAAGTAGTTGAATAATTTCTGTCTAAATCATTACGTAAATAATAAGCAGTGTAGTAGTGTCTGAAAAATCTGTCTTTTCTAAGATTATAATTAAGACACCACTGATTAACAGTGAAGGAAAACATCGTGAGGAAACATGGGCTTATAATTTCTAATTAAAAGTTTGAAATCGCCAACCTGCATTTAGCAAGCGTGGTGATTAATGCTCAAACCTTCTCCGTGTGAGAAGAAGTCTTTGGTCAGCAGTGGCCACTTGTAGTCTGTTGGTATGTAGCAGTGTCTTAGTTAAATGGGATATTGTTATGAATCTGAACTTGATTGCCAAAGTGCCAAACCCTGGAATCGGACATTGACGCAGGACATAGATTAGAAAACAAATTGGAAAATCATTTATTTATTTTATTTTTACTCGTGGCCGTACAACTTCAGGGATAAAGCCTCTCTACCCTCCTTCCACTCCTATCTGTGCAGAGATTTCTACGGTCAATCCTTAAATTGGAAATTAAATAACCAAAATGCTTCGTGATGTCTTCTGAACAAGCTAAATGGAAACACCATTACAAGAACTGATTATATGAACAACCTGGGAGTTATTAGGTCTTAAATTGACTTCTCATGATCACATCCTATCCTCTGTTAAGGAATCCTTTAGCCGCCTTGTTATTGTATTAAGTAACAGTCGTGGGCTGTGAGGACAATTTATATATGAATTCTATGTTTTGTTATGAAGATTAAATAAGAATACTTACTTAGTAAAATTAAATGATATTATTGGTTTCGGCAGTTCTGTTGAAATTTATTTAAAATAATTAAATTAAAATGAACTAAATCGATTTAATGTAGTGCGGAATTGTGACACACATTAGGAATAATGAATTGTCAGAGAGCGGGCGGGAGTCGGCGGCGGCGCGCCTCCAGATTTGAATGTATAAAAAACAAACAGGACCGTTTTAATGTTCGCGTTAAGTGATATGATAGCGTGTTAATGGTGTGTTGCATGCGTTTATTTAATTAATTAAATATGAAGGGCTCGCGAATGTTAATGAGGGGCTCGGGAGCGAAGTTGTTGCTCGCCACTCGCACTGATAACGAGCGCCGACTTTCATAAACAAATGTCATGTGTGTCTTGTTATTTGACAACACAATTTTAATAAAACTCATTACAACACAATAATGGGTACCTTCACTTGGGTAAGATGGAGCATAAATAGAGTAGATCACTAATTTTTATTGTAATGTCCGTTTAGTAGATTGTTTTTGCATTAGACACGTACTTTTTAGGGTTCCGTAGCCAAATGGCAAAAAACGGAACCCTTATAGATTCGTCATGTCTGTCTGTCTGTCTGTCCGTCCGTCCGTCCGTATGTCACAGCCATTTATTTCCGAAACTGTTGGGCCTACATAGTTGAAACTTTGTAAGATGGTGTATTTCGGTAACCGCTATTCGAATTTTGAATAAAAATTAATAAATTTAAAAATTAAAGGGGGGCACTCCATACATGGAACTGATACAAAAAAAAAAAATCTATGGATAGGTCTTTAAAAAAGATATTAAGGCTCCTAAAACCACTTTTCGTCAAAATCAATCGTTTGAAAGTTAGACGCTTTCAAAGTGGAAAAATGTGTGTCCCCCCCATCTAACTTTTAAAATAAGAGGTTGAGAAAACTGAAAAAAATATATGCTGTAGATTTCAATGGAAACTAACAACGAAAATTGGTTTGAACGAGATATCATTATTAGTTTTTAAGAAATAAAACATTTTCAAAAACCGCAAATATAACTTTGTCGTTCATACAAACACTATGTAAAACCAAGTTATTTTACAACTTTTATATTATGTCATCTACTTGCTGTTACGGAACCCTTCATGAGCGAGTCCGACTCGCACTTGGGCGGTTTTTTTTTATTTTCTTACGGAAACAATTACTTTCGATGATAATTATATGTATTTGACATATCGCGTAATATTACTTTTAGATATGTTTTATACGCAGAAATGACGCAGCTCCCACTCCTAAACTTTGATAAATTTTATCTAAGTATTGTTTTTCCTAAACATATATTATTTTAATTATTTAACTAATGACGGCCTAAATAGACTTTAAATTTTCATACCCTTCGCCATCCGTCCCCCACAGACTCTTACCCTATGGCTCTCTTTCTCCTACCTAAGGGTTGAAGGAGTCGTCAGACTCAAACGATTGAACCGATATCGGAATTTCTTTCACCATTACAATGCATCTTTACTGAACAACATAGGGTGTGTACACTTTGCAAACAACAGCCGTGACATAAACCATGTTTAACTTAATTGATCCTTATATTTATAGCTCATTCATTATCATGCTGTTTTCACCTTTCATGTACAACCTTCATGAATCTTTTCTAGAACAACGTCATTCATTTATTTTAGACGTTTTACTGCCATACTCAGCGCCATTTAATGGCTACTTAACCCTGCCCTTAGCAATTGTTTTCTATACAAAATCTTTGTTAAAGAATAGATTAAGTAATCATTAAATGTCCCTGAATAAGGCGGTAACATGAACATCGTTATTAAGAGCGTTTATGAGGTTTTTTGCTATCGATCAAGTAATGTGAATTAACTTACCTTATTAGGGAATTAGTTAGTAGGAAGGAGACTCTAGTTCTTTAATATAACACATGCATTGTAATGTACGATGCGCTTTGGGGAAAAAACTAGGGAGTGTGGGATGTTTTCCTCACAAAAACCTCCCCGGTGGCTACCATCTACAACTTAAGGAGGCACCGGGTCCTCTTAGTAGACCAACTCCGGAGCCCCCATGGTGCAACGCGCTAGACGGGTAGGACAAGAAGAATTTTCTAAAAAAATTAGATATTCTTAGCTATTAGATATTCGCCACTTATAATTATTATAATTAAAGATTAACTTTTAGTGTAATTGCTAATAAATGTCAGTTAAAAATAAAGCAAGGTGGTGCGCACCTTGCGCCCTCCTAGGCGACAGCGCTTTAATGTCAGTCCGCTCGTAAAACATATGAACAAGATTACTACACCAAATAATGATGGCAGTACAAACTGTAATCAGCTATAAACTGTAGCCAACATAAATAAAGTGCTCACTGGGCTGCGGCTGGCGGTGGACTGTCGGCTGGCACTCAGCGTATGAGAACTCATCACGAGACACAGACGTAGATACTTAGATACCTTGCAGGAGTCAGTCGAGCGCCGATAATATATTACAACTTGTAATTAGGTACTGGTCTAACACACGTAGAGGGCGCATGCGCAGGCCGGGCGCCTGGCGCGGCCGCTAAGCGAGAACATTACATTCGCCACGCGAACTCTTTTTGTTATGATCTGTGTGTGCTTTGCGCAATTATAATGGCGGTGATGCCTCAATGACACCGCCAAGGTCCCGCCGACGTCTACCAATTGGCTCGCATCAAAACATAACGTTTACAATCATTACATGCATAATCTACGATTGCTAACATTTTACACATGAATGCCGTATTTATCGGTTTCGAACAAATACCGTCGATTGTTGGCAAAAACTAAAACATCGCTTTTGTAGTTATTCACTGAGTGCACTCACACTAATACATATTGATGCAGGTACTTCAATTATTTGTTTTCTTAACGAAATGTTAGATGAATAAGAAAATGCTCATATCACTAGTTTTATGTATGGTACCCATTTTATTTATATATATTCTACTTAATCAACAGTTTTTGGATAATCCATAATATAATTAAATTATCATTAAATCCTCTTGCCAGAAGAATAATACCCACATTATTATTTTAAATGATAAACCTTGACGGATCTTAGCTTGTACCAGGTTAGTATGTGCTGTACGTGCAGTAAGAACCCACAGCGAGCTCGCGATCATATTGTGTTGGTGCGTCAGTTAGTCCGGCAGCATGACGTGTGTGTTTGCGCAGGAGTTTCGGCGCGAAGTGCTCCAAGTGCTGCCGCGGCATCTCGTCCTCGGACTGGGTGCGCAAGGCGCGCGAGCAGGTCTACCACCTCGCCTGCTTCGCCTGCGACGCCTGCGGCCGCCAGCTGTCCACCGGCGAGCAGTTCGCGCTGCACGAGGACAGGGTGCTCTGCAAGCCTCACTACCTGGAGACGCTCGACGGAGGCTCCATTTCTTCTGATGGTGAGAATTGAAACTCCTGCCTTTTACTGTAGCAATTGTCGTGTAGATAATAAAAATTGCAGCCGACTCTCGAAATGATAACATTATCAATCCAACTCAACAGTCATATAAACTGAATGCCTCGTTGGTCCTGAGTAAATACCAATAGTCTTGGGTTCGATTCCCGAAATGAAACACGGAGTTTAGAAACTGTAGTATAAAAATATGACAACGAACTCACACCTAATTACACGAGAATTTTACAAAGTACATGACTGACATAATATTGACGTCAACTTCAGATGGCTGCGACTCGGAGGGCTACCACAAGAGCAAGGCGAAACGCGTGCGCACCACCTTCACGGAGGAGCAGCTGCAAGTGCTGCAGGCGAACTTCCAGCTGGACTCCAACCCTGACGGACAAGACCTGGAGCGGATCGCGCAAGTGACGGGACTCAGCAAGCGGGTCACGCAGGTCTGGTTCCAGAACAGCCGCGCCAGGCAGAAGAAGCACCAGCACACCGGGAAGGGCAAACAGAGCCAATGTTAGTATCACCAGCGCGAGTACCTCCGGAGGGGACACTTGCCTCTCCTTCAATTGAAAAGCTTTGTCACGCACTGCTTGGAGGGGAAGCGAGTGTCACCTCCACACTAGGACATACGGCGAATGACTTGTGGACTTGTGTTGCTAGCGCTGTATAGCTTTGCGAATAGTTTTGAAGTTCCCCATGTGTTTACGTGTGTTGTGTTACGCAGTGGTGTCCCGTGACGCAGACCCGGCGGGGTTTGGCCGCCCTATCAACCTCCACCTCACCTACTCGTTCCAGAACAAACCGCCTTTTGTGCCGATAGGTAAGAATCAGCTCTTTATTCTGTACAGCATCTTTTAGTAAATGTTCCATGATTTCGTGGTTCGACTATGGGTGGTTATGACCGGGGTCAGTTATCTAAAGGAATAATTGTCTCAGGCGTCGTTTATGGCGATTACTTCATTGATCAGTGAGCAAGAATCGTGATTCTTTGGCACCCATAATTGTCTCATTTGGCCTATTAATTATCCCATTTGGCCTGTTAAGCCATGTTAAATATACAACCCGTCATGCCGCACATTTTAGAAACTCAATTAAAACAATGAGTATTTTGATCAAAAATAAACTTATTATAAGCATTAATTTTTCAATTAAGTTGTTAAGCAATTAGAACGTACAGCGTTATGTTAGATAGAAAAATTAATATTAAATTAATACTTAGCATTAATTTAAATTGATCAAAATATCAACTTAGAATATAGGTAGTTAATTATAACTTGTACAGATCAGATCAGTGCTAAAGTTAGTTGACCTACAAGCGATAAATTCGTAACAGTGGTAATTGAAAACACAAATACTGTTTCCAGATGGAACGTCTTTCACGGATTCTTCAATGGATGAGCTGTCGGAGGACTCCTCCATCCACTGCATGCAGAGCGAGGTGTGAGCTGCTGGGCACCACCAGTGCATGCCCGGAGTCACTGCCCGAGGCCCTCGATACTGTTTACAAACATATTCCTTCAACCGCTCCAGGGTCGGATGTACCAGCGTTGTAAGGTCTCATTGCTGACTATACGTGTAATGTATATTAATATACAGTACACTGTACGGTTGTATAACCGCAAACCAACCAGAGCCTTGTAACAATATTCTTATGACAACGACATAATTTAATCTCATACTTGCAATAACTATAGCAGCACGCTTTATACATATTCTAAATACTTACTTAAACATAATTTATACATCTAAATGTGGACATTTGATATTTATTGTAAAAAGTTGTATTTATTTATTTATTTCCAGTAACTGTGATACGTTCTCTATCGTAACTGTTTTCGATTAGTTTACAATTATACATTTCATAAATATTGTACTAAAAATCTAACTGAAATAAGATTATCTCTGCAATTTTATAAATCTTTAGAGTAGGTACTATTTAGTTTAGTGCCAAATCGTAGTAATAAGAGGTAGCAACTTTAACGTGAAGAAAAAGCAATAGTAATTGAGAGAGTACTTAATCTAGAATATATTCATAACTAATTACATTCCTGTGCGATCAGAGCATAGTCTGTTGGCCTAAGTGTAAGAGAAGAAAGCAGCGCGACCGTCTCGCGTGCGGGCAGACGCGCGGGCCGCAGTCCCAGCCTCCGCTGCGTAGAGTATGCCGATTTCCCGTGATATTTACAAAAGCAATTTCACTACATATCAACATAAGATTTTATCTTTCGGACACCAATTTAGCCGAATTGGGTGCCAGTATGCCAAGGTACCGCTGGCCGAGTAGGTACAAGCAGTTACTGCTAGACTGTCGACATTAAGTTGATACGCACACCGTCGATGTGATCTTATCAAGCATTATTCACTTCACAGTATGTTCGTAGGTCTATACGACATGTTTCAATATCCATGTAATGTTAGTGTGTACTGCTCACCGCAATAATTTATTGTCATTCATACTATATACGTACTCACTAGGCACATAGGATACTCCCGAGTGTACAACACACTCGAATTGTAATTTGACCTCCTCAAGTCATTGTATTTATTTAACTTACTGCCGTAATCTGAGTTTTTTAATGGTTACTTAACCTAGTCCTTAGCAATTGTTGTCGATACAAGATCACTACTAAGGAATAGTTGAAGTAATCATTAAAAATAAGTTTTGAAACTGACATGGTCACTAACACTAACATTAGAACTTAAAACGTGATATTTACCATGATTCTATGATTCTATGAGATTCAGATATTTCAGCATTGTTGCAAGCGCCATGATCACGGGATAAACTCGTTCATGATCATGGCGTTTGCTGTTGCAAGCGTCTAAAGTTCTAATGTTCGTAATCATTAAAATATATCTCTGAGTGCAGCATTTAATAACATAATTTATCATAACTGGAATTGATCTATCTTTAACATGAGATTTGTTAAATGTTCTTAACCTTATTTCTCTATACATTGTAAAAATTCAATATGATATTTCAGTTACTCTAGTTGTTATCGATATAGCCTGTCAATTTATTACACCGGCGGCGTATCGCCTACCGAGGGTACGATTACATTCACTTCAGTATTGTAAATAGACAACTTATGTAAGTAAAATACTTGATTATTGTAAATAAGATGAGAGTGTGTCAGCGGGGCTGGTGGCTCGCCCGCTGCCCCCTGCACGCCCTCTATAGGATATTTATTAATTTATGATCGTAGATGTAAGTGACATAATGTAGCGCGTCATCTTGTCATTTTATTGTAATTACCTAATTAGTTGCTACAAGTACTAGGTACTTAAGTTTATTCTGTACAAATTTTTAAATATATTGTTGGTTAATTGTGATTGTTGTTTATTGTTTACCCGAGAAAAAATATTGTAGTACGATCAATATCAATATAAATAAATATTTATTGCACTGAACTTTCTACTGATGATTGCTTAATTTTTATTAGAAGTGTGGTACTTCTACTTCGTGTCAGGTACACTCGCAAATCCAGGAAAATTACTTTCATAGGAAAGCCAAATATTCGCACCAAAAAAGTAAAATATGCAAGTCATTAACATTTTTTTTTATTATCAAACATATTAACCTTAACTTAAACTTACAATTAACTTAAGATAACTTAATAGAAATCAGTTATTTACAGTACGTTATAAAAACAAATATAATTATTGATATACAACAGGGCGCGACACCTCATGTAATGTATGTATCGCACACAAAACCGTTATCAACAAGTACTTATGTACCTATAATACCTATACATATAAAATTATAGAGGAAGATACTTATTTCATAATTTAGACCATATCATGCAATTTAATATAATAGTTCCAAAAATAGTCAACAAAGATTGTTTGAAAGCAATCGAGTATCGTGATATATTTTTTTGGTGGGACAAGCCCGCCACAGCTTCCCATACCACTGCAACTCCTGTAAGCCAGGATCTACAGTAGATATCGAGCATCGTGATAGTGAGATTGGTCAGGGGTCTTAGTCTGCTATTACAATTGAGGGACGGAGCTGTGTAGGTTGTATAGTTCCGTCCCTCTCGCACTGCTCAATGATCGACCATTCTGACACAATTGTAATAGCAGACTAAGGCCTCAGGTCAGGTAGAATGGCGTTGTGTTGTGTTGGTCCAGCCAGGCCACAACGTGATGGGTCCCTGGCCCTATAGCTTGTCCATGGCGTTGAGCAGCAGGTTCATCTCCTGGTGCACTTCACGCAGCAGGTCCTTCATCTGTCGCGGCGAGTCCAGGATGTCCACGCTCTGCGTGTAAGGGTTGTAGCGGACGCCGAAGTCACGGGGAATCTTTTGAGCGAATTTTCTGTAATTTAGAGAAAACACATAAATCAAAATATAGACCATTATTACAGACATCTATTAACATACAATACTTGATATTTGTTTCTCTATAAAATTATCTTTCAAATTATCAATCAAAAAGAAAGAGCTCGATCTAAGTCCGGGTGAGTAAAATACATCATTATTTATATAGGGTGATGGTTGAAATATCTCAAAACACTAGAACTCACATCATTCTCTCCTTAGCATCCTCGAAGCTGTTGGCCACGAAGTAGACGGGCTGGTATTCCGTTATAGGGTACTTGGTGTCGCCAGTGGTGTCAGGGTCGAACTCCCGGAGTTCTGGCTTGTCTGAGAGACAATACTGCAGCTCTCCGAATGAAGACAGCAGTCCAGCGCCGAACGCCTTCAGCTTGCCCTCTTGCCGGCAGAGACCGAACTCTACCGTGAACCAGAAGCACTGGAACAGATGACATGGAGATTAAAGCTCAGCACCCAAAATAAAATTTCCATTCAGAATACTTAATAATCAAAAGGTTTCAATTTTGTAAGTATACCCAAAGGTACTTACGGTGGCAAGTTTTTCAATATAATCATCAGGCGCTCCGAGCGAGGCGAGACCAATCTCCTGAGAGAATTGTGCGAAGGCCGGGTCTGCGAACAGGGGCGCGTGGCCCAGCAGCTCGTGGCACACGTCGGGCTCCGGAGTGTAGAGGGGGCGCGAGTGGTGTCTGATGTACTGGGTGCTGTGGAACACGCGGAACGCCAGCCCCGCCAGGAAATCGCGTGAAGACAGGAGTCCGGCCACCGGCCTCAGGGTGAAGCCTGTGCAATCTGTTAACGAATGGTTTCATTAATTAACTATTACAAAATAATCTGTTCATTTAGAAGCCGTGTGTGATATTCAGAAACCATGTGGTACCTTTCAGGAAGTTGGACACGTCCTCCAGCTGTGGGATGTTGTCCTCCCTGTAGCCGCAGTTCTCAATAAGCAGCGGGAACACGTGGTTGTGCTCTTTGCAGGCGTGTGTGGGGTACAGCTCCGTAAGCTTCCTAAAGACAGCGCCCCAGGTGGCAATCTCCTGCGCCGTGTAGTCAACGTGTGGCAGCGGCTGCCCGTACTTGTAGTTGTACGCAATGTCCGCGAAGTACTTGCGCCGAGCCCTGTACTCTGGGTCGGTGAAGCCAGGGTGGTCGGAGTCCAGCTCCGCGCCGTAAGACAGGATCTGGTTGGCGAATCTGTCCAAGTCACGAATACGCCGAGGGAACCATGGTACCGCGTCTGTTAACAATTAATGTTTAAGGGTTTCGTTTTGCTCATTCGAATCAAATTTGTATATTTTCGCGTATATTAAGGGAAATCGTAGTTGCAGACTTACATCTGTTGTCTTTGTAGTTTCTGGAGATGATGTTCAAGTAGCCAACATTATTCTTGAGCTCGTCGAGCGCTGCCCCGAAGTCTCCAGCGCCGTGTTCGCACTCCACCATGAACTCGTACCCTGGCCGCCTGGCGGAGGAGCGCGACTCGATGTGCATCAGGTTGACTCCGTGCGAGGAGAACACGCTGAGAAACTTGGCGAGCGCGCCGGCTTCATCAGGAGTTGCGGGGGAGAACAGCAGCCATGTGGACTTGCTGGAGTCGCGACCCTCGCGGATATAGTTGCCGCCTTCCATTAGTTTGGGCTGGAAGTAAATGAGAGTTCATTGTTTTATGCTGTTAATCTGTTATTAATACTCTTTGAGCACGGTAGCGGTACGGCCTTCTAATCAAACCAAGTCAAGGGCTTTAATTACTTATTTTATCTTGGAGCGCATAATTGTTTTTTTTTTCCTACATTTGTGGACCTAGTGTGGATACCTCCTTATGACATGAAATGGTATAAGAAATAAATTATTTTAAACGTTTTGATTGACAGGGATATGTACCTACATATGTATGCAGATCTGACTCGAAAATAAGTTTATAACTACATTTTCTATGCCCATACAAAAATTGGAGATCAATAAGTCCATTTGAAAAATGCACATCACTGCTTACTGTACGAGAAACGTTAGGTTATGTTGCATCACGGAGCAATGATAACGGCCGCCCCTCCGGCCACATCCAGGTTGCGTGGAGTTACTGCGATAACCCCGCGCCGGTCGCACTTCACATGATGATAGACGTGCATGTGTACAAACAGACTAGGTATACTGTGACGTCAGAGCTTTAGACTATATCTTCTATTTGTTTTGAAGTAACGTTTAATTGTGCATATTATTATGTATCTATTGCAAAGTACCGTCAACATGAAGTCTAGCTATAATCATCTGTTAACTTGTACACGCCTACTTGATCATCAACCATCAACATACATACAACATATTAAGTGGAGGAGAGCCATGCTTCAGCACGTATCGGCGGCCGGCTCGATCGGAGTGATATCACGGCCTCATAGAAACCCGACGTGATACAATGCTTGCGTTGTGCGAGTAAGGTTATCGAGGCACAATTACTCCTATCTCGAATCTTCGCTAACCCCAAGTCCCCAACAACCCTCAAATTCCTAACCCCCAAAAAGGCCGACAACGCACCGTCTGTTAGTTCGTTTACCGGCGAATACTATTAAAAAACCATCTCCAAGAGCTCGTGACAATTGACAACTGGACTAACTATAGACCTCTAAATAAAAGAGGATTTCTAATTTGCTATTATCTTCACACTTAGCAGATTGGAGATCATGTATAGAAGACCTGTGACTCCTCTGGTATTGCTGGTTTCCATGGGCGGCGCTGATCGCTTACCATCATCCAATGTTTATGGGAAGACTAGGGGCGATGACAAATGAACCTATCATAATCTGCTGCCAGCCCACGCTTGCGTATATTTAATTGATTAATTGATAAATAATTACGCATTAAGCCCAATAAAGCATGACGCCACAAAAAGTTTATCAATGTTTTAATTAAAATAATATAGTAAAATAATAACAAAGTATGTTATCATTATTACTGTGATTGCTCATCACAATAATAAGTAAAAAAACTATAAGTTAGAGATAACCCCGGTTCGAATGCGTGACTTGTGACATTCGTTTTGTGAAATCGTAGTAAATTGATAAAATTATCGCGAACTATGAGCTCAGTGGTGGTGTACCGCGGTCGCTCTGGCCTGACTATGCTTATGTAATATTTAATTAGTTTAATGAACATCGGAGCCACGTTCCAAGTCGGACATAATCGGTTTCATGCAGTTCACAGCGGAGCTGCACAGTTAGAGTCACGCACTATTGTCTATCTTTCTGTACATATACGTTGCTACATACATTATGATGATTTAATGGCAATTTCAATAACAGATCTTAATCCAAAATCTTTGGATGGATCTGTATTTTTGATATGAAAATGAGTAATGACAATAATCGATGCTGAAGATTAGGAATTGAGATTCGTTATTGAAATGACAGTCAGTTGCGGTTCACGTAAAATCTAGCAAAGACTAGATGACTACAAATATCTACTTGTTTAAAATGTGTCTCACGTAGATCGGTTTTGAACTTGCATTAGAAAAGATAATACACGTTAAAAATGTACAAAATGTATAAAATAAAAAAAATAAAAAATTGAATGTTTTGTATATTTAATTTTGTAATCAAGATGTGAAGATAAACTCAACATACTTACACTATTAACAACACAATCAACAGATTAAGATTATTTTGCTACAAGACCAACTCTGTACAAAATACACGTGTAGATTGCTATCTACCTATGATTTGATTAGCGTGCTGCTAATATACTAAACGAAGGATAAACTTAATTTCAAGTATACAAATAGGTTCCGGGTGAGTGATTATTAGCCTGTAGTTAGCCTACATTCTGTATAATTATATTCTGTTCCAATTACTTCAAACTGTTTGAACCAGTTGTTACGAATAAAACATGTTTGGGAACGTGAGCTGGTATGATTCGGTCACACAAAGATCTAAACCCCATGCGAAAATAACATAGATAGTTTTTATCAGACATTAGTATGCTATTAGTATATGCTATTGTGATTTTTTTATGTGTTTAATGGAATAAATTTTGGCCACTAACTCGCCTGGTGAAACGCGGTGATGGGAGGACATAGATAACTTTTAAGCGACTAGTAGACGTGATTTCAGTTGATGTTGATTACATTAGGGGTACTATTATGCATTTATTATAAAATCACGTAATAATACTGTTCAAAATGTATTTATTTTTTATGGAATAGTCCGGCTAATGAACGAACTTGTCGGTAATGCAATGGACATGAGCTACACCAAAAGAGTTACAAACGCATTGCCGGCCTTTTGGGGGTTTGGAAAGAGTTGAGGATTTAGTGAGATTAAGGAGGAGGAATTGGGTCTCAGTCTCGGGACATTTAGGAAGACTCAAAGCTCTGTGAGCTACAGAGACAACACGCGGGTGGCCGGTTGCATGAATGATTGATTACACATAAATACATACTGCGACAATAAATTATTATTATTGCATCGTAAGAAAATAACAGTAAAACTAATTGCTTTGTTTACACGCACGTATATAAATGTTTTAAATAGCTATACAGCAGTACTGCTGCAAAAGGAACAAGTTCGCAATTCTTAGCAGGTACTTATTGGGTTCGTTTCCGGGTAGGCCACATGTGACACAGAACCAGTTTGATATATTTATTATTATTACAAATAACTTCTAGAAGGATGCCTTGTTATTTTGGCTAAGCTCAATAAAGAATTTTCAAAATATACCTATAGAAACACGAATAATACTAGATGTCTAAACAGAACGGTGTCGTGTTGGCCCAAAGGTTTCAGACGCCCGCTTCTCATGCATTAGTACAAACATGCAAACCTACCAACGGCAATTAATAATGTTACTTTTTTCGAGTTAAATGTACTTTCTAAGATTTATAATTATTATATACAACTGACTAACAGTGAAGGAAAATATCGTGACGAAACAGGGGTTTATAATTTCTAATTATAAGTTTGAAATCGCCAAACCGCACTGAATAAGCGTGGTGATTAATGCTCAAACCTTCTCTGTGTGAGAAGAGGCTTTAGGTCCGTATGGTGTATAGGCTGTTGAGGATGATGATGAAGTAAACATGAACAATACAAGTGTTTAAAGAAAACCAAAGAAGATAGAACGAATCAACAATCAAAGTGTATGGAATCTGTTCCTGAAACCAATGAGTACAATGGCTCTAGTGGTGGATCCAAAGGTATCAATTTCACTTTACCATTTGCGCAACACAATCCATTGGCTTCGTTTTTTTATTTCTATACTATAAAATGTGAGCAAACCGTGTTATCATCAATAAAATAAAAGGTCGTTAAGCTGTACATAATATTTAAATTAAAACCTGTGTAATACCTTAATATGCAAATAAATATTTTGAATTTGATTAATTATATTTATATTTCTGAGCATGAATACAACAAATGTTGTCGGTAATTAACACTTCATGTAACAATTTGGCATCACGCTAACGCTTTTATATAACTTAAACATTATATTTTCTACCGTGCATTAGTGCATTCGTGTCAAATTAGTTAAATTAATTGACTGGTGGTAACTGGTAGTATTCAACATCAAAGTCAAAGTCAAATCATTTATTCCAATTAAACCATATACTTAGGTACTTTTGAAACGTCAAGAAAAGAAATAAATAATAATCTATCAGTCTGTCCGTCAGTATAGCTAGGTGTCCGTTCTAAATGTAAATTGGAATAGAGAAGAACAAGCAAGAAACTCCATCACACATTTTATATTATTTCTTAAGGTATAATCTTCTATTACATTGTTTGCTTACGACAATTTATTGTTATCAATGTCGTGGAACTCTGTTATTGGCTTAAGACGTTACTATCATCATCACATTTTTATTCTTTATTCTTTAAAAAAGAACGTAGCCCCACACTAGGATTTTCTCCTGTGTCGTGGATGCGTTTACAAACATACAAGTTCACATACACATGACACCCAGACCCGAAACAACAATATGTGGATGACACAAAGAGCTGCTCCGTGCGGGAATCGAAATCGCTATACGTTGCGCGGCAGCCGGTTGCCCAGCCACCGCACCAACCGTGCAGTCCAAAACAGTACGGTATTACTGAAGTTTCGGTAATAGTGAGATGAAAACATTCATGTAACTTATTTCTATGTAACTTAGAAATAAGCTGTTGGATTTCCTAATAAATTGGTAATTAAATAAACATTGATTGAATTAGCTTATTAACCGTTCACGCTCATATTAGCTTTTTTATTTAGGTATTATTTATCGTCACGTCATTTATTCCCGAAGGGGTAGGCAGATGTGCACATTTACTTTCTTTCTTTCTCGCTCATATTAAGTTTGCTCGCAATAGTTATTCTTAATTTTGTATTTGTTTTAATAAAACTTAGACAAGATTACCTAGAACATAATATTAAGAAATTGCCTATAAGACATCATGTTGCTTGCTTAAGCTCCGAAAGATGTTGATGAAATATTAACAACTATGCAACTTTGGAAGAAAAGCATTTCACAGTATTTTTAAAGAGTCACGACCCTCATTAATGAGGAATACGATGCGAGGAGAAAGTAGATTATACTTTTGAAAAAATAAGTACTAGAGGACGCTAAACTGGGTTCTAAACTAAACTAACGATAAACTAAACTAAAACTAGATTATAAGCTTCGGATCCCAGTTAATTGAATTTAGTTTTAATAATAATTTAATATAATAATAGAAACGGACACAAATGCAGCCTCCAATACTCGTATACTGTTGCTTTAGCACCGCTACCAAGATACCGGCGACTGCTCGTTCATAAACATTCATTACTTAGGCATTTACATAAATTGGTTCGCTGATGCAAAGCTTCTAATACCATTTCACTATTGGTATAACTCGAACACAATATAAACAAAGTGCTGGACTGTATTATAAGTCAAAGACAATTGCTTTTCGCGAGCTTATTGTAATAATATGAGATAGCGGTAAAGTCAGGAGGAGGGAGAACTAACCTTGTCTGGGGGTGAGGAGGAAAGCTTCACCTCCTCACGTTCTGGTTGTACTCTCATCATGTTGCAGCTCTCAAGACACCGATGTGACACTCTGTGCGACGCTAATGCTTTGCGTATAAACAAACGCGAGCGGCGCGCACCCAGCTTTTATGAGACTCTCGTGACGTCACACCGCGACACGCACCACTGAGCGCACGTCTTGGATGCGGCATTTTATTAATAACAACAACTAGTAAACAACACTGATACTTGATGATGTCATTCGGCAATACAAGAAAATCTTTGCTGAATACAGACTTCGCAAGTAAAGTGGATGTACGCTTAGCTTGACTATATCTAGGTTTAGGTTCATTACGTATTTAAGTACAGCCAAGGGCACAAGACAGTAATAGTCACAAACTATCAATCGGTCTGCTGTAATTGTAATTAGAACCTTAATTTGTTGGTATTACGTGCCATATCCAAACAAGCACAGTTAATTATTTACCTCGATGTAATAGATAAAAAGAGCTTCTATGCAATGTAGCCGCTATATTACGTTTGGGACTTTTTATAAATTAATTCTATGATTGTAACAAAAAGCCAATTATGTCGATATATTTACTCGTGTCCGTTACGCTAATGTTGGCCTTGTTCATGCATATTACGACGCCATTAGGATTTGGGGTTATTAATTCCTTTTCTACTTTAATTACGTTATTCTAAAAACCCGTAATAAGGAAACAAGTACCTGTAAAGTTACTTTTTTGAGCATATTTCAAAGTTGTTACATTTCTACTGGTTCAATAAATCCTTGCCCCCTGAGAAATGTGCTTTGAATCAGGTTTAAAATACCTAAATACTAGAGAAAGTTCATTGATGAATTACGTCGCTATCGAAATAATTTCGATCCTCCCGAGGTCGAGAGGTCGGACGCGGAGAGCACCGCTCCCGATACGTTATCTCTTTATCTCGGAACATAAACTAAAGTGAATTAAACGTCCAATTGTCTTGATAAACAACTCGACTATCGAAATCAATTACATCGTCACTGTTTACAGTAACTACTCACTTATCACTTAAACTGGTTAGGTATGTTACTACTCAAGAATCAAGACATATGAGGAAAAAATCTTCTAGAACGGAACTTTGTAAATACCAAGCAAAGTCGGAGGTATCTAATACGTATATTAATTATAGTTGTTCGATATCTGACCGCCTGATGTAATCATAATAAAACGTGTGCGAAGTGATCTCGGGCCGATGGTCAGTGTCAGGTAGATACTGGTTGGTACACATCAACATCATTATCAAAACTAGCATTTTCTTTAAATAATATCGATAGTATACATGATGATGTGGGAGCCTGTAGCTGTAGCTCACACGAGAGGAATGTCAGTAGAATGTCATGGGAAGATTAATTAGTGAGAGAGTTTGTCTATAAGTAAGTGGCTCAATACTACTAGTATCCACACACACTACGTGTATAAAGCACAAATGTAATCATAACGCAAAAATAGCATTATTTGGCTACTGATAAAACTACCATGTTTAATGAAGAATAACTCTGAACAGACTAAGATTTGGAATTTGGTGCCGTAATAACTTTTATTTAGCTCAAAATTACTTATCCAATGATTTAACTCACATAGCTATTGGAAGTGGGACCATATTTCATAGAAACTCTGACATCCTCCTTTGTATAATTAAACTAGCAAACCCCGGCGAACTCCGTTACGCCACTAAATAGGCTTTTCTCTTGAAATATTCCTGAATTTTCTTTGCTATAAACTTCAAGGAGTCCAAGACCTTTCCAACGAATGCAAAAACGTGGAAGTCGGTTCTTGGGTTTTGGAGGTACATATAGCGTCATTAAGGAAAACCTGACTTTTTTATATTATAGATTTGTATAATGTAGCTGTTGATTAATCTTTAAATATTTTAATAAATAAATAAAGTAAACGTCGGTATGGGTTGAATGCATTTACTGCATTTCCAACATTCGCTTGTAAAATCCACATATTGAATTAGGCTGATAGGCCAATAACACTCGACAAGTAAAAATGTAAACAAACTAAAATTAATTAAAATGGCTTGTACGTTGAAATGAAAGCTTAAAATTTTCTAAAGGCTTAGAATACTGATATATGACAGTACCTATGTGAATTTATAATACACACACATATATGCTGAGGGATGACTTTTTATGGAATAGGTGGCCAACGAAGCACCTGATGGTAAGCGATCAGCGCCGCCCATGGACTCCCATATTTTTCACCACAAAACACTCGAACTGGTGTATCCAGTCCATAAAGAAAGAAACATTACAAAAAAACTAAAACAGATTTCAAGAGAACAATCGTACCTCAATAACAAGTGAATGTCCTCAGCAGCGCGATCGTGGCGCCTGAGCTCTGAACACTGCGCCTGCGCCGACTGTTATTGACTGAAACCGTTTCAACAAAGTACTTTTATAATAAAGCCTTCGTCTTGCAACAGGAAATTTAAACGTTTCCGTTTCCGCAAGGCTGCAGCATGCTTGGATACCGTCGATGGAGTAAAATAAGGCAATGTTTCGTTTCTGCTCTGCCTCGTTGTTCAAGTGGTCGCAAGCGCAACTGCCGGACAAGGGGTCTCGAGTACGAATCCCGGGTCGGGCAAAGTATTACTGGGCTTTTTTCGGAATTTCGAAAATTTCTCAGTAAGTAGCATGGAGTCTGGAATTGTGCCCGGTATATGCCAATAGGTTCACCCGCTATTACATGGGACTTATAACACAAATGGTGTACATTGTATAGCGGCATTGCGTGCCGTAATGTACACCTCTGCTTACCCCTTCGGGGATAAAAGGCGTGACGTTGCGTTGCGTTGCCTTGTTTCATTTTTGCTGGTTAAGTAACTCGCCGTGCAGACATTAAACTGATTTCTTCTGTTTTAGTGAACTTCAACATGGACAGTTGGGCACGTAGCATTATGACACGATCACAGCAAACTAACAGTTCCTTGCACTCTTTTCACTGTTTGTTAAGTCTGTTAGAGTAATAATAAGTGTAACACAAATAGCAGGTTTTTTTTTTGAGGGCTAAAATCATCCGATGACGTCTGCCTTTGGTGAGGCGAGAGGGAGTCTCAGACTCTTACTGACTAAAAACCTCTAGTTAGAAAAGTAGCGTTACTTATTTTTTATTTTCCAAAACTTACGGCCCGTCTGATAGTAAATGGTTGTCTAAGTACCTAAGTTAGTAATGCTGCAACATCAGAGGTATCACAAACGCGCTGTGGTAAACATCTGTCCAAGCAACTACTCTGTCCACATATTATGTTGATTTCTGATTATGGGTTCTGTGGATTAACCCACAGAACAGAGAAATACTAGTATTTCTCTATTATCAAACCAAAATATCTCCTACCCCACCAAGGAGTTCCATTTACAAAATTATATTTATATTAAACGTGTGCTTATAGTCTCTATACATTTCAGGCATCGTCTATGGTAATGTGACATCATCATAATTCAGGTTGACACTGTACACTGACACTTATTGACACTAACAATTATTTAGATGTTGACTGTTATCTCGACTTAATTCTTGTAAGGCTGTTTACACATTATTCTGCGAGAGCGCTTTTCGCCGACGCGAGTGGTACCAGGACCTGCGACATTACGCCGCAATACCAGCGACACAAACGCGGTTTAAGAGACGCTATTGTACATCAGTCTCAATCGGTCAATCACCCCGTGTGTAAACAAACAAATTCAACCAATTATGCCCATTGGTTGAAAAGAAGGGCACCGCTCGCCGCTACCGTCACGGTATATGGATAATTCTTCGAAAAAACTTTAACTCTTATATAACAAATCATTATTCTCCCGGGTTATTAAGCATCGTGGTAGCTTATTAATAATAACCCCTTATTTCACTTGGATTGGTTGAAAGCAGCGACACAGGTCAATTTATTGAAACCAAATCTTTTGTTTCAATCGGTTATTCTTAACGTTTGGTTGAGAATTATGTCGCCGTTCAAGTCTTGTAAATTTTTTGAAGAATCACCCATATAGTCTTGCCGCTGTGGTTACGGCGTTATATGTTAGGCTCCATTCAAATCCAATTGGGACTAGTGCAGCGGCACCGCGGCTGCGGCGGGCGGTGCTGCCGATGCCGCTGCAGCTTAATGTGAAACAGCCTTACTATTAGTTCATGAGGATATTTGAATCTTACTATTGACAAACCATAATGACAGTAGTATAATATTTGTAAATATTTGTATTATTTACAGAAGTTAGTGATTAAACAGACTAGTTCACAATGGTTCAACTGAAGCAATTGTCCATACGACTGAAATCAATCAAAAATATTCAAAAGATCACTAAAACCATGAAGATGGTGTCAGCCAGCAAGTAACCATTGTTTCTTTTTAACAAATATATCACTCATCCAGGTTTCTCAGTAACACATACTAGTTTTTACAGTAACATATGATTTAGTTCCATCATTAGAACTTAAGACGGGATATTTACCATGCTTATTTATGTACATGAGTTTCCGACATTTCGGCACTGTTGCAAGCGCCATGATCACGGGTGAACTCGTAGTTCATTGTAATATCGAAAATATCGCGTATCAAGGTCTAATGATAGTGTTAGAGACCATGTCCGTTTAAAAACTATGATCCTTCCGAGTCACCTGTAAACGAGCGCACGCGATATACAGCTCTAAGTTGAATTTCCGCGTTGTAACTAAGCAGTCTTATAGACAGAATGTTGTAGATAAGTTTAATCTCATCATCACCAAGTTGGTTCATAAGTTATTGCCAATGCGCAGGTTCACGAGAGCGGAGCGTGAGTTGCAAGCAGCGCGTCCCTTCGGGTACGCTCCTCGCAAGTTCTACGAGAGCTCACAACTGGTGTTGGGGCCTGTGGACGTCAAGCCTGATAAGACGAAGAAAGGGGCCGCACAGCCGCCGCCACCCACCATCGTCCAGCCAACACCCGCAGGCAAAGAGAAAGACAAGAAGATGAAGAGGATTTACATCGCCATGACTTCAGACAGAGGTAACCCGTTCAACTCTTCACTTACCTAGTGTACGCTGCCGGTTGGTTACTCATTCAGTTTTTACCCCACACAATGTTTTTCTTCCTCCTTTTAAAAAAAATTGGTATACCATATTAAGGTATACTTAGTTACCTCCTATTTTAATAATCCACGTAATCACACTATCACATTAATATTATGAATGTGTGGGATTGTTTGTTTGGTTGATTGTCCGTGCAGTGTGTAGCGAGTTCGATTCCAGTACAGAGCAACTCTTTGTGTGATCAAAGCGAAGTCGTTGGTAGAAACTGGTAAATAATATAGTAGAAAGAAAGAAAAGAAAGAAAGAAAGAAAATATGTGTAGTTCAGTTGCCAATGATGGCCCGGTTCCTAAGATGGATCGAAACCACATTTTTACAAAGTGCTTTTATTATTAAAACGCCTAAAACTCTTTTGTATACCTTGAATTTCAAATAAATTTATTACAACTTCCTATATGTTATTTCTTTACTCTCTTATTTATCTGGAAGTTTTTACGAGGCTTTGAAATAAGGTGGGCTTCATTAGACGCCTGTACCTTATTATAGTTTTATGATTTTATAAAGACCCCTAATTTAAACTAGATTTATTAGCTACAAGACGACGCCATGTAGAAAAATGGGACATTAAATCAGCAATGAAACCTCTTGTCTAAAACTAGATCGCTATTTAACCTAGGAAGTTAAATTACTTGTGATTGCGTTTCATTGTTCGTTTCTTTGCAAACAGTAAAGATATTGCATCATATTTCGTGCCGGTTCAAGGCCACGTCGCAATGTTTTCCTCAATCGGAGCTTCCGAAAGGGATGCATTGGGGTCGACACAAGCTGATAGTGAGCCAAGAAGTCGGCCAAGGGTTCCTGGTGATAACCTCTTTTTTAATTTACATACATCCTCAGAAGTGATATCCGCCATATAACATGAAACGGCATATCGTTATATTTAATAAAATAATCGCGAAACTTATAAAACAATCTTATCTAGAGGCGGGTATTGACCACCCCTTCCAGATTGTTCACTGATAGGTGACATGTTTAACAACATTTTCTGTTAAATGTCAATACCAATGGAATCGGAGCGTAAGAAAAACAAGTGGAGTGATAAGCGCGGACGCGAGGCTCGCGGGCTGCGCGGCGCAGGCGCAAGCGGGCGGTGCCAGATACGCACAGTTCGGCAGCTACGAGGTTATCGGCGGATCACGGTGCCGCCGCCGACGCATCGATCGACAACCATACCCCAATACTTTCGCGCTATTATTTGCCTATTTACGTGTATATTGTGTGTGTATATATTATTCTGACAGGGCAGTATACTGAAATAAAGTATAACATATCCACGTCTTGGCAACTTGACTACTTCTTTACACTTTAGACCAATTATGCCGTCAAATTTTTCTACTTATAAAATGTAGTGTGTGTGACACCTCGCCCTTATAAATAGCATAAGTAAGTTGTATAAGACACTTATTATAGATTTGTTAATGTACAATTTTCACGTAGTACATAGAGCAAGTCAATTGTGCTACGTGCGTCTTTTCTCTATGTATTATAAAAAAATACCTGATTAGAATTCCATAATTGAAAAATGCCTGAATGTAATTATTAGAAACATGACTTATGATATTATGTTAGAACATAATTATATTAGGTATATATGGACACATTTCTTAAATGGCGTAGTACTTCCACCACACATGGTGTGGCAGCCAACAAGCCTCACTGACTACCGGGAACCGGAGCCATTTTGAAATAGTTGTCAGTAAACATAGCTCTGTTTACTAGTGTACGTGTGGTCTGTCTGTTGTAATAAAGTTCAAGTTTTCATCAATAGACTGTTATTCAAATAATACGTTTACGCACAAGAATTAGAACGCAATTACCGACTCGCGATTACTCGTAGCTACACATACACAGATAAATATTTCTTAGTAAATAAATACGTATATATGTACACTTACATGCGTACGTATGTACAACTTAAAAATTAAGTATGCGAGAGCCATACTTCAGCACGAATGGCCGGGCTCGATAGGAGTGATACCACGGCCGAGCAGAAAACCGACGTGAAATCACGCTTGCGTTGTGTTTCGTTGTCTGAGCGAGGTTACCGGAGGCCCATTGCCCCCCTTCCCAATCTTCGATTCCCCAACAACCCTTAATTCCTAACCCCCAAAAGGCCGGCAACGCACTTGTAACGGAAAATTTCTGGTGTTTCAAGTGTCCATGGGCGGAGGCGATTGCTCACCATCAGGTGATTTGTCTGCTCGTTTACCGGCTTATACCATAAAAAAACTTCGACGCTTATAAGGTTTTGTAGGTAATACCTATATACGAAAAGCCACTGGGTTTTTTCGTATTTCTGACATTATACTATGAAGTGGTACACAACCATTTGTTCCGAGAAACTAAAGAGGAAACATTTGTACACAGACATCATGATTATAATTGGATCAGTAACTATTGATCATGATTCATTTCAAAAGTATAAACGGGGAAAATTTATTATTTCTTTAATTCCGAATAATCGAAAATCCCTTGGGGATTTCCAGTTAATTTGAAAGGAAAACTGTGATATAGTAACCTAACTTTTATAAATAAATCAACATATTTTACTGGATGAAGATATGTTTGTAGGTAATTTGAAAAGGTGGTCTATCTCTTTATCATTGGCCTCTGCGCTGCTAGCGATAATAAAACATAAGTGCAGGCAACGTACGTATGCGCGCACGTGTAGGCGGGCGCGCACAGCCTCACACCGCCGCCACATGATCTCTTCCACAACCCACACTCTGAGGAAGTCTTGGGCAAATATTTCTTACTACCTCCTGCCAGCGGCCTCGCCCGTGTTCCAGTGGGATAAAAAGTATCTTATCACCCAAGTCAACTCATACCCTGTCTGTATACCAAATTTCATTAAAATCCGTTCAGTAATTTCAGCGTCATTGACGGACAAACATCCAAACAAACAAACTTTCATATTTATAATATTAATGTGATCATAATTGAACACAGTGATTATAGTACGGTAGTACCTGCCAACATACGTATTACCATACTTACACGTAAGAAGTAAAAATATGTTAGCCTGCTAAAGCCAAACAGGCAGTCTTGGAGTCATTTTTAGAACTAAATAATTACCATCTCGCAAAGTACGTTCATCTTTCAACAATCTATATATTAGATTTGTATTGCTCGTAGATTGGACCCAGGCACTCGTAGAAGTGTTGGAGAGCAGCACTTCCATGGAGTCCCACGTGTCAAATAACTACATTACTAACTTATACGAGTAAAAGTGCGTATATATGTTTCTATTCATTTGAACAGGTCTATGCGGTGGCGTGCACTCCGGCGTGGCTCGGCGCATCAGGCGAGACTTCATAGAACGCGCGGTCGACGGCTCGAACCACAAGCTGGTCTGCGTGGGGGATAAATCCCGTGCTATCCTGCGCCGAACCTACGGGCAGAATATGCTCATCAGCATCAAGGATGTGCGTACCCCTTACTCTTTACCAATAGACATTTGTACATTTTGCCTAACGACTAACGACATATTGCAGGAACCAGTCAGCTGTTAAGGTGTTTCACACTGGAATGGTAGACATTGGGTCGTCCTATGCTTAGTTGTAGACGTCTTTTTTTTGAGGGGTGAAAATCATCCAATCACTTCTCCCGCCTTGAGCGAGGCGTCACACGATCCCCGACGCCCGGAGTGCACGCACTCTGCCTCCTCCTTGGCTAGCATGTAGTTTTAGACGTCTTGAAGTTGAACTCTTTACATAACTCTTTATATCAGTAGCAGTGTGCCTGTGCCTGCCAGCATTTCATTTATTCTGCATAGCGACAGAAATGTACATAATTATGATGTACTTAATGCCCATGACACACATGCAGGTGGGTCGACTGTCGCCACAGTTCGCGGACGCGTCTCTCATCGCGGCGATGATAACGCAGGCTGGGTTCTCGTACGACATCGGCGAGATATACTACAACAAGTACATCTCCGCCGTCAAGTACGAGCTCACCGTCGTGCCCGTGTTTACCAAGGATAGGATTGAGGTGAGCCAGCAATCAGCACTGATATAATCTACTCTATAAAGTCAAACTAACAACGAACTAACTTGTCAAAAGGACAATGCTAAAGAAGTATAAAATACCAGGCTTTGCACAAATAAAACTAATCTCGGATTTTTGGTATGGACCTATAATACCACTTAAGTTTATTGGGTAGTGGCCTGTTTATTCACCACCTTAGGACACATGCAGGCCCTTATGCAATGCAATCATTTTTATTCGGAATTTATCTTTTTGACTTCGTATCAATGGTGTTCTGAAATCCAATAACCGTTCTCTTGGGATACCGAGTAAAACTGTATTAAACAATAATCTAAAATTATCTAAAATTATGTGAAAGGTTAGGAAAGAGATTATGTGGTTATTCAGTAGTATAGGTAGAAGTTAATTGCCCCACAGACCGCACCGAACATGCTGGCATTCGACGACGTGGATGCCGAGGCGCTGGAGAGCTACGCGGAGTGGACACTAGCTGCGCTGCTGTACTACGCGCTGAAAGAGGGCGCCGCCTCCGAGCAGTCCTCCCGCATGTCTGCCATGGACAATGCCACGAAGAACGCGGACGAGATGATCAGGAAGCTGACGCTACTGTTCAACAGGACCCGGCAGGCCGTCATCACCAGGGAGCTCATTGAAATCATATCAGGCGCCTCCGCGCTTAAGTGAACTCTGCACACAACAGTACAAGTACAAGTCTGCCACTCTCTCTAGTCTCACACAGGCGAAAAAAGTCATTGGCTGATTCTCCCCCCTAAAAAAGTAATGGGAAATATGAAAAAATATTTTATACAACAATATTGCAAATGCAATACCTTTACAGGTAGACGGCAAATAAACAAAGAAAGCAAAAAGACACCTTTAATTATCACAATACATTACATGTAATAAGATACCTAGTTTAACATAACACACTATGATTATAGAGAGCTTCAGCAGATGTTCACAGGGGTCAGTTAAATCTATTGAGAGCCACGGTCATCTTGTGTCAGGAGTCAGGAGCAACATCCAAAGCTAGGTTGAATGTTTCTTTTATATTATGAACACTTACAACTAGTGTGATTAGAAGAATGTCAGGGAATACAACAACAGTATAAATACGGTCCTATGTCTAAGCTGGGTGGCTGGTCAGTGCTCCTCCAGGTACTTGTCGTATGTGGCCTGATCCATCAGCTGCTGCAGCTCCTCGGGCCTGGCCAGCTTCACTCGGAACAGCCAGCCTTCCTCGTAGCAAGATTTGTTGATGAGCGCTGGTTTGGATTCTACTTCTTTGTTTGCTTCTGTTATCTGGAAGGTTACATCGAATTTGTTTTAATGAAGGCACATGGCAGATATTATTTCTTTTTTCACAACAAAAATTTTGAAAAGTACTGAACAAAGAATATTTTTGTGACAACCAAACTTTTTCTATCACTTTTAATTGACTGCATGGTTGATGCGGTAGCTGGGCAGTTGACAGTGACTGCCGTGCTCTTTTTGTGATCCACAACTTGTTGTTTCGGGTCTGGGTGTCATATATATTTGAAATTGTATGTTTATAAAAGCAGCCACGACAAAGAAGGAAATATAGGGCACCGTATTAAAAAATAAATTAAAGAATTTTTGAACACTTAGCACATCTCTGGTGGAAAAGCACGCCTATGATGATGATTTAAGTCAAACTCAACTGTTACAACTTAAGTATACTAGCATTAATAACATACGTCGGCTACAGCCAACACAGCACTTCTAATAACCCCCTACTTACAGAGCCTAAACGGGTATTAAGAATGTTTGAAAATAAAACCCTCTATACTCTATAACTGTAGTTCCCAATCGGCGGTGGTCCGTGAATCACCAGTGGTCCGCAGAAGACAAAAAGTTACTCTTTTCATGTGAACGAATCATTCTTGTTGGACCCTAGTCTAACAGGAATTATATAAAAGTGGTCCTTTACTATACAAGGGTTGGGAACCCCGGCTCTATAACAACAACTCTTAGCCCTGAGGCAGAAACTCTAGAAATACTTTCATCAAGCTCGCACTGGTGACCAGTTTACTGACAAGGCAGACATATCTGAGGTCTTTCCCCTCTATGTAAGTGTGATACTAACGGTGCCAGAGACAGGGCTGTAGACTTCGCTGGCTGCCTTGACGCTCTCGAGGGCGCCGCACTCGTCTCCGGCGGCGATCTCCTTACCCACCTCCGGGAGCTGCACGTACACCACCTCACCCAACGCGTCCTGCAAATTGATGAAGTACATGATAATTCAGTTCAATTTAAATTGCTGGTAGTAGATTGTGTTCCTACGTGGAGTACCAGGGGAGAAGCCTTTGTTCAACAGTGGACGATTTACGGCTGATAATGATGGCATGATTATTCAGCCATTATTTTAGACAACACTAGCAAACCTGAGACCTTTCCAACGAATGCAAAAACGTGGAAATCGATTCGTTCTGTTGTTATAGCGTCAGGAAGGAAAACCCGACTTATTTTTATATTACAGGTAAGGTATACAATGGAACTGCTCATCACAGGTCCCGATAACTTAGCCACGAAAGAGACAAGTCTTGTATGGAGCTTGTGTCAAAATACATTACAATAATTATTTGGTGAGCGTGATATCTAGAGATGAAAACTCCCAGGAAAGTTTCCATCTATAAGGAAAGATTCCTGAAAAATTCCATAGCTTCCGGAAGTTTTGGAAGTTTATAAAAAATATTATAATATCACTGAATTATAGCATTATTTCCCTTTTTTAATTTTATTATTATAAATGGAGTAGGTACTAATAGAAATATAAAATAGTTGCGGAAATACATTCAGAGAGCAAGCGCAAGTACTAACTTGTTCGCGGGCGGGGGACAATATTTTGGCGGGGGGAGGTGAGTGCCACTGCGCCGGCCGCCGAGATACGTCGTCCCGCTAGTATTGCTCATACGTCACTCGAAGCCGCGCGCCTGCGTCATTGCTGGATCGTTTTGTTTGTAAGGGCAGAGTCTTGCTTTTTTCTGTTATATATAGTATAGCAGTGCAGTGTGTAATAATAAGTGTTTAGGGAACAGAGAGTAAAGTTCCCTAAGAAAAGGAGGATCCTCCGACCAGGCGAGGTGATCAGCCTGGCGGGCTTTCTGCCCAACTGTTGTTCGTTGGGATTTTCTATCCGTGTTAATTCGCATGCAAACTTCATATGTGCGATACAGGATATTTGTGACGTTATCCATTGATTTGCTCGTCGATAGTCTATGTGCGACTTCTGTCATCTGTCACTTGTTACTTGTCAATGTGTCGCCACAAGTGCAAGTTTAATTAAATAAATGAACTGTAAAAATGCCTCGGAAAACCGGAAAGGTTTGGGATTATTTTGAATTGATAAATACGGATGGCAAAAAAACCGCTAGGTGCAATTTTTGTCGAAAACATTTTGGAACCAATGCAACAAAGTTAAAAAATCATTGTTTGAGTGCTTGTAAACAGTGTCCGGAAGATATTAAAACAATTTTACAAGACAAGCCCATTGAAATATCACCATCTTCTGTGGGTAGTTCAACATCAACACAGTTCCAGCATGTTTTGTCCACAATTCCTATATCTACGCCGAGTCCTTTAGGAAGAGAAAACTCATTACAGTCATTAGCTTCTTCTCATGAGTCAAATGAACAACCACAAAATTCAATTACGCCAAATCAAAAAAGAGAAATAGATCTTAGTTTTGCTCGTGCAATTTATGCTACTGGTACGCCATTAAATATTTTAGAATCCAGTTTGTGGCAAAAGGCAATAAATGCTTTGAATCCAGCTTACTCAGTCCCTACAAGGTACATGATAAGCAATAGTCTGTTAAATGCTGAATATGAACGCGTGCAAAAAGAAACATCTGATATCATTAATCAAGCAGAAGCCCTGACAATTGTGATGGACGGCTGGACAGACATAAATGGTAAGGGTACCGTTAATTTTATAATAACGACCCCAAAGCCATTTTTTTACAAGTGTGTATACCCTGGTACAAATCGCGAGACTGCAACGTATTTATTTACACAATTAAAAACTATTATTGATGAAATTGGTCCATCTAAATTTGTAGCACTTGTGACTGACAATACGAATAGTATGAAAGCCACGTGGAGAATGATCGAGACCGAGTATATGCACGTCTTCGCGATAGGTTGTGCATCACACACTTTAAGTTTGCTCTTAAAGGATATCATGAAGCTTGAAAACTTTAAAGCATGCTGTGATTTGATTACTAAAATCATAAAATACATAAAAAAGAGGCACGTAGAATCAGCGTATTTTGAAAAGATGCAAAAAGAAAAATATGAAAATAATTCGAAGACTTTAAAGTTACCAAGCCCAACACGATGGGGAGGTTTTGTAATAATGATGGAATCCTTTCTTAGTATCCGAGAGGCTCTCGAAGCGACAATGATTTGTCAAGATTTAAGCATTAATCGGGAAATTAAGCAACATGTGCTTACGGAAGACATTTGGATCAAGGTCAATGCATACCACAATATCTTAAAGCCCATCCTTGTGGCAACTACTAAACTAGAATCAGACGCTGCAGTTATATCTGAAGTACCCCAAATGCTTGATTATGTTAAAGAAATTATGTCTAGCGCTCTAAGTACTTGCGAAGTCGTAACAGAAGAAGAGGAACGGTACATTATTGGAGCTATTTGGAAAAGGCAGCATTTCGTTGAGAAGCCCATTCATTTTGCGGCCAACATTTTAGACCCCAGATTTAGAGGGCTTAAGCTGACACCTGAAAAAGTTGCGAAAGGGCAAGAATTCATTAACCAATACGCCGGAATACTTCAAAAAAATACTGCTAAGATCATGGCAAACTTAGCTGAATACCGCGCAAAAAGTGGTTTTTACAGTCAAACTGGTATTTGGACTACTGTTGATCATATTGAACCAAGAACTTGGTGGAGAGGTCTCTGTAACTGCCAAATTCTATCATCCGTTGCCAGAAAATTGTTATCTATACCTCCATCTTCAGCGTCTACCGAACGAAATTGGTCCCTTTTTGGAAATACACTGACTCGTTGTAGAAATAGAATTACAACTGAAAGACTGCAGAAGCTGATTACAGTGCGAGCCAATATAAGATTGTTATCCGATAACCCAAACGAAAATGTTTATTTTGCTGATAAGGAGGAGGAATATATCAGTGATTTAGAGGAAGAAGAAATTGATGAAGATATAGAAGAAATTAGCTTCCAAGAGCCAGAAGCAAGCTTATCTAATTTTAATGTGTCAGAATCAGAGAATTCAGAGGGAATTGATCCTACACAAGATTCATTGAATTAGATTTTAGCAGAATCACTAATGATAAAAACTTAAATTAATGTTTCGATTATTTAATTAGTATTTTTATTACTTTACGTTCCTTAAATTATTTCGTATTTAACAAAGATTGCATCTATTATGCATTTCAAGTCATTGTGGTTACCTAAAATAAAAAAACGTTGCTTTTTTTCAAGAATATTATATTTTTGATAACTTCCAAAATTCCCTTGTTTTGGAAACTTTCCAGAATAATTCCGGAATTTTACCTGGAAAACTTCCAAAGTTTCAGAAACATTCCGAAATTTTCATCTCTAGTGATATCTGAAAATTATTGCTGTGTGAATTTGGTATACTGCTACTTTGGTTACAAGTTGCCCAGGTCAAGTCAATAATAGGTACCTACTTACTGACTTTATCAATATTAAACTGAGAGGTAAAAACAAATTAAAGACGAATCGGGTTTCAGAGTTCAATGTAACAAAGCAATCATATTTTTTTAATGTATAAATAAGTTATGTTTTCTTGTTGCAAGGCAGCCTGACTTCTTTCTAGTCTAATAATTGACCAAAGTTTTCGAATGGAAACTGAGAAATTCAAAAAGCCCTATTTACCAATAAACCCATGTAATCCAAAATCTAACGACTGAGTTTTAGAAATGACTAGATAATAATGTTAATGTTTGTTGTTTTATTACTATTAGTCGGTCGATAGCTTAATGAGCGGCACACGAAACAAAGTTAACGGCCAGTTGATAACGGTTACTGAGTACCTAATCTGCTGACATTGGGCGGTGGCGTAGAGAGTCGGCGCTGGCGCGATCGGCGTCAACGCTCGCGCTCCGCCAATCTTGCGCAGCTGTCAGTAAAGTTGACCTCTAATACACAGGATTTATCCGGTACAGAGCAGTGTGTAACACGGTTCACTAACTATTACAAACTAATCTAAATCAGTGTTTCATTCGACCAGCCGTTAGAAGTCAAATGACGCAAGTTGACGCTGAATTTTTTGCTTTTCATGTACAAGATATTTCTTCCTTACTTGTTTGTGGAAGATGATAATACCATGTAAGCACAAAAGCGGTAATATAAGAGAGTCAAACATACGCCAACATGAGCATAAAACAATCTTAAGACATCTATTACATACTTAATAACAATGTCAGTTTTAGGAAAAAAAAATACATACGAAAGTTTTTTGAAAATTTGATTCCAGTATCTGGCTTGCTTTCCTCAATACTAATACTACTTACAGCCGTGTTATACATGGTGCTTCTTAAACTAAAGTTAAGAATCAAGATCGGCGGCATGTTTCATATCTCTATATGTATATAAAAATCAATTGCTGTTCGTTAGTCTCGCTAAAACTCGAGAACGGGTGGACCCATTTGGCTAATTCTGGTCTTGAATTATTTGTGAAAGTCCAGGTCTAAAAGGTGAGAAATACATGTTTGAGGCGTTACAAAGTGTGCCGAGTTAGCTGGTTTATCATAAAAAGACGTATTCAGAATAAATTCTCCTTAAATATTAGTTAATTAGATCGACAGACCACATCATTATGTTTAAATATTTCCATGACAAAATACTATGAATGTAATATTTTGGATATATTTTGAAAGTATATATCATATATCCTACAAGCGGGCACCGTTTCCACCACGACTTACACATGTAGCAAGGTTCTGGATAACTACAACTAAGCTGTTCCTGGTATTTGCCAAATTCTCTTTTGAAGGAGCTATTTAGAACCCCATATAAATACATTTTCCTGGATTTATATGGGGTTGAAGACATTTGATTATTTCAATGTGATATTCAGAGATCGACTAGTAGATTAATTAACATCTCCATGGTTCGATATTAATATAGATGATGATATAGAAACTGATTGAAACAGATTAATCACAGTGTTTCTTGATCTTTCTTCTCGTTGGAACCTACACTCTGGAACCAGCAAATAACTTCACTATATATCCGACCTAAAACCTTCTAATTCTAAACGTTTTTTATAATTTCGACTGCACGGTTGGCGCGGTGGCTGGGCAACTGACTGCCGTGCAACGGGTAGCGGGTTCGATTCCCGCACGGAGCAACTCTTTGTGTGATCCACAAATTGTTGTTTCGGGTCTGGGTGTCATGTGCTTGTGAAATTGTATGTTTGTAAACGCACCCACGACACAGGAGAAAATCCTAATGTGGGGCAACGTTTAAAAAAAAAATAAAAAAAAACTTCTGAAATGTCCTTCTGGTCAAATTAAAGTAAATATATTGATATTGACTATGATACGAACCTGTGCGTAGCTGGAGATGCCGACAGTGCCAATGTTGTCGCTCACCGACACCCACTCGTGCTTCTTTGTGTAAAACCGAGCTGGAATCAAAACAATCAAGAGATAAATATACTGCCACATTTACGTTTGATAATATAATATATGTATCTAACATATATGCTTACAAATTACTATTTTAACTGATATAAACTGCAAGTGCTGCCTAAATATGATGAATGATGATGAATTCACAGCAAATTGGTGAAAATATATAATGTGTCAAATATAGTGAATAAGTCGTTGGTGTATCTTTAAATAAATAAATAAATATATCGCACAGGCTGCTATGAATTTATGTCGGTATTGTTCAAGAAATATACTAATATATAGTTATTGGCCACATGGGAAACGGTCTTCTTTAAACAGGGTAATTAATCTTCATAATTATGATCGACGTGGTTGTGTATCTTTTCTACAATAATACTTAGTCTAAAATACACTATGTTTACGTACGTTTGTCATAATTGTGTATAGCATGGGAGTCATTGTTAGGGCTACGTATATATTCCTCTATTTTTTATAGTAAGAATCTGTTTCAGAAGGCCCTAACTGCAAAACGTTACAGTCCAAGTCTGTGACCCTCAGAGACTAACTGCCGCACTCAGAGACATTATATGATTACTTAAACTATTCCTTAGTTATGATTTTATTTCGGAAACAATTGCTAAAGACTGGGTTAAGTAACCATTAAATCACTCTGAGTACGGTGTTAAGTTATTTACTCCCTCGTCGCGAGAGACACTCCGGGCGTTCGGGGATCGCGCGACGATCTCCGGCCACCGTAAGTGCGGGCCTGCTGACGGCGAGCAAGGGTAGCTCACCGCCCGAACATTACCAGACCCGTGCGTGCAGCGCGTCGCGTTCCGCGCGCGCCTCAAAGAGCCATCAGACCACCACAGATGGGGCCCAGTAGGGCTGATGCCTGATCCGGAGCTGCGGACTACCTGGCGGGTTTACCGGGGCTCCGGTTCGAAAACCAGGAGTAGGAACGGGTGGTTTTAGTCAGTAAGAGTCTGACACTCCCTCTCGCCTCGCCCAAGACGAGAAAAGACATTGGATGATTTTCCCCCCTCAAAAAGAAAATATTTGCTCCCTGTGGGGCACTCAATTGAGAGCAAATTTAGTTATCTTCTCTTCTTGTCAGTATACATTTGTACTACCCCTATAACCTGAGTGCAGTGCTTGTCGTTGCTTGGTTGAATTCTTGTCAGCATCGCCTAGCAACTTCTTAGTAATATATCTATTTCTACTATATTTAGGCATTTATTTATTAAATTTATATTGATTTTGCAAATCATGATTAAATAATAGATTCAGTTAATTTGTTTTCTCCAAGGTTTAGAAAAAAAAGAACAAGAAGAATTATCAATTTGACGTTCTATGTGTAGTATTGTATTATTTGTCAATATCAACTTTCAACCAGGTAACTGACTAAACACTCGCATGTTCTATAACACAGGTAACTAATATAATTTCATTCCCAGATCATTTTAAAAATATCATCCAAAGGTTGTCTGGAAGAAATTGCCGTGTGTGATAAGACCGCCCATTATACTCTAATTACTATTACAATGTAAATGTATTTTACGTATGTGTGCAATAAAGTATAAAATAAATAAATAAATAATTAGCGCAGCATTCACTTATTTTCTTAAAACATCAAACATTCGCTTACTAAGTTATAAATATGGAAAATATTCGCAAGGGTGCTGGAACTTTTATCAGTACTTTATGTAAAACAAAAATAATTGATCATGATTAGTTGCTACAGCTATTACATTGAACTATCAACTAGACACATGACGTCAACGTGATGTTGTTTGTTACACACAGAGCGGTATTGAGAGAATTTCGCAACGTGCCGCGCCACTTGCAAGAGACGCGGTAGGGTGCGATAGTGGAAGGCGACCATTGCGTAATGTTCTTGACCACTACTGATAACTGATGTATATTTACTATTTATTGGAACTTTTTCAATGCGAACAATCACTAACTAAATAAGGTCGTGCTCTTGAATCCTTCACATCACCCGGCTTATTGATAAGTCTTTAACTTAAGCACCTCTACCGAAAAGGCAATGTTCGATTGGTAACATATAAACATATATGTTTTAATTGTCCTGTAATGACGACTAATATTTACTGGATCTTGGCCTAAATAGCGTAAAGTTAAGGTCAATACCATTAAGCAACAATATAGTGATGTTTGTAAGTCATTAGTCTGTAGGTTCTGTTATCTGCTCTGCGTGGACTGAGTCAAGATGTAATCGGATATAAGCAATGCTAAAGTAAGCTCAGCGCTACATGGAGACAATTCGTTGAAGGTGTGCTCGTCAGGCGTGTTACCTTTGTTGTCCGTGCTGTAGAGTGCGCGGGCGCCGCACTGCGCGCCGAAGCTGCTGCGGGCCAGACGTGACGTCACGCGGAATACACTGCACACCACCATTACTGCCGGTTCACTGAAACTAACAACTGTCCATCAATGAGCAGCCTCGCAGCCTCGCAGCGTCGCAGCCTGAAGCATCCGCGTCACACACAGATACAAGAGCTTACGACCTTAGGTGTTAGTGCCATATTTCATCATCTCTGTCAGTACTACCGTTGAAATAATACAAGGACGACTACTAAGGGTGCAGGAATAGTATTTCAGTTATTTCATGAAACAAAACGTAATCATCAATTAATCCACCATCAGATAATGTGCCCCCTCATCTCATAAAAACTGGTTCTTCAGATCAGCATTAAATTAAATCCTACCTACCTATTTTCATTTATAACTATAAATTTTTTGTACTGTAATTACAACAAGTACATTTACACATAGGTATTAAAGAAATTCAAGTAGTATATAGAAATGGAGAGTACATGAAAAAAAATATATCATTCGCAAATTAATTAGGAACTAAAGATTTGCATTCTTACAAAATAAAAAAGAGAGATCTAGACACTTCTAAAGTCGTTACAAATATTGTTTATATTACAACATGCTATATTACAAATATTTCGGGATACAACTCACCTAAGTCGTGGACGAGAAGTGTAGTGTCGTACACGCAGGTCGGCGCGTCGTGCAGCAGTGCGGGCCGACTCGTGCGCAGAGCACTGTGTTATCACCACACATTACTCCGTACACACAAACAGAAGTTCCACTTAGATGCCGATAAATACATAATTTCTACGCAAACACGAATTAGTATAGTTACTAATGTCAAAGCAAATACATTTCGGAGTACAAGGACTGGGTCATGATTCCCAGTTGCAAATTTGTAACGCACTCAAGAGCTGTGGAGTGCCTTGTTGGCTACCGGGGCTCCAGTTCGAAAAGCAGGAGTAGGAATAGGGTGGTTTACAGTCAGTAAGAGTCTGACAGTCCCTCTGGTTAAAGTATTAGGATGATTTTTCCTCTCAAAAAAAACTTAGTGTTCTCATCCCTTTTTAACACGCTTAGGTCGACTTGTAACGAACTATGTAATAAAATCTAAGAATCTGAATTCAACCTACGCACATGGACGCACATGGCTAGATTTATGATGAAATTGGAAGGTGGCTAATGCAACTTTAGATATTGCCTACTATAAGTTCCTTAACACGCAAGATTTTTATTTAAGTAAATATAATATTAAGTAAAATTACTTGTAAAATACAGTGCGATATGAATATACGTGTAATAAACAATGCGATATCTCAGCCAACTCCTAGAGAGAATAGAAGGCAATGCTATAATACGGTGTTAAAACCCATACTAAGGTAATGAACCTTTCGTCAGTAGGTACTATACGGTCAGTACTATAAGTCATAGTTTCGTTATTCCTGGTCGTAAAAATATACAATTATTTATTTAGAATCGCCAATAGTGTAAGTGATCGCCGTGGTCTAGACGCCCATGTACAGTATCTCAGTCTCAATATGTTATTATGTACCTAAGTGACACAGATGTCTTTGACAATGTGTTGTCCTCGGGAGATAAGCCTTATCAGTATGACGACACCCTGCTGGGGGTCGCGGCGTGTATCTCGTACCTACATCACATGTAAGTAGTGTCATGTAATCTTGCAATGTATTTGTCGGAAAATATTATGTAATGTTACGACAAAATGGGGCAAGCCAGATTTAAAATATTTACACTTATGCACACGGAACTTTAAAAGAAATAATGCGTATTTTTTATTAATTAATTATTATTATGACCCTAAAAAGGTTCAAGAGTATTATTATCTACTCTGAACTATATGAATTAAACCCGGAAATCCAATAACACTTTGCCCACTTCAGACGTTTACACATACATCAACCCAATTTCGCAGAAATTCAACTACTTAGCAAGAGGGTATTTTACCGGATACATTTCGGTGAGAGTGCGGAGAAATTGCACAGCTTGATTCCACCTAGTCCTTTCCATCATCCAACCACAAGACAATCTGCACAGCGCCCCCGCTTCATGGTAGATATCCCACCCACTCGCTCGAAGCGCTTCGAAGTGCGAACTGCTAAGGAGTGGAGGTCTTTACCGGGTATTATGTTATTGTTTATGTTTCCTGATAACCTGGATGTCTTAAAGGCCCGAGTAAATAGGTTGCTTATGGGCAGACGTAGAAGTACTCCATCGTTGGCCGCATCATCACTTACCACCACGCAAGATAGCGAGCAAACATTGACCCATCAAATATAAAAAATATATATAAAAATAAAAAGATCTTGTGACCATCGCGATCAAGGCAATAGGTCACATACCTATCTAAGCAGCACATTAATTGACGAAAATATGTAGGTCTGACGATAAAAAAAAACTTGTTTCATTTTTTTATAACACTCATAATGAGTTGAACTCGGTCATTACTGTGTCGAATCTAATTCCAAAAAAAGTCCCGGAATCATTATCGCAAAACTTATCTCGGCTACGTCATGACTGCTGCTGGAGTGGAGTGGGGGTAAAGAAGACACTCACATCACTATATGGATTGCCAAAGTCCAGTTAAGACCTGTGTGGCAATCTCGAAAACTGCAACGGCACGCCTTTTATCCCTGAAGGGGTAGGCAGAGGTGCACCTGCACATTACCGCACTTAATGCCACTGTAAAATGTACATCTACTTTTCCCCATTTGTGTTATAAGTCCTATGTAGAAAAGTAAGCCAAGTTCGAAGAATTGAATTCAAAACTCAATGTCAAATCCGCACTGTTCTTCAACGGGTGAAAAATGTGAAAGAGAGACACAAACGGCATCTCAAACCAAAATGTTCGTCACGAGAAACTTATACATATTAACGACACAGGCTCATTGTCCCTAGACCGTCTCAAAGTATAGTTATACAGTTATAGTTATATAGTTATTTTTATTTGTATAGCTACGTGAACCTGATCTAAACAGTGTTAGTGTGTACCATTCACATTAATTCTTTACCTCTTCAACAAATAGTAAAGTGTCTTAACAACAAATTATCACGTGGGTAAATGAGGAACTTACTAAACTATAAAATAACACAAAACTTTTAAACTTAATTTAAACCGTTTATTGAGCTATGATTTTTCATATTCTGAAGCGTAACAAAGCGAAACGATTGCAGATAACAGAGAATGAGTTAATAAACTTATTAGTACGAGATATTATGTTTGTTCTGTTTATTGTATTAGTATGGGCATACACCCGGCGTTTGTGCTGCAGTAAATGCGTTACGGTACGAAAGTGCAATGCACGTGCACACCTCTAGTGGCACGACAACATTTCCTTATGAAACAAGTTCATAAGAGGTTTGCACATAACGTGTATGTTCCAATTGATATTGCCTTAAGTCTACGACTTATCTAAGAATAAGAATTACAAACACAAGAAAAAGTAACAAAATATTATATTTACTACGAGAGAAAGCAGCGCCACGAACATGTTTCTACATTTTAACTCTTAACTAACTAGTAACAAAATAGTTTTATAGAGAAATTCTATAAATTCTGGATTATTACGAATGATAACTACGTAGTACATTATGTGGAGTTTATTTTATTTTTACAGGCACATGAAATATAAGAATTATAAAAGGTAAATGTCTCGATTTCATAAATGAAGCCGCAGCTGCGCTCGCGTGATACATCCAGCATTGCAGCCTTGCAGCAGTATCTATATCGAGTTGTGGTAGGGTTCATGAAGCCATGTTCTGAGGAGCCTCTTCCTCCCCCATACTTGATTAACAGACAATGTGTTTAAAAGTAAGTAGATACGTAAGTCTAGCCTAGTATGACATGGTTACTTATTACAATCTAGCAGCATTCTGTGACTCTTAGATTGGCTGACCAAGCGCTTAGTAAAATTACCTACTACTATGAGCGTTATAAATGCCTGGCAGGCCTGGATCAGGCCAAACTGTCGAGTCAGGAGAATGGTTTAACTAACAAATTTAACGGCAGCTCATTCTGACTAAAATTGCTCTCTTCAGGTATAAAAAATATTGCAAACTATACATATTGAAGTATATTTATTATAGAGCTACGTATAAGAATTGTGTGCGATCACAAGTAGCAGGGCACTGCCATCGACGTGCTGAAGATGGCTCCGAAGGCGCTGATGGACGCGGCCACGCCGCCCACGATGCCCAGCGCGATCACCTCGTAGCACACCATCTTCATCCAGCCAGGCGACTCGCTGTCATAACAATACACATATTATATTAATTATTGTAGTCATTAAAGATTATTGCTTCAAATAATATCTAAAGAATAAGCAACTTAGGCCTAAAACAGAAAGTCTGAACGAGACGTATCAACACATTAGTAACGTCTCTCGGACAATATTTCCGACACGCTGTGTACTCAGTAACTATGAAACACAAACATGATTATTAAAAAACGATTAGTTTCTTAAAAGTCAGTTGTTTCTTATTCGTGTATATCGAAAAAAAATTTTTTTTTTGTATGTGTTGAAGATTTATCTTCCTGAGAGGTATATGTTCTGTATGAAAGTGGCCGTAGACAAGCCACAGAAGTGAAAAAGCCAGAAGAAAGAGTCGTTGCATTAACTGTAAATCAACGCAGCGTTTTGAGCCTGGATTCATAAATTGTTCAACTAAGAATTTCACTCATTAAAAGTTTTGGCTAAAGTAAAGATACTCACATGGCTGTCTGTCCCTCAGGGACGGGCTGGTTCACGAGCTGGAGGTAGCAGACAGAAGGCAGGATGTAGGTGAGCAGGGCAATGGTGGTGGCTCCGATCAGGGCCAGGATCGTGTAGAACCGTGGGATACTCTCGCCGATGAAGAGTAGAGCCAGCATTATAGACACGCGCACGGCCATGCGCCATCCAACAGAATCTGATGAATAAATTATGTACTCGTATATAAACAATATTAAGTACTCCCAATATTTCTTGTACACTTATATCCGAATACTCAAAAGCTACTCAATTTTAGGACGCTCTCAAAACTAGTTTTGTCCCTATCAATTCCTTATAAAATGACAGAGATAGCACGATATTTAAGTACAATTTAAAAATGAGTAGCATTTCAGTATTCGGGCGTTATTCTTATCGATCACAAGAAACTCGTAACGAACCTCTGGGTACTTTGTACAATTCCTCAACCTCCTGGCAGACGGGGTTGATGATGATAATGAAGGCGGCCAACAAGTGGATGGCCATCAGCACGTTAGCAGCCAGCGTGAGGGGGGTGGCGGCCATGGAGAGGGCCACGTTGGGGAGCACGCGCTCGCCAAACACCGCGTAACCACCGATGGCGATCAACAGGTACAGGATTAGCACAGCTGGAGACAATACCAATAACATGAAGGTCAGTACAGAACCACCTAATAAACGTATTAAAATGCTACCGGTGACTTCGTAGACGTTTAATATATTTTTCCAACTAAAACTCACCAAGGAAACCGTACTGCAAACTCTTGCCAAACTTGGTTTTGTCCGCCATATCATTCTGGATGGTGGGGAAGGTGGAGGCTCCTCCGAAAGCGAACATGAGGGTTCCCATCGCAAGGAAGAAGTCCATGAAGCCGTGGATGCCGTAGCGGTAGGTGAATGGTGAGGCTTCGTTCATCATCTCGATGAAGTACAAGATGCAGGCGACCACGGAGGAGCCGAAGGCAAGAAGACCCATCAAACTGGAAGAGTTAATATTATTTTTTATGCACATGCTCCATTTACTTTTAGAAATTTTTAAACTGACATGGTCACTCACACTATCATTAGAACTTGTGACGGGATATTTACCATGTTTATTTATGTGTATGAACTTAGTTCATCCGTGATCACGGCGCTTGCAACAGTGCCGAAATATTGGGAACTCATGGACATATCCCGATCCCCGTGTCAAGTTCTAATGATAGTGTTACTTCTTGAAGATCAAATACCGTATAATTTTCTCAAAATGACTTACTGAAAATCTTTAGGCGTTCCGAAGAAGAGCAGCGGAGTCATGGCGCCGACGACGATGAGGTACCAGGTACAGATGGTGAGGGAAGGCACGAGGGAGAGCAGCACCGCCTCGATGATCTGCGCAGCCAGCAGCAAGTACACCACGGAGGCACCGAACAGGGTCACGATCATGGCCATCGATACCACCACACTGAGAAACAATGAGAATGAGAACAATGAGATGAGAATGACGTTAAACCATAGCTGGCGCTATAAATGATGGTAGCAGTTCAAACTAGCTCGTTTGCTTGTGGATTGTACCCACTGTTAATCATAATAAAGGATAGCGGCTCGACATAATATTTTACATAGCATAATAGTGTAAGTGTTGTGTGGGTAGGCAGAGGTGCACATTACGGTACATTGTGTCCGAAAGTCTCATGTAATAGCCATAGAGGGGTGGCATATGCTGGGCACAATTCCAGACTCCGATTCCGACTCCAGAAAATTTCTCAGTAGTAGCACTACTGAGAAATTGTCGAAAAACCGTAAAAGGCCTAGTACTTTTCCCGACCCGGGAATCGAACCCGAGACCCCCAGTCATGCAGTCGCACTTGCAACCACTCGACCAACGAGACTTTCAAAAGACAAAACAGACGTTGACTCTCAAAAGATTAAAAAAAAAATTAACCGTATTCGTGTCGGCTTCAATTAAAGTTAAAAACAATCAAAGGAAATTATTGCTTCAAGGTTAAGGTTTTTATGGCATTATACTTATTATATGTTAAGGTAACATACCCCAAAAATATTCTTACAATAATAAACTCAAATGAATACCTCCAGGCCTTGCCGAGCGACTGTTCCACGATGATCGCGTAAGGGTTCCTCTTGCGAGACCTCATCTCTGGGTCCCGGGCCTCCAGTATGGACCAGCAGTCACCCAACCTCTTGCCACTGAATGCGGCCATCAAGCAGACCAGAATGATGATCGGCACTCCAACCCATCCTGCAATCACAATACATTAGCAATTAATTAATAAAGTAAACACCAAATATTATTTCTAATGTTGCATGCCAGATTTATTCAATACTAGTTGATACCCGCAACTTTCCTCATGTGGGTTACTAACAATGCGACGTTTTTTTCTAAAATAAAAGTAGCCTAAGTTACTCCTTAGTACATCAGCTACCTTACAATCAAATTACTATTAGATTTTTTTTCAAAATCGGTCCGGCCGTTTTAGAGATTAGCCGGAACAGACAGATAGACAGACAAAAAATGTAAAAAAAATTCTGTCACTGTAAAAAAAATGTCATTTTGTAAATGAATGTTGTTTGTTTTTTCTTCTTTCTTTATTTCATTAAAATAATCGAACCCTTTGTAGCCGTAATAATTAAATACGTAATAATAGCTTTAACTTTTATATCTGTTATAGTTATGCAATAAATATAAGGATATTGACCTTACACTATGTTCACAAATCTATACATATAATAAAATCGTAGAAAAGTGCTGTCTGTACATTGAAAATTAAAATAAAAAAAATAGCAGGGGTTATTGTTATGTCGATGTCGAACCCAAAAATGTAATTAACTTTTTTTTGTCTGTTTGTCTGTTTGTCTGTTTGTCTGTTTGTCTGTTCGTCTGTGCGCGCTAATCTCAGAAACGGCTGATCCGAGTTGGATGCGGTTTTCACGAATATATTGTGGGATGCTTAAATTTACATTTAGTGTTTGTTTCATGTCAATCGGTTCATAAATAAAAAAGTTATGTCAAATTAAAGAATAACGTCGAACATTCTATGCTTATACCATTAATCTCCGCAACTATTTGACGGATTTGGTTGAAATTTGGTACAGATATAGTTTAGAACTTTTTTATTTGTTTTCTATCGTTTTTATTATTAGTATTTGTTGGGTATCGGCCGAGCGCTTCGGTACTGTTGTGGAAATAGTGTACTATAAGTCGTATGATTATTTGTCTGCAGTGGTCCTGCTGTTTCGTATATTCTGAATTGGTTTCGTTGTATTTGTCTATTAAAAAGTTTATTTGTTGGGTTTTCCTGGTTAAATTATTTAACGTAGGTTTAGTTTGATATCGATTATTAGTAGTTACTGTAGTTAGTTTGTTTAATAAAATTGTAAGTCTATAATTTATAAGTTAATTAGATTTAAGTCGTTTCTTTTAATTTATTTAGTTTAAGCTTGGTTTGGCTTGGTATTATAGCATTGAGGATAGGTTGTAATATAATTTCTTTTTTAATTGTTATAAATTCGTAATTCGTAGCTTTCTTGAATTCTTTAGTTTTAAGTTAGTTTTCATCTTAAGTTCGGAAAGATTATAATATTTCTTTAGTTTAAGTCCGTTTTTAAACTATTTTTTCAATGCCCTAAGTGAGTATACATCTATTAAATTCAAACGCAGAGCTCATTATGTTGATTTTTGAGGAGTTCCCTAGAATATCTTCCACATCTCATTTTTGAAGAGATCCCGCGAAATCGGGAACTATGTGGTTAAAACCAAAAATTGCCGGAAGTCACTATTCCACACGAACGAAGTCGCGGGCTATAATAAATCAGGGGCCTTAGTCTGCTATTACAATTGTGTCAGAATGGTCGATCACTGAGCAGTGCGAGAGGGACGGAGGTATACAACCTTCATAGCTCCGTCCCTCTCGCACTGCTCAGTGATCGACCATTCTGACACAATTGTAATAGCAGACTAAGGCCCCTGAGAAGGGTCAATTCTGTTCATTGAAAATATAGAAAAAATAAATAGCAGGGTGTTACTGGATCGATACCAAACCCAAATATGTGATTATAATTTTTTTGTCTGTCTGTCTATATATGTTCAGGCATCACGTGAAAACTAACGGTTTGATTTCGATGAAACTTGGTATAATTAACTTATTATCCTGGACATAAAATAGGTTACTTTTTATCCTGGAAAAATACGTAGAAAAAATCTTTATTTTTCAGTTTTATTCTGCTCAACAGCAGTAGCTCAATTTATAGAGGGATCTCCTTAATTATTATGGGCCTTGCCGTATTTGGGTCCAATAGATATTTATAAGATGTCATTTTCACAGTTACTCAAAATGGAGAAATAAAACTTCCACGCGAAGACCGACATCCGCGCGGACGGAGTCGCGGGCAGAAGCTAGTAAGTATAATAATATCACAGAACCTTTTATACGCGTTAGTTTATTAGTAGACCACAAGGTCAGATTTGTAACACGAATCAAATGTCTAATTATACCAACGTATTGGTCGAACGATGGAAAAATGCACAAAAAGTAGTAGAACCAGTTTGATAATTGGACGAGTATATGGCCGGTGATGGCTACATCTGTGGCCACTGACCACAGGCGGAGGGACCGTGGCTATCTAGCTGGGAGACGTGTGACAAGTGTGAAACACAATACCGTCCCGTTTGAAGGCCGCTAGCTCTAGTCATACGAAATCATAGCTATTTGATATTACTTTTCTGTTTGTTACAGCTCAGTGAATATCTCTGAATATTATTATATTTTATTTGTTTACCTACTAATGGAATAATAATTACAGTGTCAATAACGAGCCTGATTAGTTGGTTGAATGGTGGCAACCCGACTGCTGAGCAAAGATCTACTCAATATAGTATTAATAGTATTTTGAAATAGGGACTGTGGAATAATAATCTACAAATGAAGATGTGAAGTTTTTTTTTAAGTTGCCTCATATTAGGATTTCTCCTGTATCGTGGGTGCATTTACAAACATACAAGTTTACATATACATGACACCCAGACACGGAACAATAATTTATGGATCACACAAAGAGTTGCTCCGTGCGGTAATCGAACCCGCTACACGTTGCACGGCAGCCGGTTGCCCAGCCAGTGCGCCAACCGTGCAGTCAAAAAGTTTTGTATCAGCCATGATAAAACACATTATGTTATGCCGCCTACGAATGTTGAGTAGTATGGATGATATAGGTACAAGTAACTGCTAAGTAGTACATGTACATACATGCTAATTATCTTAAGAAATTGTTATACTATTTTTTAAATCACGAATCTTTCGATAGTAACACAAAATATGAAATTCCTATATAGGTAGCCAAAATAGATAAACATAATGATAATAAACATTTGGGAGAGCAATCACAAGTTGCGAGGCAGGAGAGATACATAATACATAACGTTGGAGACCTTGAACCCGCTACTTATCTCGTATGCTGATGATCTTAGCATTTGCATTGATATCATATCATGCAGCCATAAAATACCATATTCGAGTTTGGTGTCTGAAAATATATTTATATATGGAAATATCACTAGAGTTAGTTACCAAGGTCAACCCAATTTATACAACCTGATATTGTTTTTCGTGATAAACATCGAGACGGACAGCTGCAAAGTTTAAATATTAAAATAAGCAATTCATTGCTTTGATAAATATTTTTTATAAATTCAACTACCGTGTTGTCTCGAGTCTCGACTTACTGCCCATATCAATATTTAGATTAAGATCGAATTTTGACATTAGTTTTAAAATGTTCTGTCAAAATTGAAAATCCATACAAATATATTGGATTAAGATCCTTAATTTAAATGGCAGCTACAGACTTTGCAGGAAACTGTGAAGGTATTTATAATTTGGCGACAGTATTTAGGAAAGCAGTCATTATAATATTATTATAGCTGCGCATGGCTCCGCTAGAGCATCCGAAAGTCTTACTGCCGCACTCAGAGAAACTTAATGATTACTTAAACTACTCCTTAGTAACGATTTGTTGCTAAAACAATTGCTAGAGACTGGGTTAAGTAACAATTAAATAACTCTGAGTACGGCGATTAGTATTTATTCCTCCTAATTCATTTTGTAAACGACAAAACGCGTATGTATATTTTTTGTACACGCGATTAAATCAACTGGCATTATAAATTGATAAGTAGAATTCTGACAATCAAGACTCGACTTAATAGCTTTGTTTTTAAAGATAACGTTAAGTAATATTTTATCTCTCACTCGCTCTCTCTCTCTCTCTCGCTCCTTCTACAACTTGTAAAATATTTAGATTGGTCCTGAATTCCTGATACATAGAAGTGATCAGTCGAGATTTCTAATAATAAACAATGCGTGGTGGGGCCAGATCTCATCGGTATCAGATTTCGTTCGCAAATTATGCAAATGTGGAGTAATCTTATCAGATGATCAGAGATGGCTGTTGATAGCGGACTGAAGGTGACGATCGTTAGGCGGACGCGAGTCTCACACATAGACACTTAAGCATACACATCTATAGAGCCATCAGACCACCACAGATGGGGCCCATTGGGGCCTGATCCGGAGTTGCGGACTACCTAACGGGTTTACCGGGGCTCCGGTTCGAAAAGCAGGAGTAGGAACGGGGTGGTTTTTAGTCAGTAAGAGTCTAACACTCCCTCTCGCCTCACCCAAGACGAGAGAAATCAATGGATGATTTTCCCCAGCCAAAAAAAAAGCATACACATCTATAATATCTATCTAAAGTATTAACTACACTAACACCGACGAAACTAGAGGAAGGAATGTTTTCAAATATTTTAGCATAATAAAATTATTAGCTAAGGAGATTCTAGATCCTTTACGACTTCACTCATAATTATACAAGTTCGATCTTAAACAAAATATTTGAATTAAGATCGATTTATTTCGATTTCGACCGTTTCCACTGATACTAAGCTATGTAGCTGTGTGATAAGATGTGTTATGAAGATGCACCGCTGAAAAGTAGCTGTACAAGGAAGATCATCTAGTATGCGATGGAGAGAGCGATAGTAGGGAAGCCATTCATAGCACGCATCTTTCCATATAAAAAAATAGCTTAGCTGAGTCGGTTTCCACCCGTGCTAAACTATGTGTACCAATATGATTGGTGGAAGCCAAACGGTGGAAAAGCACTCTAAACGTGTACCATCAGGTAGCCATTACATAATAAAACATCTGCCTTAAATATGCACTATGCATACTCAATAGGTAATTAATTTCTATTTCCTATAACAATATATAAATATAATATAATATTGACGTACGGTTACCTAGTTAGCACGTCAGAGGTACAAGCGGATGCGAGATCTCCAAGTTTTGACGCACATTTATACATCTCTGAATATACAAATTTGACTATTTCTATTTCAAAATACATTTAAATTCTTATAATATGGACTGGCATTGGACACACACGTCATAAGTGCTATTTTAATATTTTTGATAGATAGAATAGATATGCACAATACTGGATAGAGCCATGTTAATGAGTTGATCTGCGTCAAATGATATAATGATCACCTGATCGGTAGCTAATTCGATTCCAGAAGTGAATAAATCAAGTTAACCGCCGTACTCAGTGTCATTTATTTGTTACTTAACCCAGACCTTAGCAATTGTTTTCGATACAAAATGGTTACTAAGGAATAGTTTAATTAATTATCAAATGTCTCTGAGTGCGACCATTAGTTTTTTAGTGATATCTGTCTGACTAAATTAAAATTATGAAATACTAACTTCAGTCAGCGGCTTCGCCCGCATTCCTGTGGTATAAAAAACCTATGTCCTATTCCAGACAACAATCTACACCTATTCAAAATTTCACCATTTTGTGTGAGCCGACATGAAGGAGTAACAAACATATAAACTTATGGCTTACTTAACTTACAAGAGTGTGTTGTATTTAGATTACGAATTGGGAGCTTGCTTCTGAACCTTTCAGTGTATCTAATAAGTTTGGGAACAGAAAATGCACCTGTGTTTGCTAATACATTTGTGCAGGGGCTCCGGGGCAGGTCTATTAGAGGATCCGGTGCCTCTCACATGTGCTGACGACGGTAACCAGCGTAGTTTTAGTAATTAGAAGACCCGGTGCCCTTTACTGGTGCTGACAGTGGCCACCAGGGTAACTTTAGTGAGGTAAAATATCAACACCCTAGTCTTTCTCTTCAAAAAACTAGGGTAATTTTAAAGATTTCCCTCTCATAAAAATAATAAAATATATTACCAAACCTCTTCCATAGTTTAATAAATTAATCTGTTGATAGTGTCCCTGTGGCACAAATTGTTTATAAAGTTTACCGAACTCGTTTAACCTACAAAGTGACAACATGACAAAAATCTTGTATAAACTTTATATTTCGTTAATGTATGGAATTTTGTTAGTTAAAAGAACTCGGTCTCTCGCAGTAGCCGAGGTATCTAAACAAGTTCTGTTACATAAAGTTAATCGTAAAAATAATATACTGCTTTATATATCTACCTACCTACTAATATTGTGTGACAAAAACTTGGATTCGAGCACCGAAATGGAATGCGAGGTGACGCGACATATGCTCATTTACAAGCATTAATATTTAACATGATTATTATTATAAAAATAACGTATTTTTATTATAACTGTCTTGAGACATAGTAAATTAATTTTAAATCACGGTTTACGTGGTACATTATTGGATAAAAGCTTTTCTAGTTTCGAGTCACAAAGGACTCATCGTGAGCAGCGTGCGCAGACGGAGCGACATCGCCCAGCCTATGTCTGGCTACCTCAGTGACTCGAAACTAGTAGAGCTTTTCTCCATTAATGTACGTTTGTAAACCATGACTTTTAGTTAAAATAAGGTAATTGAGTTAATAGGTACTACATGCTAAGTGCCAATGAATAAAAAATACAGTATAACAAATGCCAATGTTCCGCGTAATGGAATCGTTAGTAAAAAAGTTTTTAATGATGTTATTAATTAGCGTGTCATTAAAACTGGTCCTAATAACTGGTTACGTAATTAAAGCTCAGCCCATAAAGAAATTGATTAGATAAAGTGGAAAAGTTATTATTATGTCAAGATTGTATCATTTACCGTTCCTGTTACTCCAAGAATAAGAAAAAAAAATTAGCAATCAAAACACAACATGAATATCTGATTGTTTAAATTGTAAGTAAGAAGCTACCGAATACAATAAATAACAAGCTTTAAAAAAAACTAACAACACGTCCTTATTATCAGTACGAGTTTGTTTTACGTTGAACGAAAACGAAACCTTCAGCGCTCTGATTGGCTAGCACGAATAAACCAACCGATCAGAGCACCGAACGCAGTCTCTTTTCGAACTCGATTAATGTTAAAAAATCTCGTACTATGCCCTCAGGAGAAATGGACCTAACTAAATAATGAGCTCAAACTAAACACATCGTTACAATTTCAAGATTTCATTGACCACCTTCCAATTCAATCATCAGACCAGGTAGGTTTTTCATCAAATCAAACTTTCGAAGTGAACTCGATCGTCTTCTCGCCCGTCATAGATCGAGATTATTCTCACAACCAATGACACGGCGTGACGGCGAACTGCGATCGAGCAATTTGATCTCTCGAATTGAAAGTTACAGAATAAGCTATTTTTGAGGGGGATGGATGATTTCTGCCAAGACGGGACGGAGTGTCAGACTTACAGACTAAAACCACCCCGTTCCTTCTCCTGCTTTGAGCCCAACAGTTCAATTGTATGTACCATAATATACATATCATAGTCACCTATCAACACATAATTGTGAGTTTTACGTCAATACATGAATTATATGGTGTGTGTAACTCTATAATTCCAAACCCTAGATCTACTTAGTTCGCTATGAGACGATCCAAAAAAAATCGTCTTAAAAATCGTTTAGTTTGATAAGTCTACGTATACATTATACCGACACTAACACTACGCATGTGTTATCTTTTAAAACAATATTACATTTGCGTGGGCAGATAATTAATTCAGTTAGAGACTTAAAAACTAAAAGCGTTTGGTTTTTGTAAGCAATGGAAAATCCATTAAATCATTTATGTACTACTAAAAATCTATTTATCACTAATACTTATGTGCTAAGCAACATTATTAAGTTTAAATACAGACACGAAAACCATGTGAATGAATAATTAGATCAATTGTCAGAGACGTCTTTGAGTACCCTATCTACAAAAATAAGTATAAAGATTATATCAGGTTAAGCAACACAAAATACATATGGACACTATTGTATGAAATACTTACACATACTTATACATTACACTTATTTTGTCAGTTCCTAGGATCTGATAATTACGTAAAATGTAAACTGAATGTATTCAGCTGAATCTCAAAATCAAGCTAAGCTGCATATCAGTTATATTTGGGAATTTGGGCTATTCTCGGTTATCGCATTAGCCAGCATGTCATTAATAACTTGTTCTTGAAGAAGGTTTCACAGACTCTTCCCAAGAACTAGGAACAATGTATCACCAATAAACTAGGGAACAAAGACCGCGCCAGCTATTTAACGCTCAGCAATATGAGGATTGGCATCGAAATCTTACCGGTTTTGACGAGGGCTCGTGGCAGTGCCAGCACTCCACTGCCAGCCATCTCTCCTGCAATCAGGATGGATGTCTGCTGCATCGTAAGACCCTGGCGCTCCCCATCTCCGTCCTGCCATACAAATACACAACATTACCAACCAATATACATATTAACTGCTGTATTTAAGTGATTATCGGTGATTTGCTTACTAGAGATAGTTTTTTGACATAAGCTCCATACAAAATGTGTCATAATTCTACCTCTGGTAGGCAAATTTACCGATAGGTAGGTTATTAGAATTGGCCGTAACTGTGTCAGTTACTATCAGCACTCATCTTAGCGCATCACACAAGAGATTCTTATTATCATTTCAAATTGCCTTCTTGTATTGTAGGTACTATAAAAACAAGGCGTCTTTATGCTTGTATCGGACTGACCAAAAATTGTATCCAGTAAATATGGCGCAATAGGTTGTTAACATAATTGACATTTTGATGGTGGGCAGAAACACGAACGTGTATACTGTATAGTTATAGGCCACCGCGATAGTTATATTATAAAAACATATTTTTTTTTTATTTTAGATATGGATCGAACGTGAGAATGTCTAGTAGGATTATAAAATATGTAATATCTAATAACTAATTAATGCATTTTTTATTATAGATAATATTGTTATGTAAAAATCTGAGAGCTTTTTATTTAAATGTCAAACTAATAAATTAAGTGAGCAAAACTAGATTATTTTTTAATCTTGTATCTTTATTGTCTTGCTAATGTCGCAGCTGTTATATTTATACAATGGAAATATAAGATGTGGCGTTAATTCTAATATTGAGGTTATCTACTTAAAACATGTTTCAAAACAAGTTACGGTTACATTGCGCAATCGGATGAGTTCAGAAAATACTTCCCGCGTAGACGCGTTATTAAATCAGGTATTTCTAATACGAATACTAGGTAATACTAATAATATCACTATTAATAATTCGTATTGTTGTATAGAATTCTATTTTTTGATACTATGGTATCATGCAGTCAATTAGCAACTTTATAAAGATATTTAATAATACCTGAGCAGCTTTACTAATGAGGCATAAACATAGAATTGATTATAAAAACATGAGAGAAACCTCACATTGTAAAATGATGGGATGTTGTTACAAAATCATGTCACAGAATGAGACTGAATTAAAAGGAAACTCATATCAGAGTAAAGTAATTTCTAAACAAATAAACACAGGAATAGGCACAACAGTTGATTAGGCTTCTCTGTCTGTTTGTACAGCGAGTAAAACGTAAATACTTAAGATATTTTTGTTTGCTGAGCGCAAGATACAGATTCATTCGCATGTAGGTGCTCCTATTACAGTAAAGAGATATCTTAGTAACTTCTCAACATCATGGAATTGTTTTCAAAAAGATGAATGCTACGAAATGATGTTTAAAACTATATTAGTTTCTAAGGGAAATCGGTAGAAAAATGTTAATGACGCGTGTGACTTAATCGAATGGTGCCCTTCCACGGATCGGTTACACAGAGTCGGCCCTTCAACCGATGACCTCGCCGTGAAGCAACTACAACTTGAAGTAAGGCTCACCTTCTTGCCCACCAGCGGTGTGGTCTCCGTCGCATTGCCGCTGCTGGCGCTCGCTGTCGCCTTCGATTCCAATCCTTTCTTCGACATTTTCTACAACAAATTACTTAAAATATTATATTTATAAAACCACTGCCTCAACCGGAGCCACCCACACGTGTCTCTGTCTACTAGATCTCTGCCGGGTACCTACAGGAACCGGTTATACCAAAATAATTCCCAACGACGATATCTTTTCAATTGAACAGAGTAAAAGGGACGATTTGTTCAATTAGGTGTGGGTCAGATATCCTGTGTGTCAATAAGCTGGTCACAAGTGGCCAGTGGCTCGGATCGTGTCGTCGTACGGCTTCTACTCACGGTGGTGTCGCGGCTCTCGCACGACCGGCCGACGCGACTGTGTCCACTAAACTGTTGTTGCCAACTACCAACAGTATCAACTCGTCAGGTAACTTGAAATATTTCCGTAGCAAGCCTGCTCTAAATATGAACTTTATTAGTTTCACATTAGAGGTCATTATAGTCACCGTTGTCTAATGGCTGATGCCTCGTTTGAATGTTAAGGTAATTCGTTGATGTTTGACTGGTGGGACTGATGTGGAGGCCCATTAAAGATTGCTCAATAATTGAAATATTTAATAATGATATTCGTTTTAATACTTTTTTAATAATTTCGACTGGTTCAGCTAAGGAATTTTTAAGATATTATTCAAATAATAATTATAATGAATTTATTAATGCGCGTCACCATCATGGTCTTAATACTAGATCACAATTTGTTTAATTCTTGTTTGTGTATGTTTATTACCTAAACAGATAACAACAGCTGAAAAAGAACGTTTTTTTAAGAGAGGTGGGGGGGGGGGCAATCAATGGCTTCTTCCGCCTTGGGTGACTTGAGGCGAGAGGGAGTGTCAGACTGTTACTGACTAAAAACCACCCCGTTCGTACACCTGCTCTTGGAACAATCGAACCGAAGCCTCGGTAACCCGTTAAGTCGTCTGCGGCGCCATATCGTGAATCAGCCCTACTGGGCCCCATCTGTGGTGGTCTGATGGCTGAAGGAAGCGGGATAAAATTTGGAATAGGGATAGAATTTGCTAGGTCTGGAAAAAAAACACAGGAATTTAAGCAATACCGTTAGCTCAAGCTAGTTCTTGAAACTTGAGAATCCCACTTTAAGACAGATAAACGCGAGACCCTATATTTGGCAGTGACTTCTGATTACCGGACCAATGAACAATACTCACCTACATGTATGATCATGTTTGTTTGACTTCCTTTTTCCTTCATATTCTTCTTCATGTAAATATCTGAGTATATGTATAGTGATACAAGTAGTAGTTAAAACAGTCGATAGATACTCCGTACCAGCTGCTTGTTGATTTTCGAATCTCTCCTTGATGAAAACACCTGTCAACCAACCAGCTACTGAAGCATTCTTTTAGCGTACCTACATAGTAAATGTGTTGCGGATACTGAGCTCTAAAATCTCTGTAATTATTGTTATTTAATAGTTGAATATTGTATAGGTAGGTACCTTTTCGATTTAAAACTTTTACAGTAGATATGTGTAAAATCAAGCTTAGTAGCGTGCTATTGCCTATTTGAGAGGAGGTCTATAGGTATGTCCTGAGTCCTGACGGTGGTACGAAATCGTGTGATGATGATATCAGGGACCATTTTCATTACTCTCAGTATCTCCACCTTAACTTCAATCGCCACCATCTTTAAATCCATCACTTCCATAAGATTAATAAGTGAAATCAGTTCAAAGTGCCCAAAATCTTAACATAACTATAATCTTTTAGGTAAAATATTGCTATACCTACATTGTAGGCGCCTAAAACTATACGCAGGCAACCGCCGAACCTGAAACTGTAAGCATTGTATAGCAAATAGATTTATTCCTTGCCTACAGGGGGCTGTTTATTGTATGCTTAGCTTACATGTTATTCGTAGAGTAACAGGTGAAAAGGAGGTCTTTTTAAGGTTTCACCTCTAATGGGTGCAGCTTTGACTACTCCATCATGGATTAAAAGTGTAATACGATGTCTTTTTATATTAAAACCTATATATATTTACATGAGCAGGTACGATGTAAGTAATTAGGTAGATATAACTTTACCTATCTACTTAGGAAATTTAGATATTTCCAAAACGTAGGTATGCCTTTACAAAGGAATACATTTCCCCTGAATATAAGTATCTATATGGTAAATGAATACAAGTGACCGTGCTCGTTGCAATAGCTAAGGCACAGGAGACATATTCATTACACGAAGGAAGCATATTTATTATTCAGAAGTATATTAAAAGCGCATTTTTAACGACCATAGCGCCTGCATTGGCGTACCTAATATAAAAAGTCAATCAGAACGCGCTGGAGAGGCCTAGCATGTATTGTACCTATGTATATTAAAATGATTTTGTCCGCGGACACGTAGTCACAAAGTCAGTGAATGTATTACCTATACGTTTATAGAATTTCAGAAGAATACTCTGTGCTGCGCTTCCCCATTAATTAGCGCATTTAAATATAATTATAAGGTAAATAAATAGTTTCGCATCGTAGGTATATACTTTCGACAAAAGTTGTCAAAAATGAATCATATGACTTTAAATTACCACAGAGTTCTATTTATTATTCCCCTATACTTATTATACTCTTTGATTTTTATTATTTTCACCCCACCTACGTCTACTGCTCTAGTTGATAAAAAAGGTTTTAATTGTTTGTAGCAAAGCATTGGCGCATAGTTTTAGAATGCTTCTCCACTCCATCAGAGGTGTGCTATGTACCTAGTTATGCTGCGAGGATACCTATACCTAATAGCTAAGCTGTGAAACTATGCCACCGTTTCTACTGATACTAAGCTATGTAATGGTGCAAGTAGGTAAGTTGTGCCGTGGAGATGCGCCGCTGCAAATTAGCTGCATGAGGAAGATACACAATTTAAACTGCACTGTTAAATCGTAAGGTCTGTAACTAGTACCTAAGGCACGTTACAATCTAGATGGGGACTTTTGACACTTTATTCCTAAAGGTGATCTTCTGTTCGACCTATTATACCTACTCTTTAAGGTGATCCCAAAAGACCCCAGCAAAATGTAGCTCTTCTTTAACTTTTATATCGTTTTGTTAGGAACAAAGAAGTCATTGCCCTCAATGTGCCGTCTATGACATCGATGATTCAAATAGACACTGGTAAAATAGTAGTTAATAAAATAGCTAAATTAATAGCAAAACGTCCTTGGAAACTTTTATCATTGAAATAACGGAATAATTTATTTGATCATCAGCCACGATTCACCAAAATATTTATAGTAACAAAAAATACAACTATATCACAAATTGTTATTTTTCATAAACATACAAAAAGCTATTATTTGTAATTTTTCGTGAAATAGTGAATATCTAACGTAAGTAATTTACTTGCATGGAACGGAACGCAAAAACTTACCATCGGGCGATCCGCATAGACAATATAAACCGACCAATTTACATGGTCGTTGTTATCATAGAAAATGGTATACGGGAGTGACTTTTAATATTAGTTACAGCATAATTAAATTAGTAATGCAAAATAAAATGTCAATATAGTAAATTTTGCTTTTGCTTGATGTCTGCCTGGTTGATAAAAGATTATTATCGGATTACTGTTTCTCATTAAAGTTTGGTAAAAGAAAGATTATTTTTCAATAACAGCAGACATCCTTTGCGTTTTACAAAAAATCGTCGCATCAAAGCAGTGCAACTCATAAAGGTAATTTTGCTTGTTTCTTCTACTTTGTATTTAATACGCTTATTTAAAGGTTCAAGTTATTGAACTCTACAGAAAATTACACAGTTTTGTCATGCGATTTCATTTGTGCTTTAGTTTGCCTTTAGATATTGACCAAACGTATTTAGAGTTCCACATATTTTGTCAATCAATATTCATTATTTAGTAGGTATATTTCTCCTATCTTTTTATTGATTCATAATAGGTATCTACTTATATTGTTGTTGTGCGTTTATGATTTACCCATCATACTGATGTAGGCTATATGAATTATAGAGTTACCTATGTTCTATACATCATGCAGTAATGTCTTTATAGGGCAAAGCAACATTTAGGAAGTGAAATATCCTCAAAAAGGTTTGTTTATAAATCCTATCTGCTTGTCTCCAGGATTTCAAACTCAAAAATAACTATCAGTCACAGTTTATTTTAGTCTAGATGATATGGTATAGGCTGAGTCAAAAAATCCTGTCACCTTAGCTTGTCATGATGATGAAATCAGACCCATTTTCCAAACATAGACTTGTGATATTGGGTTTTAATTTTTACTTGTACAGGATATCATTAGATTATCATGTTGAAAGTTGAAAGTATAATCCTCTGCAGCAGCAAACTGTGCATAATATGTTATATCATAATATGCTTTTGTCATTCTATTGCTACAGACAAGAACAGACTACAGATAGTAGTTTGTATCATGTTAAAGACAACAAACAAAGGAAATAAATGAAACTGCTTTTTTATGATGTTGTTTCCAATTAACAACCCAATTCATGATGATTTTTGTGTGATGGATATATAAGTTTGTTTTCTCAACATGACTGTAGCTAGAATAGGTTAAAATACTGCAAATACTCATGATTTGTAACTGCTAATAAATATACTTATATCTAAACACTTTAATGTATAAATCTGAAGAGAGTGTTTGTTTGAATGCGCTAATCTTTGGAATTAATGGTCTGATTTGAAAAATATTTTTGTGTCCATTTATCAAGGTAGATTATAGGCTATAAAACATCACTCTCTGATCAATAGGAGCCAAGCAGACTGTGTAAAACTGCACGGAAGTAGCTTGTTATGCAACCACAGACCGTGATTTAGAACAGCTGTGACTAATATCAGTATAGTAAATGGGTCATCACTGTACAAAGAGTGATGGCTGCCCTATCTAAAATATGTGTTTGTTTGCACTTGAGTACTTGCGTTAGTTGGCAGCAATAAAATTATCTTATTAGTTTCAATACCACATTTTTGTCGGACCAGATATTATAATGTCACACCAATGTACATGGCTTGAGCTTAATCATATCATTTGCATGGCGATTGTCTCATTTTATGTTATTTTGTTTTAAACAAAACAAGTCTCAATATAGATTTAGTAAAGGAATTGTATTGAAAACTTATTTTCACTGGACTAATTTCCTTGTTATATAAACTTGGCATTTTATGGCAAGTTATTGAACTTGTAGCGATCTTGACATAAAACAAAATGAATTATTAATTTGTTTGGTCAAACCCTTTCAATATTTTTTATATACTAGATACTGCTTCTACAACAGTTCCCAAATTCTAGTTACATAAGTTTCTTGTCACTGTAACATTCAAGGATTTCAAGGTTATTAGGATAATGCTTCTAAAATATGTACAATGTACTTAGGTTTATAGTAATCCACTGTTTTCCCCGTAAATGTTTCATACAGAAACTGCCTATTATGTTGTGCACACCATTGAATGCTTTTGCGAATGTCACATGGCCATTCTAATGACAGCTATATTTACAAATGTTATGTTTTATTGTGTAGCTATTGTCTTACATTTCTAAGAGCAGTCTTAGAAATTAAAATAAAGCAAATTGTTATAAAAAATAAAGTGTTTTGTTTTAGGAATGATGTGAGAAGATGATTGATTCAAGACCAAATGTTAGAAAATAATAAGGTAATTACTTATTATATTCATAATATTGTGACTATCACATACTCCGCTATATGAATATGTTGGTAAGTTTATGTGATATTTATGATACAGGAACGTCTTACGAGGGAAATCATCAGGATGATGACATCAGAAGAATCGGACTCCCAGAGCACAATAATATCGGAGACACACAATGAAGATGTTTCAGGTGAGTGCGCTACTTCCGCCCTATTGACAATTTATAATCACATACCTTTAACATATATGTAATTAAGTGTGTGTATAGTTACATTAAAATTAAATATGGTTCTGTTTTCTTATAAAGCTATTATGTACTCATTCTCTTGATGCCCTTATCAAACGAAGAAACAATGCAATAAATTTGTAAGTAAGCAAGCACTTACATATCAAAATTATAAAAGCTAAGAAGTAACTTGTATTGTTTTGTGTGCTTACAGACATTTTTAACACTTTTTAGACCAAAAATGAAAAAAAATATGAATTAAATTTGTAAAATGTAAACACCTTTCTTTCTTGCAAATCACAAATTATTATATTATGCAAGGCAACAAGAATATTACACTTTTAACATACAAACATAAAATTATGTAGCATATAATTACATATATGTAATTATGTACTATGTGTGTGTATAGTTACATTAAAATTAAATATGGTTCTGTTTTCTTATAAAGCTATTATGTACTCATTCTCTTGATGCCCTTATCAAACGAAGAAACAATGCAATAAATTTGTAAGTAAGCAAGCACTTACATATCAAAATTATAAAAGCTAAGAAGTAACTTGTATTGTTTTGTGTGCTTACAGACATTTTTAACACTTTTTAGACCAAAAATGAAAAAAAATAATAATTAAATTTGTAAAATGTAAACACCTTTCTTTCTTGCAAATCACAAATTATTATATTATGCAAGGCAACAAGAATATTACACTTTTAACATACAAACATAAAACTATGTAGTATGTATAATTTAAAACATTCATGGAACGTTTAGAGGTGGCCAAACCTTTAGTTATGTTAAGTGTTTAACTGGGATTGTGGCTCAGAAAGCACAGTGCGCTAGTATGTATACATGACAATAGTTCCCGTGTATTGTTTTAACTCAACAAACTGGTAGCTTTACGTTTATTTTTACATTTCGTTTTCTAAGCAGAATAATAGGTAGTAAACTTTATTGTTCTAATTTAATGTACCTAATTCCAGCCTCGGGCACCGAAGACGCACCGTCGTCCATGGTGTCCGAGAGCGAAGCGGAGTCCGAAGGCAGCGTGCTGTCGGAGGCGCGACACGAGGCTGAGCCGTTCACTTTCTTCAGTGACGCCAGCAATGAGATGCTTGGTTCCGTGCACGAGAGGCCATTGCACCCATTCACTGACTGGAGATCATTGTCTGCCTCCGGAGGGTGTGCTGGTTATGTAAATACTAGAGGTCAGTTCCCCATAACGTTTTCTTATAACCAATAGGTTTTCTCATTTTATTGATTCATAGAGTTATGTGACAAAATATTGTGTACTCAACAGGCTCAATGCTCCCTTGGGGAGGACATAAGGGGCCAGTGCCGCCTGCTGACAACGACCTCCGCCCTGGCGAGTTCGTTATGAGGTTGCTCTTCACAGAGTTTACTGTGCAGGCTGAAAGGAAGATGGAAGCTGTAATGGCTGAACCACTGGTATAAATCACACATTTTATTAAACCACCTGAAGTACTTAAACAAAGTCAAGATGGTTGCTTCCATTAATAACCTAATTAATTTTAAAGGAAAAGCCGCTAGCCAAAACCCTGCAACGTGGTGAAGATCCTCAGTTGGACCAGATACTGCAGGCGTTCGGCACAGTTGCTGAACATTGCTTGCCTTCCTTACTGCGCGCACTCTTCGGGTGGCTGGAGCGGCAGATGGCTGATTCACCTCAACTTAGTGAGCAAGCAAAGAAACCCCACCAAGACCTTAGAAATAAAAGGTATGTGTGAACTGAAGATGCGAATGCTCGTTAATATTATATGGTTTCAACTACAGAAATGGTATTGTTGTTTGTCAGTAGTATTATCTACATAGTGTCGGGCAGCGGCGCCGGCACCGAGACGGTGGAGCGCAGCAGCGAGGAGCTGCAGGCGGAGCGGCGGGACCTGGCCGTGGAGTTCTTGTTCTGCCTGGCGCTCATCGAGGTGTTGAAGCAGCTGCCCTTCCACCCCGGACACGAGGACCTCGTGCAGTACATCGAGAATGTGGCCTTCAAGCGATTTAACTACAAAGAAGGGTATGTTGTATGATATAGCTACATTAAATACTGCTGTACAACGCCATATCCTGTCATATCCGTCATATCTCTTCGGACATAATAGTTATCTTATGTATTTTACTCTCATAATATCTTATGAATCTTAGTAATAGGCATTTTGTTTTTTCTCTTTAAGTACGAATCCTAAAATGACCTTCCTATTTCGCAGGTCTTATTTCTTATACAGGAGTAACAATTATTATCATAATTATGTGCAGGTTGCAGTCAAATCCTAACGCTGCTAACGTGCACTTGATAGCAGACTTGTACGCCGAGGTGGTGGCAGTACTAGCGCAGTCCCGATTCGCGTCTGTCAAGAAGCGCTTCACAGCTGAACTAAAGGTAACCTGCTCTGAGGGTCAGGTTTTGTCTACCATTGCAAACAAACAAAGATAGACAAGTTTTATTAGACAGTTATTTTGACGTAATGATTCAGAAGTATAATTAGCGCCTGTTTTTGTCACAGGAGTTAAAAAGCCGTGAGCCATCTCCACATACAACGCAAAGCATCATCTCGTTGCTGATGGGTATGAAGTTCTTTCGCGTCAAGATGGTGCCCATCGAGGAGTTCGAGGCTTCCTTCCAGTTCCTGCAGGAGTGCGCGCACTACTTCCTCGAGGTCAAGGATAAAGATATCCGACATGCATTGGCTGGACTCTTTGTGGAGATCCTCGTGCCCGTGGCCGCTGTAAGTAACACATTTCTTGTTTTTTTTTTGGTGATTTGAGTTTATTCTTTCATTATGTATGTGCTCTGACTACCTTTCTTTCTAAACAGACCGTTAAGAACGAAGTGAACGTCCCGTGTTTGAAGAACTTTGTGGAGATGCTGTACAGCCACACTCTGGACGCCAGCACCAAGTCCAAGCACCGGCTGGCTCTGTTCCCGCTCGTCACCTGCCTCCTGTGTGTGTCGCAGAAGCAGTTCTTCCTTGCTAACTGGCATTGTTTCCTTGCCATGTGTCTGTCACACCTGAAGAACAGAGACCCCAAGATGTGCAGGGTAGCCTTAGGTAAGCCACAACTGACATTCTACTGTATTTGATTTATTAATTGATAGATATTAACACGACATTCATTTTATTATTGTTCACAGAGTCTTTGTATAGACTGCTGTGGGTGTACATGATACGCATCAAGTGCGAGAGTAACTCGGCCACGCAGTCGAGGCTGCAGAGTATTGTCAACTCACTGTTCCCCAAGGGTTCCAAGGGAGTGGTGCCTCGCGACATGCCGCTCAACATATTTGTCAAGATTATACAGTTCATTGCACAAGAGCGCCTCGATTTCGCCATGCGAGAAATTGTCTTTGATCTGCTCATGGTCGGAAGGCCGATCAAAATTATTCTGACGCCTGAGAGAATGTCAATTGGCCTCAGAGCGTTCTTAGTGGTAGCGGACAGCTTGCAGCAGAAAGAAGGGGAGCCTCCGATGCCGAGGACGTCGGGGACACTGCCCTCGGGGAACACACTGCGTGTAAAGAAAACTTTCTTGAATAAGATGCTGACTGACGAGACTGCACGGTCTATCGGCATGAGTCCGTATTTCCCGTACGTGCGGCGGGTACTGGTCGAGATCTTGCGAGCACTGGACGCGCACTACGGCAGACCTCTCATGCTCACTAATACACAAAACGTGACTAAAGAACAGGAGATTAACACGGGAGAGAGGAAGCCGCGGATTGATCTCTTCCGGACTTGCGTTGCAGCCATACCAAGGTAACTTTAACCACTAATTCTATTATTACCGCTAGTAAACTAAACAAAAAGAAAATTAGGAACTTTTTTCTATAATCTATCTATCTATCTAGTCTTCATCATATATTAATATATAGATATTTGACTTTGCAGACTGATTCCCGAAGGTATGAGCTCAAGCGAACTGGTGGACCTGTTGAGCCGACTGACCGTGCACATGGATGAAGAGTTACGGGGACTCTCCTTCCAGAGTCTACAGACCCTCATTGTAGACTTCCCAGAGTGGCGCCAGGATGTACTCGCTGGTTTCACTCAGTTCCTAGCCAAAGAAGTTCAGGTGATTTACTGATAGCCATACTTTTGATCAAGTCAAGAACATACACGTCGCATTATGTGGAGTTTGATACGACCTTGTAAAATTATTTAGGACACGTCCCCGCAACTGGTGGAGAACGGGCTCCGTATGCTGCTGCAGCTGCTGACGAGCTGGAAGAACGGCGAGCCGACCGCCAGCAGCGTGCCGACCAAGCAGGAGCCGCTCGCGTCCGTCATCCGCGGCGCGGAGGCGCTGGGGCTGGTGATGCTGTGCCAGTGTAAGGCGTACCCTCGCCGCCTCGCCGTCCACGTGCTCAGGGAGGCCAAGTACTTGCTGGAGAAGCTGCAACTGACCCGCGACGAGCCGGCTCTGATCGACGCGGCAGACGCGCACACCGCGCTTCTCGCCGAGAAATGTCTGCCGCTCCTCCCTCAGGCGGAGAAGACGGCCATAGCTCTGGCTGGCCAGGTCGACCTCATCTGGCTTGCTGAGAGGACCCACGCAGTTTGGACATCTGGTGAGTACGATTAGAACTCTTATAATTGTCCCACAGATGCATCGTCTCCGTCTTCCTTCGTCGTCTCTTCTTCATTGTGTTGTCGAATATATTCCGTATTACTTTTTGTTTCAAAGAAGACTTATTTATCTTCAAACAAATTGATTAAAAATAATGATAGCAGTTCGTTAAAACTTATCTTTTCATTAGTTTCATCCGAATAGTTATTTTAGGGTCAACTCGCACGCCTGAGACGTGATGCAACGTTATTTTCAACTCGTTGGCCCGGCAATCTTTGTATTGCCTCTAACATATTTTTTGTCACCTTTAAACCTTCCCTGTACGGTCTCAAATAATTCAAGACCGAAATCTGCCAAATCGGTCCAGCAGTTCTCGAGTTTTAGCAAGACTTTTCGAACGAACAGCAAGCCTTTTATATATTTTTTTAGTATACAAACCTCCTGACAGTAAGGAATACATTTAATAAAAATGATCCAATTTGGTGTAGTTGTTGGAAGTTATGCGCGCACATACATTTTGGTGATTCATTTTTATTTATATAGATTAAGATACGATAAGATTCACATTCCATGCGATACGTTTAACAGCAGGGGGAAGAACGTTTCCCTGGTCTCGCATGAAATATATATTTTATCATGTACACAACATCCACGTAAAAAATGTAAAAAATCGTTTTTTTTATTTTCCTTGATTACTGTGTGACTCATACACTTTCATTAACAATATCATTTATAAACATCTACTAAATATTTTAACTCAATATGACTTAGGAATCGATTGTGAAAAGCAACCGATCTTATTTATCTCACACTATATGGCAGTTGTCAGAGATAGTGACGACAACAATTAAAAGACGGACATTGACATCGTTACGTTCGGTTTCCAGGCATTCAACATGATGAGACATCCAGCAAGAACAGCTGGAGCGGCAGCGCGGCCAATGGCGCCGACCCTTGGGAGGTAATTCACCGATTGAAGGAAGATAATAATATAATTTTTATATATGTATTGTATACACTGTGTAATAAACCGCCACACTCAGAGTCATTTAATGGTTACTCAACCCAGTCTTTAGCAATGGCTTTCGGAACAAAATCGTTACTAAGGAATAGTTTAAGTAATCATTAAATGTCTCTGAAAACCTTCTTGAAGAAGTAGCATGCGGTGTAACGATGTGTTGTATTGCAAGGTGGTGCTGTTCGGTCTGCTGACGCGCAGCCGCGTGCCGGCGCGCTGCCCGTCCACCATCCTGCAGGCGTGGCCCATACTACACGCCAGGATCCACGCGCTCTTCACCATCATTGAACCCGCGTAAGTATATTATCGGCTGCCTGTAATTGTCCCACTGATGGCAAAAGCCTCTTCTCACACCGAAAAAGAATTAGCACTAATCACTATGCTTGTTGAAAGCGATTTGCGATTCCAAACTTATATGTAATTTGGAATTATAAATCCAGATTTCCTACGTTTTCCTTCACCATGTGTCTAAATGAAGTTAAAAACTTCAAAAAGTTAGCTGCCATTCGCAAATATAGGTTCATAGATGCTAATTTCCACAGCTACAGATTAATGAACAATGTATGTGACATTTCAGGCCAGTGAATGATAACAGAGCCTCTCTGTTATCTCGAGGACCCGCGCTGCCCAGGAAGCCTGAGAAAGAGCGAGACGGCTACATGCAAGTAAGGGACATAGTTTGGTCATGTGGAGAAGATTAATGAACATTGGAATTATAGAAATAGTCATATAATATACGCTTACCTATTACATTCAGCATAATTTAGAGAAATAAGGCTGAAGCTAATCGTGTATGTCTGTTACAGGTGTGGAAGTACTACATGACGATGGCGTACCTGGTGGTGCCGGCGGTACCGAGCCCCGTCATCCGCTGCGCCAGCCCCGACCTCAGCCTCAGGTACACTCCCTGCCACGTAGCCACTCACGGCCCTCTCGTCACTAGCATGGAGTAACATGCCGCAATGTCCTTATTACTTAGCAAATTGGCTTCATATCTTCAAATTATTACGATTTATTTATATATGTGCAGATATTTAGTTTTGAATTATCTACATTTTATATATATCGATGTTGTTAGTTTCGTAGCTGACATCGCTGATGTTGTGTCGACTGTTTGTGACTATTGCGCAGGCCGATTCAAACCCTTTTTGTGATTGCAAAACACTGATAGCTTTAAAGAGTAAATACAGAAGTTTTGGTTATATTATAATGTACTTTCTATGCTGTGTCATTAGACGTTATTCTCAGTGATAAATTAAGAGATTTACTAATTCAAACATGAACGGAATATTGAAAAATAAACGTAAATCTATGAAAGCGCAGTAAACATGCAATGAATACATTTATCATCGTAAGGCTCTAAATCGGCCTGTAGCTGGTGCATGTAGCGCAGTTACTTCCTGAATAGGCATCGGTAAGCAAAACGTATTAGGTATACCATTATCATGCAATTACTCGTCTGCTGATCATTTAATGTTGAACAATGAAAGTAGAGTATCGTATGTTTGAAGTATCGTGATACATAACTATATCAACTGTTGTGTTAGTATGAGTCGGCGATGTCAGCCACAGTGCGCGGCCGACACGCCATTTACTAAGCTTAGTGACGAGCCGCAGCGACAACGGGACTCGACTGGCCTGATGTCCTGTTTACATGCAGCGGTCGGTTGCGCACTATACTATTTTCCGAACTACTGAACTTTCTTATAATTTCATTTAACGGAACATTAAAGTTGTTCCTACTTTATTTAGTATGGCGGTGAGGGCACCTGGTTGTTGTGATAGCGAGATTTATTGTACGCAATTATAGCTTGAGAACAGCATATACTATGAACCCACACTACACCATTTTTTACACGATTTACCCCTTTCTACCACTTAACAACATTTTTTATATAGCAAATGCACACATAATATAACTATCTATTTGATAATAATTAAGTGGGTTATCGGTTAATATTTAAGTTGCAATCGGAATAATATGTCCGAGTGTGTAGTACAGCTGTAGTGGGTGGGGATGAGGAACACGTGCGCGTGGTGGCCAGGGAACTATCGGCGTGTGTCTGTCCAGTAGCACTGAGGCGGAGGGCTGGGCCGGCCTGGCCGCGCTGAGCTCGTCCAGCGAGAGCCTCAACGCGCCCGGCGGCTTCTTCACGCTGCCCTTGAGCTATGCGCGAGCGCACAGACAACACAAACGAACGAGGTGGTCATTGACGCTCGCTATGTGCACGTCGCATTCGATCCCATCATTACTTGGTCGTGTCGGTTCCACCTTACAGCTCCTAGTCCTTGACGAGTCTCTATTGAATAATATAAACAATCAATTGATGCCATCATATTGTCTATTGCTTGTATAATCAGAGTGGAATCGACACGCGCCTCACATTTTCTCATGGTGGGTAACCCAGCGCAGTGCAGAGGACTGCCGTCGTCATCGCTAATCAATCACGCCTCGGTCAGAGCACAGCTAGCGCATCATACGACGTGGCGCCTCACCACGGCTGTGTGTTAATAACTTGTTGGGCACGTGCGCGATGTACACACGACACACTCACCACCATACATGCGTATATAACATCTAGCCTTATTTTATGTTTCATATGACTACTTGTGAATACACGTTACTACAGAGTCAATGGAGCAATTAGATTAGATGCAGATGCAGCTTACGAGCTCCACGACATATATATGTTATCATAGTTCGTAGATATATGGACACTTGCAATAAACGAACGACTTGCCATGCATACAGCTTCCTTAATGTTAGGTAACGCATGGCATCAAGTGCTATTGTGAGTAGACATGTTCAATAGATATTTTGAAATACTACTACATTTAATTTTATTGTCTAATTTCCATTCCAAATGTTCGATTACATATTAGAAAAAAAAAAAACATTTTCATTTCATTATACATTATATTTATACTTATTTCATGTGTCTCTTGGTGCCGAGAGACAAGTTCATATTCAGTACATGCTAGATATTGTAGTACACGTATAATTTAGTGGGGGTTTCATTGCTAGCATAAAGATTGTGAAAAAAATATGTTAATGAACTCCACAGAACAAATAAAACTGTGGAAGTAAGATCTAGGATCGCAAACTGATTGCACTTGTCTTGTATAAGCCTAAGTTATGCTATTGTAGAGTGCAGAATAGTATAAGTAGGTTTTGAGAAACAGTAAAAAGTTATTATATGTATATGTTGATTTTAAAAATATTATTATTTTGGATTCATAGATAGCCTGAGGTAGGTTTAAGCGGCAATTGTACTTTCAATACTGTAATATACACCACGTAATCGATATGTTATTTTATTATTTATATGTACTACATTTTTCTTTATTTATAGTTATTATTTTTATTTTTTTGGCTCGGCAGTGCACTCTTCTTATCAGCGTGTCCGGAGACACTGTGGGGGTAATACAATGTAGCTACCTGAGGGCCTATTACAAGTTTGTTTTACGTTTAACCAGATTAGCCCTCTGATTGGTTGTTTTAATGAAGCAGGCCAATCAGAGCGACGAACGTTATAAACGTGTCGATCACGTTGAACGTAAAACAAACTCGTACTAAGTCCTCTGGCTACGACTGTTCTCATTCTGTGTACTCGTAACTGTATCTGTCATTGCTAGGACCGCGATCGATAGTAGATCTCATTTGTGATCGAACTTTAACAGTTATACTGAGAAGATTTTCCCTTCCTCTCTAATGAGAAATAAATTCTTAAGATAATAATCTAAGAGGTCAACTGTGACATTTGTCAATCTACGTACCGCTCCATTCAAATTTTTTGATGCTGGTATTATGAAATATTTAAAGATAAAATATCAAAATCGATTTTTTATTAATTTAACATAGGTATATGATCGATCTTTGATATTTTAATTTAAAAGTTAATGGTTTGGATCTTTGAAAAACCTTTTTGTCTTGATGTCATTAATTCATCAACCCTCTACGCAGTCTTGCTCTATTTCAGATATTAATGTTTTTAAGACGGCGATTATTAACTCTAATTATTTTAACTACATATAACTTAGGAATCGGTCTTATACAGCAACCGAGCCTATATATCTCACTGCATGACAGCTGTGAGAGTTTGCCTCTTAGATTGTGACGACTATAACTATGGTATATCAATTTATTTGACTACGTAATTGTGACAGATTTTAGTTAAGATAGATTCTATATACAGCACCAATCGATGTTAGTCACTAATGTAATACTGGTACTCGGAACATTACTTCCCACCGGTGGACATTATTCCATATTATGTAGATAGTCACACTGTCAGCTCTCTACTCATTAGAACCTGTTAGAACAGCGCACAGTGCGCTATAGGCCATATAGTTTGGTGTTCTAGTACCTCCGGCATGACTAGTTGTAGTTCAAAGTTACTATAATATCACAATGTAAACCCCTCATTTCCGAATAGTGGATCTTTTCGAATAGAGTTTCAGTTTAAGTATATTCTTCGTTTATACATCAAGATTCTCATTGTCATCATGATAAAATGTGGTCACTTTACGTATGTGTGCAGTTCAAGGTCTGTCATTGGGTAAAAGTAACAAATTCATAAATCATAGGTGTCTTAACATTTGTCTGTAAGCCGCGCTTGCAGGCAGGTGGGGTGGCTCGCGGGGCTCATGTTGTTCGTGTTAACAAGGTTGTGTTAGTCATGTACAGACGCGTGTGTATCATTATTTTGTTGTCATTGGCAGCGCTTGGTTGGTGACGTCCTTATATTTTATGTTAATAAAGCTTTCAATATTTGACCCAAGATTATCGATATCTGCTTTTATTAGATTTAGAAGTAGTTTGTTAAGCTTAACAGACCTTTGTAAGATAATGGAAGGCTCTTATATTGTAATAAATTAGTATGATGTATTAAATATTTTTGCAATGTAATAGTTTATTTTGTACATTTACAAAATGTAACGTAATTATGAAATTATTACTTTGTAACGAATACCTAATTCATTTAACTTGTAATACATGTAAAAGATGTCATGTTCGGTATGTGTACTGTGTAGCTCGTCACCGGACTCACTGAGCGAACGCAGCGGTGGGGAGGGACGCGGTGCGCAAGCGGCTCCGAGCTCGCTGCACAAGCTGGCAGTGCCGCTGGCGCGCTGCGAGGTGCCCGAGGTGCGGGACGCCGCCGTGGCCGCCTGCGGCAACATAAACCCGGATGCACTCAAGTAAATACACTACTCTTCATACTCTTCACGATTAACTTCACTTCGCGTTACGTGCTAGGTGTTTACCTGCGTGACTCCATTTCCAGAGATCTGATGGAAGAGCTGCTCCCCCTCCTCCGGGAAGCTGTGGATCGTAAACAAGAGAACATGCGCCGGCGCCGACGTCGCGATGCACTCCGTTTGCATTTGAACAAAATGTTGCTGCTAATTGCTCAGAAGAAAACTTTCGCAAACAGGTAACGTAATAATAGAGAGAGCCAATAACGCAAGTATAACTGTTAGAAAAAGGGATGTTATGTTGGATTCCCGGGTCGGACAAAGCAATGTGTGATGTAATGTTCGATATGTAACGGGATTTGTTTTTGTGTAGTGCTTTTGCCCTGGAAGCCGGCAGCTTGCACCCGACTCTGACGGAGTACCTGGATGGCGTGCGGCAGTGCCTTGAGGTGGAGGCCGAGAAGGACGCGCCCGCCGCCCGCGAGCAACGCATTACATTCGCAGACTTCGTCACTGAACTCATCAAGAGCTTCCCACGTTAGTTATTCTAGTTTTAACATATTTTTATTACTCTATATGTATACCCTACACCTATTTAACATGAAATTTCTCTGTAATTCATGCTTTATACTGCCAACTGCTACTTCCTTGCAAGTATGCCAATAGCGGTTCTATATTCGATGATCGGTGGGTGTCCACAGTAGAGATGTACGGGTCGCTGATAAAGAAGGAGCTGCTGCGCAACCTGTTCGCTTTGTTCGCGGGCTGGTGCGGCCCTCTCGCCCGCCACCTTGGCTCGCTCGTGCCCCAGCCGCAGCAGCTCGAGAACGACGACCGGCTCAACCTCTCCGCGCTAAAGGTACATTTATGCTCATTTTATCTAATTGCATCCTTAATTTTATAAAATTAGATTGTTTAATGGCTGATACTAATTTTAATATTTGCTTCTATTATAAATAACGAATTGCAAGTTCCAAAATTGAATAAATACGAACAATATTAGAGACGCCTCAAAATAAGAGGTCAACTCTGATAAACAAGTTTTTTATGAACGTCCTGGAATGTCAACGTAAAAAAAAAAAAATATAAATGATGTATTTATGATTCATTGAGAGGTCATTTTAATATTTTCTATACTATACATGTAATATTAAATATATAAACATAAACATAAAAGTTTTGGTTGATATTGTGGGTAATGGATCTTTGAAAGATTTTTTGTCATTGATTCGTCAATGCTCTCCGCAGACTCGAGCTATTTCAGAAGTTCTTGAAAAATAATTATATTTTTTGATCAATTGGTAATAAACTAATTATTTTATCTCGATATGACTATTAATTGATCATTGACAGCAACCTATGTTATTTACCTCTTAGTATATGGTAGCTGTCAGAGTTGACCTCTTTATTTTGTGACGACCATAGAATTACATATTATGACTGTCATTTGCAGGCTATGAGCGCCGTCGTATGCTGTGGTCGTTGCTTCGACCCCTCGGCGCTGGCTGAGGACGGTTCACTATACCCGTGGCTCAGGGAGATGCTATCCTCGCCTAACGATAAGGTAAAAGTTTATTTATTACTTTTTTATTATCATCATCAGCTGAAACATGCTGGTCTACCTTACGTTTGATGTTAACAGGTAAAATTAACGTTCATGTTTTTGCTTTCAGATATACGAGCTGGCTCGCGAGACTATTGTTCTGCTCCTTGACTGCAACCCCGACATCGGTCCAGTGCTGGACTGGACCGTGGACGCTTGCTTCACCGGCTCCACACGCGTCGCCGACGGGTGCTTTATGGCACTCGCTACTCTATTCAGTGCACGGTAAGTCTAATTTTTCAGGAACTGAATGTTGGTATTTGATGTGCTTTTAGTAACTTTCAGTGTTAGGCTGATAATTGTATAGCAGACAAACCAGAAGTATCGCTGAAATTGAATGTTCGCCTTGACCGCACGATATTGTGTATATGTTGTTACTATAGTATCTATAGTAGGTATTATAGTGTTATGGATTGTTTTAGACAGCATGGCCAGTAGAGGAATGTTCGTTCCTTCTCCGTGTGTGAAAAAATCTATATTGATTTGTAGTGAACTGTTGCGGTCATATATATTTCGCTGTGTTGCGACCCCGGGGTCGTGTCCAAAATATTTCGGACCGGTTGGGACGTGGAGTATCGGAGACTTGTGGAGAAAATAACACAAAACTTGCAACTTTATACTACACACAACTATAGTGTATTACTGATAGCACGGGTCTGCGAACGGCAAGCAAAGGAAGCTCGCGGCTGAACCAGAACCAGACCCGACAAACGAGTGTCACGTTCTGTACGCGCCTTAAGAAGCTATTAAACCACCACAGATCGGCCCAATATGGCTGATGGTCGTTCCGGAGCTGCGGCTGCAACTTAATGAGTTAATGGGGCCCCGGGTTGAAGCAGGAATAAGACAGGAACACTCCCTTGTACCTCAGCCAAGCCGGGAGAAATCATTGGATGGTTTTCTTTTCCTCAAAAAAGAAAAAAAGATTAATAATTTATATTTAAAGATATAGTACTTATGCAAGCTCAATATTTTTTACCTGATTACTTTATGGGTGTATATTGCATTTCTCGTTTCGGTTAAACTACGTGAAATTCTTAAGACTTGACTAACAATAACGACGGCACCGATAGCTCGTCGTCTTATAAAATTAAATGTTTATCGTCGTATTTATTATAATTGGAAGTTCTAATAATAATATATGTACTTCTTCGTATATGCTTCGCACATTCCTCGAGTACAACTCTTGCGGCATACCATTTATATTTACCACCTATATCTATACTATGACTCTGCTTTTCAGTATTTTACCTATTACCTATATTTATATTTACCCCTTTTATATTTCTACCAGCCTCTGATTATTTGATTTTGACCAAGCAATGTATTGTAGTGCGCATGTTGCTGCTTCTTCTTATTTTACTCTTTCAATATTGATGTTTTATTTAATACAGGCTGATTTGTTATCACAGCATAATCTTGTAAGAGGTGTTTGTTGTCATACAAGCCTTTAAATAACGTTTTAATGAAGGCACAGGTAGATACAACTATCTATTACAATATTTGTTTATTAAAGTGTTTGTTAAACAAGATCAAATTTCACTTCACTACCTCCAAAAATTATAAGAAAGAAACGTAGTCTTTGTGAGTTCATTTTTTCATGATCTTACAAAAATAATTATTATTATTAACGGCTTACCCACAATGCGAGTATAACGTTAAATCTAATAATTGATTATGTGTCGTGAATATTATAATATAATTTTCACATTTCAATTCTCCCTTGATTAATTAAATTTCAAATCTTCCGCCTATTTATGTTGTAAATGAAAATGCTTTGATAACAAAATCACCTTACATCTGCTCAATACATTATATGTGTAGTGGAGAGCTCGACTTTAAATATATATTTAGCAGCGTTAATGGCCGTAGCACTGTATAATAGGCGTAACTATAGTTGGGGTCGCATTTGTAGAAAATGAAGACACATTTTGCTATAGCAAGTTTAAACCATCGACAACACAACTAGAATAGACGCCTTAATAGAAAAAAACAAAATCTGCTAATTAATACATTCACGAGAAAGAAGTGAAGAAGCAGTAACGGTTCTTGGTCAAATCATTTTAATGCTGTCAAGTTATTTGTTCAGTACAAATCACAATACGAATTCACGTTTTTGTACAAACATTTTTTATACGACAAAGTTGAAAATTTATTGGCGTGGCAGTTCGATAAATCTGCCAATTATGTGGTTGCAGTATTGGCCATGTGTGGCTAGTGGTCTGTCACACATTGCCATACCAAAAAATATTCGGATAAGTGACTCAGGTAAATCGTGCTGGGGTCTGTACAGTAAGTACTTTTTATTAAATTAAATGCGTTAATATTGTCACGCTTCATTTTAGCAGTTCATGACCGATTAAATAATAGTTTTTGCAATTACTATTTTTCTTATGCGTAGATTTCACCAATAAGTAACGGTAAAGTAAATGACACGGCAATACTGTTTTCGTGTTTAGAGACGTTTATTTAGTTTTAGATGCATTTTTAAAACAATATGTAGTCTATTATGGGTACATTACACGTAAATGTGTTCTCGTACTTAAAATGTCGATTACCAACATCAAAATTCAAATATCTGAAATTAGCTGTAGAAAGATATTAACATGAAACTGCTTTATCTCTAAATCTTAACCAGCTGCGCTGCGCTGCTATTGCAACTAATACATTTTAGTAGTACGTAATTAATTTTGAAATTAGCGTTACGAATTAGGTACTAATTTTACAGAATCTAACCTTTATTACTAACAGCTTTCTAGCTTTCCATTGGTGCTATTTCATGAAAATATTTCATAAATAACTTGTTTTCATTCGCGTTTTTACTGGCAGTAATTAAATAATGTTACACATGAAAAGCCTCTACTTAATAAAATTTGTGTCAAAATCCGTTGCGTACTTTTAAAGATTCAAGTATACATAGAGACTGACACCGTTAGTATACTATGAAGTGATATACTTGCAAAATTATATATTTTTTTAAGTCCCACAATCCTAGTTGACAGTTACGAACAAAATGTCAAACTTAAACCATACATTTCAAATTGTATGAACATGTTGACAATTAATTTTGTTACAACTCCAAACAAGTGACGGAGACGAGCCGTCTAGTTTATGTCGTCGATGGGTTAAACAGTTGAGAGACAGGCTTTGTTTATTTTGCCGTTGACTGCCTTGATGGTCTGGCGCTCTAGTGTTTCTGAAGAATGCCCTGAAGTATGGTAGTGTCTTGCGCACTTATTCACATGTGCTTCTGAAATTATGTGTCACCGTTGGTCTTACGCCTGATCTCTCTCATGTCGAAGTGTCATCACATCGATATTTGACAAAGTCTTTTAGCAAGATATGTTTTGCGATATTCGCTGGACCGTGGTCGAATCGACTGAAATTGAGCGAGAGCATGCGGAAGGCAGTCGTATTGAATAGTCATTAAATATGGATCTGAATAATAACAGAAAGCATTTATTCGATTATTAGGAACCGGAAGGAAGGGACTTATTACAGTACTGTATTGAGTAACCGGTATCCAAATCGAGATGCTATTGAGACTGAGACTGATGAGTACGTACCTGTATACAAGCGACGCCGGCCTTCGGATGATGATGTGATACAGCAAATGAATCAAAGGCCGTCCTTTAAAAAATATCTAACGGACGGATTTTTACATTATCTGGAGTATATACGCAAAAAACCTGGCGATTCATAATTTGCCTTTACATTTCACATGTATATTTTTATGTCATTATAGTCGGCACAAAATAAGAGTCAACGCTGACATTTGTCAGTCTACATACCGCTATAAACTGTTTTAAACTTCCTGAAACGTCCATGTAAATTATAATATTAATTCATACTACCCTCATACAGTTTCATAAAGAAGTAATTTCTATGCATAAAATTTTTCTTTCTATTAAAGAAATGCATTTAAATAGGCAGCGATTATTATTTAAATTTTTCATATTAATTACTTAGTGGCGTTCACTGTCAGTTATCCTTTTTAAGATCAATTATAATTTATATATTTTAGTCGATTTTATATTTTCTGATTGACTACACGGTGACTGCAAACTATAATTATTTTAACTTGCTGTTTATGACGGATTCACAAGTCATTTACCTATATTGCAGCTGTCAGAGTTGACCTCTTATTTTGTGACTACTATAGTAATCTCTATTTTAGGTTTGTTTTTTTCAATACTTTAAACCTGGCTACATTCAAAAATTTTAGGCATAGTGTTGTGCTTTTCTAAAAAGCCCATAGTATGTAGATATGAAACCAAATATAAATTTATGAATTATACTCGTATACTTGTGTAATTGTATATTAAATTTTAAGAATGAGTGAGGTGATAACCGATTATGAGATTGAACCGATTTGAATAGTTACCAATGTGGCATGGTGATTTAGATTTATTGTTGTCTTGTAGCCTCTATATTCAGAAATAATATTTATAGAAGTCAGCTGCGGATAGACGCGGCTTGTCGCAGTTTGGTGTGGTAGCACAGTCCAACGTCTGCTCTATAATCTCTTATTACTATAATAATAATTATTTTCTCTTAATAGGGAAATTACTTAAAGTCTGGGGAAATAGCCCTATCACGATATGTAGCCCATCAGAATAAATCACGCATCCACCTAGTTTTAGCCGTAGTAAGTAAATGTTGATGCAAGTAAGTAAGATTGTGTAATCGGTAGTAATTTAACTATATATGGCGCCTTCAAATTATCCTCGCTTCAAGTGGCTGTCGCGCGGCACTGGCGACCAATTTGAAGGTGCCCTTAGCTCTTCTTTGATCTACCATCTTGTGTATGTGTAACCAATGTATAACCAATGATAAAATCATTAGAAATATGAATGTCTTTATTTTACTGTTACCTCCCCTCATTTAATGAGACTGACGGAGTATTGTGTTTTTTCTAGGAGATTTTTTAAATACTGGAAGTTGATGTTCGCCAGCTATTTTTTATACCTACAACTATTTTATCGAGTTTGACCACCGATAAAGATAACCCTACTATATTTGTTGTTACGTACAGTCAACCAAGCTATTTATTACAATGCAGGTAAGAAAATAAAAATACGAATACGTACGAATCTACCAAATAACTTGTATGGCTGTACGTCTCTCATAATTCCTAGTCCACTGACCACATGTACCAATATCGTTGATGTGACTTATCAGGGGTTGTATGTGGTTTACCACCATACAGGGCGATGGCCAGTCTTGATAATCCATCTCTAGATGAGCACAGGTAGCTCGCCGCCCGACCTGAACCAGACCCGAGCGTACGGCGCGTCGCGTTCTGCACGCGCCTCAAAGGACCATCAGACTACCACAAATGCAGGGTCCCCCAGCATGGTTGATGCTCGATCCGGAGCTACGGACAACCTAAGGGGGTTACTGGGGCTCCGGCTCAAAGGAGGAGTAGGAACGGGGTGGTTTATAGTCATTAAGAGTCTGACACTCCCTCTCGCCTCGAAACAGGCGGGAGAAGACAAAAAGAAAAACTATCTGTAAATTTACTTATAAGAAGTACCATTTACACCAGTAGGTTTGAATTTAGTGATACATAGTTTATTGGATTTGACAACATGTTCAAACAAGACTAAATCTTTTATGGTACATCTGACCTGACTGATTTCACCGTCTCTCGTGCAAAATCTTATGGTTTGTAATTATTACAAGACATTAAGCTGGCTTTAGTATTTTGTGAATCTCCAACAAAAAAAGAAACTATTTAAAATTCCAGGAACAAAGGTTATAAGTAAGGTAAGTCCCGAGCTAGATAACATAGTAATGAAGATTGCATATAAACTCACCCTCACAAAACGCAATAACGCACGCAGCAATATTAACCCTCTAATGGCATGGCTCCTAAGCGAACGTTATTTCATGGACGAATGAAATTCATATGTACAGAATGCCCACCACGAGGATAGACGATATTTAATGGATCTTCTGTAGCATCACTGTTATGTGGAAAATTGTTCCGATACCGCACCCGAGATGGCGTTAGTGTTCACTCTTTGGAAATACAGTGTAATGGGGACACACCATTAACTCAGAAAACTGGAAGGATAACTGATACGTGATCACGTAATATAAACTCTTTAGGACATAACAAAACATGGAAAAATATGAGATAATTAGGTTATATATTATTATGTCTTTTAAATAAAGTGGTATTTGAATTGATTGTTTATTTAAAAAAAATCGCCAATAACGATTAATTGAGTAATATTGTAAATAATAATAGCCATATTTATGGTCCACTACCCAACATATTACCTACTTACCTACCTGATGCCTACGTACCTACACTTGATTTTATTAATTAAGACGTTAAAATCTTAATCTGTACCTGAGCTTCTGTGTTTTATCTGTTCTATGACATATATTATGACATCACAGTTACTAGACACGAGATGGCGCCAGTTGTCACATCTACATCAGGCGCACTAACTAATGTTTTCGACCATATACACCTTCGAAAACATGCAAATAGAAATAAACGTCATTTCTTATTATTTAATACAGGTAAGAGAAAATTCATGTATAATTTTCTCTTATATCGTAGGTAGGATCTCAAACATACATCAATCTGTGTTCAACAGTTGTTCCGTACGGAAACCGAACCTGTAAGACTTTGTGCAATGGATTTTAAATAAAGTTGATTTTAGTGATACTACTTACTTTTCAATGTGAGCTCGCGCTGCGAATTCCTATTGTATCATAGGTGAATTGTATTGGAAAAACGCATACACGTTACTCCTACATTTTAAGTGTGGGAGAGCTATGCTTCGGCACGAATTGGCCAGCTCGACCGGAGTCTGCAACCTCACAAAAAACCGACGTGACGACGACGAGTGAGTCGACGCTTGAGTTGTGTTTCATTGTGAGTGAGGTTACCGGAGGCCCCGTTACCATTCTTCCCAGTCCTTAAGAACCCCTAAATTCCTAAAGGCCGGCGACGCACTTGTAACCTCCGGTGTTTCGAGTGTCCATGCGCGGCGACGATTGCTTACTATCAGGTGATCCGTCTGCTCGTTTACCGGCTTATACCATAAAAACCCTGAACAAAAATTTGTGGATACATAACATCGCAGAACCTATTCTCCCAGCCACTGTGTTAACAGTGCAGTCCTAACCGCATAACGTCTTTTGTTTTCTTTTTCTAGAAAGTTGCCTCTACCCTATTTGTGTTGGTAACTTGGTATACTCGATTTTATTCATTAAAATATACTTAAACAAAGATATATCTAGGTCAGCAACACAGGTATCTATTTCTGCGAAAATCTGATTAAGATTTTTTATCTGATTTAAAATGCGTCGTTGGTCGAGTGGCCGGAATTGCGACTGCCGAGCAAAGGGTCAATTCCCGGGTCGGGCAAAGGATTGTTGGGCATTTCGAATTTTCGAAAATTTCTTAGTAGCACGGAGTCTGAAATTGTGTCTAGTATATGACAAGCAGTAATATAAGCTCACCCCCGTATTTCATGCGACTTCTACCTAACCCTTCCGGGACAAAAGGCGTGGCGATACGATTTTCGATCCCATGGGATCTAAATCCCAATAATTAATCATAATTCCTGCCGTATCTTGATACGGCAGATGTTTAAACCAACTGTGCAGTTAAACTACATCTCAGCTACTACTCTCGCAATGTAAGATTACAGAACTTCTGTTTTTACCTTCTGCAGTTTTACTGTTCTATGACACTTAACTCCATTATTCGCTAACCCTATCTCGTGGATAGGGTTAGCGAGGTCCCTCACAGGTCTTTTTTTTCTATCAGACAGTAATTTGTCAGCTCAGTGGAAGCGATAAGTCGATCTTTTTTTTTAATATGGTTCATTTTTTGGAAAGCCTACAAATGCACGACACGTCCTAAGCACCTGATAAGTCTGGCAGTTATTAGGATGCTTTTCCACCAGAGATATGCTATATGCTACGTTGTTGTGGATGCGTTTAGCTTCCACCAATCATATTCATCGGTACATATCGCTTAGCTCTGTTGAAAACGGACTCAGTTAAGCTATATCTTTTTATATACAGATGCTATGGATGCAATACATGCTAAGGATGTGTGGTATGGATACTTTCCCTACTATCGATACATCGCATACTCGAGCTGCGTATCTTCCTCGAACAGTTACATAGCTTAGTATTAGTGGAAACGATAACATAGTTTCACAGCTTAGCTAATACATTTTCTTAGCATAGCTACAAAGCACATATCTGGTGGAAAAGATTGGGTGTGCTCCCCGCACACCCTTAGGTAAATCTTTGACTAAATAGATAGATAGATATATATCTACGATATTCAACTACTCACATGATAAACGTGAGCCAACATGTCGTTCTCAGTTGTAGGTTCGCTTTGTTGATGCCTTAGGGCTTTGCACTTACGTGTACTTGGAGAACTAAATGCATATCGCACTACGTTGTGAGTACGGATATGCAATGTCACCTCTATCTTGGCTTTAGAAGCTGGCGGGTGGATCACAAATAGAGCAGTGCGTGCGTGTGTACACTGCATCGCACTTTGTAGTTCCCCTGTATGCCCTGTGATTGGGATTGAGTTAATTGCCGCGGGCGCCCTGCAACAAAGCTTTTAACCTATCTACCTACCCGCATTGGTACTAAGAGATGAAACCCGCCTATAATCCCGTCACACTCTTTTTATTCCATACGAACTTGTCAGCTTTTGTTTTGTCACGTAGGTTTTCATTTGATAAAACTGTTAGCTCGTCTCTTCCAATACCGAATGTCCAGTTAGTTGGATAATACGCATTTATTTTAGGTTTTTGTTGATCTTTATTGATAGTTGCAGCAAGAGTGACGTACACCTAGTAGTACTAGTATCTACCTACGTGATAGTGGTGTTTGTAAATATCCACAACATACGACCACGTTCAGTCTTTGCAAAGTACTGCCTATATCACTTTGACTGATAGATTGAAAAGTGATGTGATAAGATCACTTTGTATTCGTATTATGTTAAATGATTTGGGACCAAAATGTTCAAAGTACTTAAAGAGTCCACAGTGTGGACTCTTTACCGGGAACTAGAAAACGGGTGGTTTTTAGTCAGTAATGTGGGCCCTTTTATGATTTCACGGTTGCAGCCGTGATGCGCAATGTATGCAAAAACACGAGTGCAAACATATTCGTGTGATTTGTAAATTGTATTCCGGGTTTTAAAGAAAATCCTAATGTTTTGGAATTATATACATGGATGTGGATGTGGTCGTGTGACAACCATTGTTAAGGTTTACGATTTGCGAAAATTCTCTGTGATAGACCCTAGAAGTTTTGCTCAAAGTATGACAATGAGTTCACCCCCACGTTACTTACATACAATTATTCACCTAAACATAACTACTCAGTTCCATATTCTTAAATAGAACTGAGTAGGTAGTAAAGTTCTATAAAGTGCGTCGTCTGCTTACAACTTGTACTTGATTACTTTGCAGACGATATAGAACTGTGGCGCCGCCTGTCGGCACGAGTTGAATAATTTGTTTACCTAGAATTACAAGGTATACAGGTTGAATGCCAGCCTGCTGTGCTACATGCTATTACATCGATACCTGCAGAGTGTACCTCATCATCGAATTAAGTTAGTCCTTCGTTATTTACCCGAGAAACCTGCAGCTAGTGAATACACTGAAGTAGGAACCTAATTGCGCCTTTTGAATTCTTTATATTGATAGTCACATTTTATTTCCTCTACATAACTACACTTGGGAGCAAAGAAACGGAGCGAACCGAGTTTATTTTTTCATTTCAAAGTTTAAAGAAAATTATTCATTTTATAACAAAATATTCTCATTGTAAAGGTAATTAAATCGTACGGTATACGTTACCAATGAATAACATACATACATACATATCGTCACGCCTTTAATCCCCGAAGGGGTAGGCAGAGGTGCACATTATGACACGTAATGCCACTGTGTACACCCACTTTTCACAATTTATATTGTAAGTCCCATGTAATAGGTGGTGAGCCTATTGCCATACCAATGAATAAATTACTTGTAAAAGAAAATATTTACCAAGAAAAGAAGAAAAATAACCTCTAGTGGCTCCGTTTCTTTGCTCCCAAGTGTATATTTAAAGACTTGGGTGACTTTACAATGTGGTGTATGATAAATAAAACACAAACATTGACGCATAGGTTTATTTGTTCACACTCCAACCTTGATTGGGTATTTATTGGTTTTTTGTTTGAACAAGAACTGTTTGCCAATAGGCTGAACTACGCCATGAAAAATAATTGCATCCAATATTTGCTTTTCTACGTGTAACTCATCAAAATGTTGGTTGAAGCGACTGTATTGCAGATATGCGAATGTTTTGTGTCGATAATACATAATAAAGATACATAAGTACGAGCTAGCTACGTCATTTTTAAATATAAAACTTACCTAAAATTTACTCATATCGTCGAAAGAGTATTTGTTTCCGTAAGAAAATAAAAAATACGTGTCTAATGTTTTAAAATATATTTTTTTATAACGTCACGTTTTAATCCCTGATGGGGTAGGCAGAGGTGCACATAATTCCAATGTACACCCACATTTCACAATTTATGTTGTAAGTCCCATGTAATAGATGGTGAGCCTATTGCCATATACCGCGCACATTTTCAGACTCCGTGCTACCACTGAGAAATTTTCGAAAAACCGAAAAAAGCCCAGTGATACTTCGCCCGACCCGGAAATCGAACCCGAGAGACCCCTTGCCCGGCAGTCGCACTTGTAACCACTCGGCCAACGAGGCAGTCAGCGTTTTAAAATATCAGACGGACATTAAAATAAAATGTAATCACCCTATCCTTGCTGCATTTGACCGTGAAATCAATAAACAGCAATATCTGTATAAATATAATAGTCCAGTCATTTGGTAGATAAAAAGGGGGTTACCTGGAATGTTTTCCGGGAGTTTTGAAAATTGGTGAATTTATAGATTTGGGTATGCTCTTTTCGAATTTCAACTTTGCCACCTCGTACACCCGCCGCTCGCGCCGCCATATTGAAAAAATGGCGCCTAAAAACGGTTTTTTATTAATATCTCCGTTCCGACGCATTTTACGAAAAAATATTTATCTACAAAATTAAACTAGATAAAATTTCCTACAATTTATGTATTGATAACTTTTTCATAAAATCAATAGTTTTTGGCGTACGAGCGCCGCAAAGTATTATCAGTCCAGTCAAATCAGGATTTCACCTCGGAATTTGAGATACCCAGCTGTAATTTTGTATATACTTGTATATTGACTGCCTGAAACTTGTCTCAAAACCTACATATGGTAGGGTGTAAGCAACTATTAAATTTTAAGGTCCAAAGGTACCAAAACACGTACAACACACTTTTTTGCGTTTTTTTGGAAATATCTCATTTCCTATGGGTTTTTGGTGTTTGCATTTAATACCAATATTGTAAAATACAAAATTCTCTACAACTTTTGTCTAAACTTTTTTTTATACGGTGCACCGTTTCCGAGATAGAGGGGGAGAGCGCGCGGTCACTACACCTCTTCAAAAATTTTTTTTCGTCTAACTTATCCGTGATGGTTGTCTATGGATAGGCCATTAAAAATACGTCATGGTTCCTAAAACCATTTTTCGTCAAAATCAATTGTTTGAAAGATAGACACTTCCAAAGTGGAAAAATGAGGTCTATCGAATGTGTCCTGCCCTCTAACTTTTAAAATAAGTGAGTAAGAAAACTAAAAAAAATATATGCTGTAGATTTTAATGGAAACTTTCAAAGAAAATTGGTTTGAACGAGATATCATAATTAGTTTTTAAGAATTGATACATTTAAAAAAAACACATTGTTTGTACACGTGGTGGTGCAGATGAATAATACTTTGCGGCGCTCGTACGCCAAAAGCTATTGATATTATGAAAAAGTTATCAATACATAAATTGTAGGAAATTTTTTCTACTTTAATTTTGTAGATAAATATTTTTTCGTAAAATGCGTCGGAACAGAGATATTAATAAAAAACCGTTTACAAACAATGTGTGTTGTACAAACAGGTTAGTTTCGGTAGGTTCCTGTTTCTGATGTTATATGTGTTATGTTATATGTTCCACCGTGTCCTCCGGGCGGTCTTCGCAGTGATGACACCCGGGCGTTTCCTCCCGCCCAATCAAAAACAGGATCCTACCGAAATTCCTGTGTCCGGTAAGCACCTGCGTCAGGCGGTAGGTGAGGACACCATGGCGCCTCTCTAGCCACTCCTCAAACAGGGGACTTACCGCTGCAATGACAGCGAGCCCAGCCCTCGGTTGCGACAGGCGTTGAAACACAACACACATTTTTTGTACACGTGGTGGTGCAGATAAATAATACTTTGCGGCGCTCGTACGCCAAAAACTATTGATTTTATGAAAAAGTTATCAATACATAAATTGTAGGAAATTTTTTCTAGTTTAATTTTGTAGATAAATATTTTTTCGTAAAATGCGTCGGAACGGAGATATTAATAAAAAAACCATTTTTAGGCGCCATTTTTTCAATATGGCGGCGCGAGCGGCGGTTGTACGAGGTGGCAAAGTTGAAATTCAAAAGGAACATACCCAAATCTATAAATTCACCAATTTTCAAAACTCCCAGAAAACTTTCCAGGTAAAACTACCAAATGACTGGACTATAAGCTACCCTACTGTATGTAGCACTGAGTACGCAGTGAGGATCGATGGTACATCAAAGCACTGGTTTGTGTAAGCCCTACCAACACAAGCTCTGCACTTTAATTAATAACTCAGTTGTGTCCCGTCCCTCTACACTTATTAGTTATAGTTAGATACTATGCAATTAGTTTCGAATCAATTTATAATATGACATAGTTACATCGATATCGGTAAACAAACTAGGCTCTGTATTACAGCTAAAGTCCAATCATTGATTCCAATTAAACCATAAATAGGTACTTTTGAAATGTCAACAAATAAACTAATAAATAATAGTCTGTCAGTCTGTCCGTCAGTGAAGCAAGGTGCGGAGCGGAAGAATCTGTAATAAAGATTGTAAAAACAATTAACTTATAATAAAAAATAATAATATTTTGTCACAAAAATGCATTTAAGATAACCATAAGGTTTCTGACAATACCTGGCCTAGTCAGGCGACAGTAATATCTAGACACACGGCAGTGTGTCCGCCAAGTTCGAGCAAAAAACCGACACACCGGCCGTGGGTTATATTACACGAACCATTTCGGGCCAAGTTCGACCCACCTATAACTCAAAATCTATTTTAGCTACGCATATGAAATTTCTAGTATCTGTCGAGATCTACTTACTAATCTAAAATACAAAATTTCATTAATGTACCTACCGTAGGTCTTGAGATATTGACGTCAGAAAATCGCTATTTTTACTATACACTCACTGACTGACTGACTCACTCACTCATCAAAAACCTAGACCACTTCCAATGGTCGTATTGACTTGAAATTTGGCATGGAGGTAGGTCTTTGGGTCAAGGTAAAGGAAAAAATCTGAAAATGGTCAAGTGTGAGTCGGTTTTAAAAATAATGAAGGTGTAAATTCATACCCCTAAGGAACTAAAACAAAAAAATATCCATATCTTCCAATGGTCGTACCGACCTAAAATTCGTTACGAAGGTTTGTATTTAGTCAAAGTAAAGTAAAATAAGAAAAAAAGAAAATAAACCTTACAAAAATAAATGAAATCCCACCCAAAACATAAATGTGAAAGGCTGCCAAGTTCGATAATATTGGAATGCTTCGCCTATAAAAGAAGTGAGATCTAAATCCCACCCAAAACATAAATGTGAAAGGCTGCCAAGTTCGATAATATTGGAATGCTTCGCCTATAAAAGAAGTGAGATCTAAATAAGTACCAAGTTCCATACACAGACCTCAGTTAAAAATGATATAACTTGGCAAGTTTTAATAGGAAATTATATACTTGACAAAAAACTTGTACATAGAAAGTTAAACAAACTTGGCAAGTTTTCACACACTTTGTTATAAACCTACTAAACGCAATGAGTCAAGTATATAATTTTCTATTAAAACTTGCCAAGTTACATCATTTTTAACTGAGGTCTGTGTATGGAACTTGGTACTTATTTAGATCTCACTTCTTTTATAGGCGAAGCATTCCAATATTATCGAACTTGGCAGCCTTTCACATTTATGTTTTGGGTGGGATTTAGATCTCACTTCTTTTATAGGCGAAGCATTCCAATATTATCGAACTTGGCAGCCTTTCACATTTATGTTTTGGGTGGGATTTTTTATACTTCTTGTAATTAAGTCTGAAAGCGTTTCAGATTTTAATTGCTTTTCCGCGCGCTTTGATGCTGTGCCCTGTGCCATCTTTTTGCATCGTGTATGCAATGTGCGTTGACTTTGTTTGCCTATTCCCTAGGGCCGGCCAATGGTGAGAGTAAACAAACTCGTACGTAGTTTAAATTCAAATATCTCAAATGAAAATTCATATAGTGCGCTTACAGTACCTACTGATGGATATTAAACCTTTGATAAAAGTACCATATGAAGCTGTACCAGCGGTTAACTTGTCATTTAAATTTGAAATTTAAATCGTATGTCGTATGATATATTATTTCATAACGTCTTTACAAAACAGCCGACGACGGTGGGTGGTCAGCGCGCGGTCCTCTTGAGACGTTGTTGACGCAAACCTCTAGAACCGCTCTAGTCTTATTAAGCGTATGTGAACGCGAAGACTGCTGTCTATTGTCTAGAAATAATGCCGTAATTCATTGTGTTGTTAGTTAGGTAAAACCAAGATTCTTGATACTAAAACCGTGTTATGCCTTTAATTGGCATCGTTCTCATTGTTTAGAATTCATTGTATTCTATTCTTGTAACTGTGCTATGTCACTTTTAATTTAATTTGTATTCGAATACGTGTATTAGACGAAATTTGTCTACTTTTGTTAGGAATGTAGACTAACATACATGTTAGACTTTCCATACTCTCACTCCACAGGTGTAATCACTTTCAGCAACTCGTGGTACTACGGAAATACAGTCGCGCCGTAGCGCTACGTTGCTACGGTGCTACGACGCCGTAGACTCGTAGTCGGTTACTCAAATCCGCGATCTTTGTTAGTTGAGGTAAAATATCTGACGCTTCTGTAATAATATTGCCTGTATTATTAAAAATGGCTTTTACTAATACAGGCAATCAATCAAAACAAAAAAGTATTTTTGTATATGAAATGTTAATATTTTAGTAAAAATCAAATATTGTTCATATTGGCGAATTCACAAATAAAATCCATGTTCATTAGTGTCGATAGCAGTGAGTGATACATGCAGAGATAACATTTATAAAAGCTTCGCTTTGACGTTTGAACAACGATTTTTAAAAAAGTATTTTTAGTTTCAATAATCCGGTGGTGTCGAACCGAGCTTTGACATACAACATTGATTGCTTTCGGCTTTCATAACTATCGTTTTATGCGCACCATGTCAATACCTATTGTACTATTGTCATCCATGATCCCACCATAATAACTATACTGTTTTCGTTATTGTACCTATTTTTTTAAATAAAGTCTGGGTTGTTTCTTTTTCTCTATAGGCATGCTGCCGCACATACATTTAATGATTACTTAAACTATTCCTTAGTAACAATTTTGTTCCGAAAACAATCGTTACGGACTGTGTTAAGTAATCATTAACCCCGTATAATGACTCTGACTACCGCATTCAGAGACTTTTAATGATTACTTGAACTACTCCTTAGGAACGATTTTGTATAGAAAACAATTGCTAAGGACAGGGCTAAGTAACCATGTACTCTGAGTACAGCGGTGAGTGCGGCAGATAGATACGCTGCGAGATAGGTAAACAAGAGCGAGAATGTTATCAAGAAATAGTTTTCGCTTGCATACTACAGCAGCATACACTAAGTTTGAGTCTTAAGTATGAAGTTGTTGCGGTGCGCCGGATGGGCGCCAAGAACACCGCCCCAGGACCCGATGGCCTACATGGCAAGGCGTGGGTCCTGGCCTCGGAGGCTCTCGGGCCTCGATTAATAGGTCTCTACAGGGCATGCTTGGAGAGGGGCCAGTTCCCGCTTCAGTGGAAGACGGGAAAACTGGTCCTCGTGAAGAAGCCGGGGCGCCCTGCGGACTCCCCGACCGCGTACCAGCCCATTGTGCTGCTCGACGAGGTGGGAAAAGTCTTCGAAAGGATAATTTCGAACCGCCTCGTCGCGCACCTGTCTGGATTTGGGCCGGACCTCGCGGATGGCCAGTTCGGCTTCCGTAGAGGGCGCTCCACGGTGGACGCCATCATGCGCGTAAGAGACCTCACGACGGGGAATGCAGTTTCCAGGGGTAAGGTCGTTGTGGTGGTGTCTCTGGACATCGCCAACGCTTTCAACTCACTACCTTGGAGCTGCATACTGGAGGCACTCCGGTACCACCGGGTGCCTACCTATCTCCGTCGTGTTATCGAGGCCTACCTGATGGATAGGTTTGTCACCTATCCCGGTCACCAAGGTGAGTGGAACCGGCGAGAGATGTCGCGCGGTGTTCCACAGGGTTCGGTTTTGGGGCCGCTCCTGTGGAACATTGGTTACGACTGGGTGCTGCGCACCGACCTCCCGAACGGCGTCAGCGTAGTCTGTTACGCTGACGACACGCTGGTGCTAGCGCACGGGAGGTCGCACCAGGCGGCGGCCAATTTAATGGCGAGAGCGGTTGCGACAGTTGTTGCAAGGATCCGGCAATTGGGACTCGAGGTGGCGCTCCACAAGTCCGAGGCCATGTGTTTTCATGGCCGCGGGAACGCGCCACCTCCGGATGGGTCCCAAATAACGGCAGGAGGGGTTACCATCGGCGTCGAGACGACGATGAAGTACCTAGGACTCGTCCTCGACAGTCGATGGAACTTCGTGGAGCATTTTCGACATTTGGCTCCTAAGTTGGAAAGGACGGGGGCTGCACTTAAGCGGCTCCTGCCCAACCTCGGGGGGCC